>NC_081163.1:30369423-30697757 GCF_012432095.1 Onychostoma macrolepis
GCAGTGTTAACTCTGCTCCAGGGTTTCATAACCCCGGTTAAGTAGTGGTGTTAACCCCACTTCTAAATTACAAGTGTGAACCATACCTTTAGCCAGGGTTAAAAACTGGGTTTAGAAACACAGTAACCCAGGGTGTGAAAAGCCCTATTAATTTGTACCCTAATTTTAGTTAAATAGTGAGCATGGTTTAATTAAACTATAAAGCAAGGGAGCAAATTAGTACAACATAGCCACAATGTAACTGAAAAGGGATTATTTTAATAAAATGTGGCCATGCATTAATAAGTCATGAGACTTAATTCATAATCCATTGCCAAGACATCTATTTCTCCTTCTGCATGTTATGTATCATCCTCCAGTCTCTTAATGAATACTTTTCATTAGTGATAATGTGGTCCCGATGCTTCTGGATAACATTTTGTAAATGTATGAAGTTTTGAACATATTCAGCGTGATTACCTGATGCTTCTATAACTTCTAACTTCTGTGCAAAAAAAAAAAATGTTGCATTCAAGGTATCATTGAAATTTAAATGTGTTTTAGTTGGCAAGATTGATTCCCCTCAGAATCCATTAGCCAGACACTTGTCAGTTCAGACGGTCAGGGAGAGATTCAGCGTTTGGCCAGTGAACATACAGGACTGAGTTCCAGCATTTGCATATGAAAGCCATCTCATCACTGCTACTGAATACAGAGGGACTTTCTTTTAAACTTCCAAATTCAAAGTTTTATTCTATACAGGACACTCTTTCTTTGAAGGAGAAAGACCTGGTAACACAAATTGATGCCACTCTTTTTTCACTTTATTTGGTCCTGCTTTCACTCTCTGTGAGGATTGTCTAATCCTTGATGGGTTTTGAGGGACAGATGTGTTATTTGTCCTGCAGTTTGTTTGACCACTTTTTAAACACTTGTTAGGAGCTCAAAGCCCCATGGCACCCTACTGACAGCACATTGAAAATGTCTCTCCTCACTTCACTGCACCTCAATAAATAACGTTGTAAGTTCTGAGATGTCGCTTTCTCATAGCATGCACATTTGGTATGCGTTTGGTCCCCCTCGGCTAGGGGTGGGCAATTTGGCAAAAATATCAATTTTTTTTTAGAAATATCACGATTCACAATAGTATCACAATTCTTTGTCATGTTGGATTTTCTATTTTGCAAGTTGTTTGAGCATTACAGCCAAACTAATTTCCCTACTATAAAGACAAAGCCTTTTAAGGTAACAAAATATAAAAAAGTATGGCGGATATTTAGGCCAAAGTGGGTGAAGATAAAAATCGTGGTCATTATTTTATCTTTGTTATTAAAAAATGAGAGCAAAGATACACATTACAAATACACATAATATACAAATAAAATAAACAGTGTTTTATTTTCAGGTAGTCTACAATAGGTGTATTTAGCAGGAGCATTCAAGAAATTGAATGAACAAATATAAAAATAAAACACTATATAGATTGATTCCTATTAAAGCAACTGTATTAAAGTTTTTCAGTCAAGAGTAGTGAGTGATTTTTCTCTTTGTGTTTGGTGTTTTATTAACATTAAAGGAATGATTCACCCCAAAATTAAAATAGGCTAGTGTTTTATTTTTATACCTTCATTTACTCACTCAAAAGTTGTTTTAAACCTGAACGAGTTTCTTCTGCTGAAATTAAATGCTATTTTGAAGAATGTGTACAACAGTTGCTGGTCTACAGTGACTTCCATAGTATTTTTTTCCCTACTGTTAAAGTCAATGTGGACCAGCAACTGTTTGGTTACCCACATTCTTCAAAATATCTTCTTTTGTGTTCAGCACAAGAAAGAAATTAATACAGGTTTGGGACAACATGTGAGAGTAAATAATGACAGAAATTAAATTTTAGGGTGAACTATCACTTTAATTACAGTCGGCAGCATGTTTAGTACTGTCCCTTTAAGACCTGCACGCATCTAATATACAGGCACGCATGCCTTTCTCTCAGCTGTTTACTTTCATTTTAGACATAACCAGCTGAGTCTATACATAAACACTGTGTGTTTTGACGTATTAGCACAAAACATAACTTAGTTCAGTAATCAGGCGTTGTTTGACGGGCTTTTTAGAGCACGCGCTTTGGGTGTATGTGCTCAGAAAAGGCGCTCATCATCAAGTCTTTGAAGCAGATGCAAATAATGTACTTTTGTGACTGCCAATAAGTGCAGTGTCCCGTGAGAGTAACTCTACCGCTGAGTTAACACTGATGTGAATGTATGTGGCGTTGTACAGTACATAGAGACGGCGGCGCCAGAACTGCAGCTGATAGAATGCGCGCTGAAGTACCATACTACGATATTTCTTCAAAAAACCAGATCGTGGAGACATTTTTATAGTCCACGATCAAAAATCGTCATGTCGAACACCCCTACCCTCGGCAGAAATCGCAGACCAGGGGCACCTGACCGCAAGGGCACTTTACCGTCGGACCTAAAAAGGGCATCTCCTCTTTCCTTAAGGGGCAACTAATTTTGTGGATGAAAGGATCTGTCTATGATTTTAAAAAATGCACCTCTAGCCCTTTATTTTATTTTAGTATTACTTTAGATTTAATTATTTATTTTTATTTTTTATTTCACTGTCCTGTGTTTCACATTTTAAATGCATGGCTGTTTGTGGTACTTTTTTATACTTTTGTTCTTGAACTGTCCCTCTAAACTGTAATCAGTGTACTGTTTACAAAATTGATTTGATTATTCTATGTCAGAGTTCTGAGGGCAGTAAATGAAGGGTATCAGGTGTTCTGAATAAAGATCAAAGGTGTATAAAAAAAAGGCCTCATGATTAATGAAACATTCACTGAGCTTCGTAATACACACAGGTATACAGGTGCCTCTCAATAAATTAGAATGTCGTGGAAAAGTTCATTTATTTCAGTAATTCAACTCGAATTGTGAAACTTGTGTATTAAATAAATTCAATGCACACAGACTGAAGTAGTTTAAGTATTTGGTTCTTTTAATTGTGATGATTTTGGCTCACATTTAACAAAAACCCACCAATTCATCTCAACAAATTAGAATATGGTGACATGCCAATCAATCAACTCAAATCACCTGCAAAGGTTTCCTGAGCCTTCAAAATGGTCTCTCAGTTTGGTTCACTAGGCTACACAATCATGGGGAAGACTGCTGATCTGACAGTTGTCCAGAAGACAATCATTGACACCCTTCACAACGAGGGTAAGCCACAAACATTCATTGCCAAAGAAGCTGGCTGTTCACAGAGTGCTGTATCCAAGCATGTTAACAGAAAGTTGAGTGGAAGGAAAAAGTGTGGAAGAAAAAGATGCACAACCAACCGAGAGAACCGCAGCCTTATGAGGATTGTCAAGCAAAATCGATTCAAGAATTTGGGTGAACTTCACAAGGAATGGACTGAGGCTGGGGTCAAGGCATCAAGAGCCACCACACACAGACGTGTCAAGGAAGAATTTGGCTACAGTTGTTGTATTCCTCTTGTTAAGCCACTCCTGAACCGCAGACAACGTCAGAGGCGTCTTACCTGGGCTAAGGAGAAGAACTGGACTGTTGCCCAGTGGTCCAAAGTCCTCTTTTCAGATGAGAGCAAGTTTTGTATTTCATTTGGAAACCAAGTTCCTAGAGTCTGGAGGAAGGGTGGAGAAGCTCATAGCCCAAGTTGCATGAAGTCCAGTGTTAAGTTTCCACAGTCTGTGATGATTTGGGGTGCAATGTCATCTGCTGGTGTTGGTCCATTGTGTTTTTTGAAAACCAAAGGCACTGCACCCGTTTACCAAGAAATTTTGGAGCATTTCATGCTTCCTTCTGCTGACCAGCTTTTTAAAGATGCTGATTTCATTTTCCAGCAGGATTTGGCACCTGCCTACACTGCCAAAAGCACCAAAAGTTGGTTAAATGACCATGGTGTTGATGTGCTTGACTGGCCAGCAAACTCACCAGACCTGAACCCCATAGAGAATCTGAGTCAAGAGGAAAATGAGAAACAAGAGACCACAAAATGCAGATGAGCTGAAGGCCACTGTCAAAGAAACCTGGGCTTCCATACCACCTCAGCAGTGCCACAAACTGATCACCTCCATGCCACGCGAATTGAGGCAGTAATTAAAGCAAAAGGAGCCCCTACCAAGTATTGAGTACATATACAGTAAATGAACATACTTTCCAGAAGGTCAACAATTCAATAAAAAAAATTTTTATTGGTCTTATGAAGTATTCTAATTTGTTGAGATAGTGAATTGGTGGGTTTTTGTTAAATGTGAGCCAAAATCATCACAATTAAAAGAACCAAAGACTTAAACTACTTCAGTCTGTGTGCATTGAATTTATTTAATACACAAGTTTCACAATTTGAGTTGAATTACTGAAATAAATGAACTTTTCCATGACATTCTAATTTATTGAGATGCACCTGTGTGTGTGTGTGTGTGTGTGTGTGTGTGTGTGTGTGTGTGTGTGTGTGTGTGTAGTAGCTACCTGACCACAGGAATGTGCAAGCTGACAGCTGTGTGGGTGTCTGAGGTTTAGTCTTCACATCATGAGGTATACTGCATCTTTCTCAGGAAAGATCAACTAAACCTTCACTCTATAATTAAATAATTCAGAATCTTCCTCATACCAATTCGTCCCGTGAAAAAAAAAAAAAACAAGTCCTGTGCAATTGAAAAATGTGTGCGGCTGATTTAAAAACAGAAAACATAAGAAAATATTGTATGTGTAAAGTTAATTAAGCAATGGCTGGGGATGAGTTAGTAGTTGCACACAGCGTGTGTGCATGTACCTGTATAGCTGCAATTACTTGCAACTTGAGATGCATGAAAGACGCCAGGATGAAATTGAAGCATTCACATTTAAATGGTTGTAAGTTGAGAGCTGTGAACAAAGTTTAGCGCTCACAGAGAATGTGGCTGTTGTTGAGTACACATGACAGATCCTTATTCTGGAATTACACTCTTAAAACATGTCCGGAATATGAGCCACATTCACACAGCAGCATATGAGCATCCATAACCTGTCATTTTGGGCAGGACTGCCTGCCACAGGAGGTGAGTAATAACTGTGCCATGACTATGGGTGGGTGGAACGAGGAACTGTGTTCTTAGGATTATTCTGTGTTTTTTTCCATTACGATATTGACCTTTTATGACTTACTAAGGTGAGTGTTGTCATCATGTGTACAGTCACCGGTGATTTCTTTGTTTATGCAAGTCACATCTTGAAATCCAGCTCAGCCATAAAGATAATTGCAGAGCTGTGTAATGACTTTTGACCAGGTCAAGTGGAATCATATTTTCTAATCTATAAAGTAACCTTCACAGACGGAGATATCAAACATAGACTGCAATTAGGTCAATGTGAAGCTTTGTATACAGAGTTTTTATGGCTTTACACATTTTCAAGAAAAACAAAAACAGTGAGGAATGCAGTGTTTGATAGGCTATATGTTCCTTGATTTTTGACCAATGAATTTCAATTACTTTTTCATGTTTCCCTTGAGTTTTTATGTGATTTTTGATAAAATTTTTACTGATTAATCATTTAGAACGCTTAGTTTAAAATGAGCAATTTGCTCACCACTGAAATAAAAAAAAAAAAAAACAACACACTATGGCTTATGAGCAACTTTTACACAACACAAAATCAATATCTAGCCAATGAAATATATGGTTTTAGTTGCTTTTACATCTTATAGAGCACACTAGAAAATGTAGCCTATCTAATCATTCATTTTCTATATTATATCTATTTTATTTAAAAATAAATAAATATATATATATATATATATATATATATATATATATATTATTTTTCTAGGTTTTCCATGACTGTGGGAATCATGTAAGAAAAGAAAATCTTGAAAGTGATAATGAGGCTTTTAACTTTGTATGCTGTTTTATAGCGCAAAGTCTTGTTAAATTTGTGCAGCCATCATTGGCCATATGCTGTTGTTATTTGGCATATTGGTTGTACACCATCTCCTCTTTCCTTACTCCGTAACTGAGTGGACAGCCATCTACTGTTGCCTCATGTGGATGAAAAATTTAGCAGGTTTTTGCAACATGAGCCTGGAAGCCCTGCATCTGCCCTGAGGTTAACCACGTTCAGACTCAAGAAGGAACTTAACAGTCCGAGAGCCTCCAGTAGTAGGAAAGAGATGAGGAGATCTTTAAACTTTTAATATCTGATGCCAACCAGCACATCAAGAATTCACATTCTACCCCATAATTCAACCATATTTTTCACAAAGTCTACATACATTTCATTAATATAGTTGGATTGAAAATTAAATTTAAATATATATATAAGAGATACAGTTTATATACTGTGCCCAATTTGATATTGCTTTTAAATATTTTAACCTTATTTCAGGCGTATCAATTTGACTGTGTATGAGTCCGACAGCGACATCTACTGGTGAAAATCACAACTGACGCTGACAGAGATATAGGCAACAAAGTTCTACATTTTCTAAAATAATAATATTTAATAATGATTAAAAAATAATAATAATAATAAAAAAAACATAACAGACAATTGCATTGCATGTAATATTTGGCAGCAACACTGGCTCATGGAATATAATAACGGAACTAAAAGGACTATTTTATACTGTAGCCTAGCCTAGTTTGACTAAAGAAACAAAAAGCACTCAACGTTTTTTCTTCGTTCCTTTCCAAGGAAAAGCTAACAGCATGACTAGACTCACTCAATAAGAACCTGTGAAGTTTTAATAATCCCTTATGGTTCTGATTGCGCATTGAGTTTCTGTTCTGCGTTATTATTTTCGCGCTTGGAGCGATTTACCGAGCCACCAAATCATCAGTCTGCTATGTAAAAAAAAAATAAAAATAAAAATAATGATAATAATAAAATAAGTCTGCTTTGTTACCACGCATGCGCTCACTAGCCTATTGCGTAATGGAGCAGGTGTGATAAACAGGAGTGTATTTCTTTCCACTGAAGTGTATTATGATATTTTTTGTTTTTATAATTACCCCCATGCAGTAGAGTCCACCCTGTCCCGCGAGACCTCTCAGTTAAATCAACTAACACGCGTTATGAGAAGTCAGACAAACAATGAACTCTGCAGCTGCTATCTTCTTTTAAGCTGGATGAAGTGCAAAAGTAGTAGGCTAAACGAGTAAGTAGTAAACACGTTTTCAAACATTAAAATGTATTAACATTGCAGTCTTTTCAAACAGGCTAAAATAAAAAAAAATAAAAAAGTAGCAAAATCAGTAGCCTACCATTTTAATGTCAAAAATAGCCTATTTAAAATCATTTAACCTGAATTCATTAGAATACACCTATTCCAAAGTGAAAGTAATTAGGCACAGCCTACCGTATCCAATTTTTATATTAGTGCACTTCCAAAATGAGTTTTTCTCTGTCTCCCTCCCTCACAGCCTCCTCCTCTTTCTGTGTCTGACTCAGTCCGCGGCTCTCACTCTCAGTGTTTCTGGAGTTCATTCACTGTTAGCTGATCATCATAGATGGAACAGACAATTAAAACTACAAACTGAGCCTTCGGAACACCCCTGACTACTTTAGCCGTTGTGATGTCGGGACGTTTTGTATCGGATCGCTCGAGGATGTCGGGACAGGAGCACCTTTCATTCACACGGATCACAGGTTTGCTCAATCTATTTTCCGAAGGCAATTTCATGTTGCAGATGCTGCACGTAGAACAGCACCTAAAATTAACTGGAAATTATTTTACACAAAAATAATATTGTACATACAACGACATTAGTAGGCAATTTATATAGAATAATTTTAATTGAATGACTATAAAATAATTGCATTAGCCTAAATATTATTATTGAAGTGATTCTATTATTAGCTACATATTAATATTAGCAGCCTATTTTATTATTTGTATTTAGTTATGTTTTTGTACGTTCCACGTCGCATGCTAAAGAAAAAAACAAAGAAAGCAAAGTAAATTTAAGTTTGCTTATAAAACGCAGTCCCCCTCCCAACACCCCTCCCGTTTGACTTTCATTTCGCGGCTTATTGTCGTCTTCTCAGTGGGCGTTGAGTCGAGGGGGGGGTAAACCAATAATAACTGGCATTCTTATACTGCTTGATCAGCTTAGATTAAATTGCTAAACGGATTAAAAGGGAGTGAGGGGGATTGTTCATATATGATCCTCAAACACACTAGCTGTGCTTTTCTGCAGTCATCATGTCTCATTCACTTCTCTAAGTCTAAGCGTGAGACAAAAATGCGTTAAACAGTAGCCTAGTAATTTACTTATAAATCCTAGGCCTAATGTGATGACTAAATAGACCAGAATCATAATTTATCTCAAATACAAAACAACTAAATACAGTGTTTAATCCTTCATGAGAGATAAGTGTACTTCAAAGGGGAATAGCCTAAATCTGACACACCCCTAGAAGAGTGTTTTCTCTAAGACAGCTTTACAGGATCCATGTGTAGCTTGTGTTGAAGAGCAAAGCGCACAGGAACTCCTTGTGCTAGTTATCCTGTCTTAACTGACCAGTCGTGAGCTAGTCATATAGGCCAGCTCTGCTCTGTCTTTACACCATCTCCCCATTCTGCACTGAAGAGTGAAAAATGGTCGGAAATGCCTCTCTGTGCCGGCCGTGCCTGCAGGAAACTGTAAACTACTGATCTAAATTGGGACAGATGACAATACAACTTTAGGAAGGAACTACAGGAATTTCCAAACCACCCTGACAAGAGATGTCACATGATTCTGATAGCTTAATGCATGCATGTTTAAACTCATCTGGTGTTAAAAAAAGAAAAGAAAAAGTGGATTTAATGTGAACGCCAGATTTTGATTGGCTGGTGCCTTTGCTGAAAGAATTAAAGTGTTATAACGTCAGCTGACTTTATAAGGCATAGCCTTTCCAAAGTCATTGACACATAAATTAAAGTTTTAGCTTAGAAGATTTAATTTTAGTAACACTGAAATGCCTGAACTAATGCTTTGATGATCCTAATCACCTAAAGACACAATCTAAAGTGCCAGGAAACGGCGTTATGGTAGCATCTAAATTAACTGCTTTTATTCAAGTAAAAATAATTTTATTTAATATGGCTACATCAATCTGAAAACATTAATCACACCAATAACAATCATTTTAAGGGTTACATCCGGTAAAACTGCACAGTTTCAGCTTAATAAGTCTATATGAAATGTATCAAATTAACAAAAACCTTGCTGCTAATTAAAAAAATGTTAAATGAAAAATATTTTAATCACTTATACCTCAACAAACAAATTAGTTAATGCATTTGTACATCAGATTTCTTCATTTATTTTGCAGATATCAAGAATCCAGAGATGTTTTTAAGGCTCATGCTGATTTTCAGCCATGCTTACAAGACAATAAGTGCCAAATCAATTAATCCTTTTATAAGACTTATCACATTTACAGGCCCGTAGTGGAGCTATAAATTAATTAGGATTTTAAGTCTTAGTAATAAATTATAATTATAATATGCATGCTAATTTTTGTAAATTACAGTAGGCTACCGGTAATGAGGAAAAACACTAAAGGTCCTTGCACACTGAGTCTGAAATTTTCGTATGCATTTCTCATATTTGTCATCCTTTCCTATCAATGCTTGCTATGGATGCGAAAACGCAGAAAATCGAAACTGGTCTGAATTTTTTTTTTTTATGACGGACGAAGTTTCGGAGGCACAACGTGAGGTCGTATTTATTTTATAACGTGTGAAAATTTCGGACTTCGTGTGCAAAGACCTTTATAGTCAAACTGAATTAACTACTAGAATTTCCAAATATATATTTTCTAAAGTCTAATATATTTTCAGCTAAGTCCATGCCAATAATACTTGATTATTTGTATTAAATATTTAAAGATTAGATATCTAATTGTGGAAGTGTGAATGAAAGCTTGATAATAAATTTGCTCCACAGTTTAGGCTGTTCTTCAGTCTCACAGACAGATGTGATAAACTTGGTGTGATATTACATCTATGACAAGACAAGTAGATGGCAAATTAAATTTATGATATGTTGACGTCATAGATGTGGGAACTTTATATTTTTCCATATAAATCAGTGCACGCTGCCTCTGTATTAAACAGCAGCTAGGTTGAGGCTCAGTCTGTGACTCATCTTGACTCATTAGTTCAAGTCTGCAAAGTCACAACTAGCATCTGTAAGAATTCTTTCCTCTTGGACTCAAGTCTCAGTCTCACATATCTTCTGAGACTAGCCTAGACCTGCATCACATGTTAAATTATACATGAAGCTGCTTGACAGATGCCTCCTTACTAAAATACACAGCTGTAACAAACTAACGTTACAGCTCTTGTATCTTATTACGTCAAAATTGCATATTGGTGTTGGATATATGCTAGTCGGCATGTCATAGGTTTGCATCAGTATATGAAAGTGAAGAGTGTTGGGCGACTCTTGGATGACTAATTTTTCTCTTTTAAAAGTTCTACTTTGACTTCATACTTGACGTGTAAATTTTCTGAGTCTCGCTGTGTTACAGCACAGCGTTTGTATCTGTCTGCTTCCTGAGACGTTTGTTTGTTAGTAACCGTGTGTCTGTGAGGCGCTTGTATTTGTGTCTGTGCCTCAGGCGCTTGGAGCTGTGCAACCCCCTGAACAGACAGTCTCAATCACTCTCTGATAGACTCACAGAGCTCATGTAGTCACTGCTACATTCACTCTGAAGCTTAGTCACACTTTCATAAACATACTGACACAAATACAGTCTAATACACATACACATGAGCTAATATGAAACTGCACTTTCTGACTAGGCATCTATGACATTGCTAATAAGAATATGAGATAGTGAAAGGTACGAGATCCACACTTTAATAAATGATTTTTCAAATGATTTTTTTAACATAAAAAAAGTTATATGCATATACAGTATAAGTAAAATGTGTATAAACTGTCACCATTTCTGTATTTTCACACCTTTTTTTAAACACCTTTTACCTTATAGTTCATTTTAAACGGTCCTGTAATGTGGCAAATTATGTTTTAACTTTTGAATTACAAATATTCAGTATATTGTATGATTCAAAAGTTTGGGGTCAGTAAGGTTTTTTCTTTTTCTTTTTAATGTTTTAAAAAGCAAAAAACAAATCCCGCACACTATCTATGCAAAAAATATATCTAAATATTTATTAACGACGTTTCGGTCGCATGACCTTCATCAGGATTTTTTTTTTTTTCTTTTCTCTTTTCAAACATGACAGTCACAAAGTAAACCACATTTCTTTTTAATGTTTTGAAAGAAGTCTCTTATGCTTACCAAGGCTGCATGTTTCTGACTAAAAATATTGTGTGAAATTCTTACAATGGAAAAGTACTGTTTTCTATTTTAATTTTAATATGTCATTTATTCCTGTGATGCAAAGCTGAATTTTCAGCATCGTTACTCCAGTCTTCACTGTCACATGATCCTTCAGAAATCATTCTGTGATGACTTGCTACTGAAGAAAAAATTATCAATGTTGAAAACAATAATGCTGTTTAATGTTTTTGTGGGAATCCTTTTTTTTTTTTTTTTTTAATGAGTAAAATGTTTTAAAAGAACAGCATTTATTTGAAATTGAAATATTTTAAATGTCTTATTGTTACTTTTAATCAATTTAATGCAAACCTACTGAAAAGAAGTGTTTTTCTGTAAGTAAATAAAATAAAATGTTGCTGGCCTCCAAACTTTTTGTGCTGCTTCTTGTTTTTGAGGAACTGATACATTTTTAAAGATTCTTTGATGAATAGAAAGTTCAAAAGAACAGCATTTATCTTAAATAGAAATATTTTGTTACATTTAAATGTGCGATTTATATTTTTATTTAATTTAGTGTGCCTTACTGAATAGAAGTATTAATAAATAAATAAAGTTAGTTAGTCAGTTACTGGGCCCAAACTTTTGTCTCCTAGAGGATAAATATGAATGAAGAAGAATAGGTATAAAGAATCAGCAATGGATGTGTCAACTTCCCAAAAGAATTTCATGTCAATTATCCACATGCCCTGCTTATAAACACATACTTTCAGTACGACACACCCGCATTTAAAACATTTCAAAAGCAGGCTTGAAAAATATAACCATAAATACAATAACAGGTGAGCTCTGCTTTGAAAATCAGCCACATAATACAGGCTATACTGCTCATGTTTACATGCGTCAAACAGACTGGCACATGGGACGCGTTGCTGTAGACATTCAAGCACATCAGACTTTGTGAAGATCAGAGCACACAGGTAATGCGGTTTGCCCTTTCAGGCTCATACATGCGGCTATTTTGCTGATGTGACGCACAGCGCTGCATTGTGAGTGGTAATCTGTGCATCCATGTGGGATTTAGTGTCTTGCTTGCAGCTCTTTAAACTTTGTGTTGTGGAGGCAAGCCTGAGCATTTCCCTCCTTTTTTCATTATGGACTGAGGATCAACATGATTACAGTTTTTAAACATCAGAGGTATAATTATGTAATGAAGTGGAGAATTAGCCCATACTTTTTATGTTCTAATGTTAACCGTCATGCAGGAAGGACGTCTGTTGCTGTGCCTGGTTTACTGATCTCTTATGTTCTGTTTGAATCTGAGAAAAGGCCATCTGATGTGTCAAAAATGTGTTCAGAACTGAATCTAGGCAAAATTTCAACTTGAATAATATGCTTTAACATGTTATACAGCTTCTTTTTGGGAACTCGGAGATGCCTGGTATTAAAATATGATTAAATATCAACAGTATTTTCTCATTTGTGTACACATTGTGGGGTTTTTCTAGATTAGTTTCAATTAGATTAATTTCAAACTTTGGAAGGACTGACTAAATATCCGTCAAATCTGTATACTAAATCTATATACTTTGTCTTTCAGCAAAGTGTAAAAGCTTCAATAATGTTTGTCAAATTAACTTTTTATTTGTTTGTTGAACAATCTTTTTATCATTTTTACAGTCTTATAAAGACAGATTGCCAAAACAGGCTGAACTGAGTCCGACTGTATTACAGACTGAAGACAGCGCCATCATGTGTTCAGTCTTCTACAGTGTACTTAAAATTGACCATATAATGCGATCTAGTATATTATAAATATATTTTCTTAAAGTATTTTAAATTATATTGTAGTATGTTTTATAACGTATTTAAAAACAGTGATTTTAGAAAAATGCAGGAAAAAAAATCATTTTTGCACAGTGAGCACACAATGGCACATTTGACCAATCAGAATCAAGTATTCCACATCACTGCGTGTTTAAAGTATTTTTCAAATATAAATGTATCTTAACTTTTTTCCTGTATTTGTAGTGACAAAATATTAAATGCCACTGCTATTTTTGGACAAGATCAGTTGGCTTGTTTGTTGAACAGTTTTCTGTTTTCTGTCCTTTAGGATGTGTGTATGAGTTGAGATAGAGCTCAGGCCAGTGATGGAGGCAGGACTGAACTGCAGCTCTCACTGTGAGTCTGGCGTCTGCTTCATCTACCCCGGAGTGAACATCCAGCAGGGCTGGGATGTCCTGCAGAGACTGTGTGCGCTCGCAGCGGTACATTCACACGCTCACCCCCGTCCACCACCATATACACTCAGAGGCAGTCACAATTACATTCACAAACAGTGGGATCCACAAGTTTGAGTGAGGCCACTAGTTAAAACGCTTCTATTTTGTATTTTTCTTATTTTGTTCTTTTGAACTTTTGATTTTACAAATAATCTAGGAAAAAATGTATCACCATTTCCACAAAAACATTAAGCAGCACAGCTGTTTCTAACATAATAATAATAAATGTTTCCTGAGCAGCAAATCAGCATATCAGAATGATCATGTGACACTGAAGACTGGAGTAATGATGAAAATTCAGCTTTGATCACAGAAATAAATTACATTTTAAATATGAAGAGTTTATTTGCAAAAACAGATAACTCACAATAATGTTTTTATTGTGTTTCATTGTGTTAGTTAGCTGGGGTTTTTTTTTAGTTATTTTTGAACCTAGTCAAAATAACCCACCTGCAATTTGATTGAGATTAATTGGAATGCACAATGAAAAAACATGATTTTTGAGAATTGTTAAAAACGGAGTTATCTGTTTTTGCAAATTAACTCTTCATATATATTTACATATAGTGTTTATAAATTGTAATAATATTTCACAATATTACTGTCATTACTGTATTTTTGATCAAATAAATGCAGCCTTGGTGAGCATAAGAAACAAACCATACAGTTTACAAACAAACAGTAGTTTATACATTCATTATATTGTGCTGTTTGTCTGTGTCTAGAGGGGTGTGGATGTACAGAGTCGATCGCTGTCTCCTGCTCTTCGTGCTGTGGTCTGGACGCTGCTCTCTTTTGGGATTCTGCTGACGCTCTTCTTTCTCATTTTCACTCTGCGCTTCAAAAACAACAGGTACACAATCTCTGGATCTCAAACATGACTTGGGACTCATTTATTGCTTTACAGGTGGTCTTTTTGTCCATCAAGTACATGAATTTTGATTATGTACCTCTGACACAGGATAGTGAAGATGTCCAGTCCCAATCTGAATGTGTTGACTCTATGTGGCAGTGTACTCACATACAGCAGCGGCTTCTTATTCGCTGTGGAGGAGAGAGCACCGCTGTCAGGAGCAGGATCAAGAGCTGTCTTACAGGTACAAACACACAACACACACAGTCTGGTATTTGTGGTTTACGGGGACTCTCCATAGGCGTAATGGTTTTTATACTGAACAAACTGTATGTGCTATCGCCCTACACCAACCCTACACCTAAACCTACCCCTTACAGGAAACTACTGGCAATTTTTGAATTTCATATAACACCGTTTTGTATGCTTTTTAAGCCTTTTGTTTTACGGGGACACAGGAAGTGTCCTCATAAACCATGTTTGCGTTGTAGTACCCATGTTATTATACACATTTGTGTCCTCATAAACCATATAACAGTACACACACACACACAGTTATTTAGGTAGTTTGATGGAGCTGACATTCAAAAAATAAGACCCTCTTCTCTACTATGTACCTGCCTATATGTAAGTGTAACTAAAGCAGTCCTATGAATCACACAGCTGGCTTATTGCTCTGAATTGCTAAATGGCTGTTTACATTTTACAGCACCATAAACCTCCTATGCTAGAAATGTCTCGGGATTTAGTTATTTGAATGTTGTGTATGTCTGCATGTGAATGTGTTGCTGTTTTATATGGATTAGCAGTGGTTTAAAAAAAATATATATATATATATATATATATATATACACATACACACACACACACATATAAATATATATATATATATATATATATATATATATATATATATATATATATATATATATATATATACACACACATATGTATGTATATGTATAGATTTATTCAGCAAGGACACATTAAACTGCACATAAAACATTTGTTACAATTTTTTTATTCATCAAAGAATCCTGAAAAAATGTAGCACCATTTTTGCAAGGAATATTAGGCAAGAATAATAGGCAGCACAAATGTTTTCAAATGTTTCAGTAGTGATGCTGAAAATTCAGCTTTGCTTCACAGGAATAAATTACATTTTACAATATATTCAAATAGAAAACAGTTATATTAAATTGTAGCGTATTTTGTAATTTCCTTATTTTTCCCATTACAAAAAAGAAATTTGCATTAATCCGGAAATTATACAGCCATATTATAACTATATAAGTTCATACAAATGCTTTTGCTACAAATCTACACACAACATTATTTTGAATTTTCAACAGCAATGTAGAATAGATGAACAAATGTTTGAGTTCCCAAGGCATTAAAATGGATTTGCAATATCAAGATCATTTTCAGTGACAGCTGAAACTCTTCCTGCAGCTCATCCTTTACTGTTGAGCTCTTTTTGACTTCATTGTGGCTTAAAACAGGTTCCAGGTTCAGTTTAACAAACAGTCATGATTTGTATAGTTAAAAGCTGTTCTTGTGTTTGATGGTGTGTATCATTTTTCTGTACCATCTCAATTTCCATCCCAGGCACGGATGTGGACACTGTGTATCGGCAGCTCTCTGGTGTTTGGCCCCATTCTTGGGAAAACATGGCGGCTTTACAGAGTGTTCACTCAGCGTGTGCCCGACAAGAGAGTGGTGAGCTGTAATATACAGTATGTTTGTGCATGAACAGGCTATGAATCATTGCTTGATATCACTGGCTTCACCATAGTACTTTGTTCGCTTGTGTTTCAGATTATTAGAGACATCCAGCTGATGGGTTTGGTTGCTCTGTTGGTCTTAGTGGATGTTGTTGTTCTAGCAGCATGGGGTCTGACGGATCCGATCAAGTGCTCTCGCTCTATCAGTGCTATGGTGAAGGTACACCCACTTTCTATATATTCACAACCATTATTTCAATATAGGGGGATATAAAGAGCCATTAAACGGATGACTGATGCAAGCTCAAATCATTTATGGCATGTAAAGTATTTTGTGTCGTTTCTTTTTTTGTCAGGTTGTAGAGCGGGATGCGTCCTACTCTCTGTCCCAGTTGGACTCCTGTTCTTCTCTCTACTCTGACCTGTGGGTAATCCTGCTCTCTGTGCTTAAGGTAAAATTCAGCTTGGCCTTCATAGGAATGAATTACATTACAGTTTATATGCTCACACTAACTCTCTTTGCTCTTTTGCAGGGCAGCCTCCTCCTGTACGGCACATATCTTGCCGGCCTGACAAGCAATGTGAGCTTACCTCCAGTAAACCAGTCTATGACCATCATAGGTGCTGTCTGCCTGGTCACCATGTCGAGTGCTGTGGCCATACCCGTCTCTCTTTACCTGTACACCTGGCCCAATGTGGTCTACAGTGTAGTGTCTGGAGCCATCTTCATCTGCACAATGGCCATTAACTGTCTACTGTTTGTCCCTCAAGTACGTCCCAGTAAATTCGCTGCCAATGTCTTGTGATTTGCAGTCAAACTCTGAGTCAATCTTTGTTTTTGGAGTTTCAAACTTAATCAAGAGGCTTATGTTGAGGCACAACCGATCGATCTACAACAGGAGAGGCAGAAGCAAGTGATGAGTCAGCATGAAACATCAAATGTGTTTACACAATGTGTCCTGTAGGTTTGGAGAGGACACTGCCAATGTCAGCTCTTTATGACTGTGGATTTTGGGTAATATTACACCAGTTCATTGTGGATCAATCAGAACCAAAGAGCTTGTGTGTGATTAGGATAAAAATGCTGGCAAAAGGGGGAAACATTTGCTTAATGAGACCTGATAATGCCTTCCCGCCCATTTCCCCCCATTAGAAACACTCGATAATGTATATAATTTAATACTCTTGCTGTACCATCATCTTTATCATTATTATTCTTCCCTCTAGCTGACCCAGTGGAGACAGTTTGAAGAGGAGACAAATTCTCACCCCAGTCAAATGGCCAAATACTTCAGTAGTCCCAGCAAGACCACACACTCCATGTACAGCGAGGATGAGATCTACTATCTACTTGGAGAAAACGACTCCATGAAAAGGCTCATCAATGAGGTAACGATAATTATTACATCTTCATTATTCAAAGCAAAGCTTTTCACTTCACTTTTGTTCTGTTTAGCAATTATAGCCTACACACCACAAAACCTAGAGGGACATGTGCTACCTGAAACCCAAAGTAAACTTTGCTTATCCACATCCTGTGCCATCTCAGATGTACGCATGATGTAATTTTCGTCTTCAAAATTTAGTTCACTTCCAGAATAAAAATTTCCTGATCATTTACTCACCCCCGTGTCATCCAAGATGTTCATGTCTGTCTTTCTTTAGTCGAAAAGAAATCAAGGTTTTTGAGGAAAACCTTCCAGGATTTTTCTCCATACAGTGGACTTCAATGGGAGCCAAAGGGTTTAAGGTCCAAATTGCAGTTTCATTGCAGCTTCAAAGGGCTCTATGTGATCCCAGCTGAGAAATAAACGGCTTATTTAGTGAAATGATCGGTCAATTTCTAAAAAATTAAATTAAATAAAAAATAAACTTTTGATCCACAAATGCTCATCTTGCACTAGCTTTGCGATGCGCATCCACAACTTCACGCATTACATAGTTGAGCATTTGTGGTTAAAAGTATATCTTTTTTTTTTTTTTACAAAATGACTGATCATTTCACTAGATAAGAACCTTATTCCTCAGCTGGGATCGTGCAGAGCCCTTTGAAGCTTCACTAAAACTGCAATTTGAACCTTCAACCTGTTGGTCCCCATTGAAGTCCACTATATGGAGAAAAATCCAGGAATGTTTTCCTCATAAACCTTAATGTTTTCTACTGAAGAAAGAGAGATATGAACATATTGAAAACATGGGGGTGAGAAATTTTTATTCTGGAAGCAAACTAATCCTTATGTATTTTGAATACAAAATATTGTGTGTATTAATATGCCACAGAATTGCTAGATGGTTACTATGGTGTTCCTTGTTGGTTGCTAATGTGTTCTG
Organism: Onychostoma macrolepis; assembly: GCF_012432095.1. Classification (NCBI taxonomy): domain Eukaryota; kingdom Metazoa; phylum Chordata; class Actinopteri; order Cypriniformes; family Cyprinidae; genus Onychostoma; species Onychostoma macrolepis. The sequence continues at coordinate 30,387,881 of NC_081163.1, forward strand.
AATGGTTTCTAGCTGGACTATTTGAAAGGTAGGTGGGAAGAGACAGAGAGATGGATAGATATATAGATAGATAGATAGATAGATAGATAGATAGATTTTCAAGGGAAATCTATGGGATTTTAGTTAACTGGCTGCTGCAAAACCATTAGTCGATTAGACACAGGCATACAGCACATGGAGTCAGACTCAGAAGAGGCTGAAGGACTTTGATTGTGGTGGATGTAGCTTAAAAGCTATAGTAGGACTTGAATTTAGAGATTTAGGTCTTGGTTTAAAGGATTTTTTCAAGCCAACATGAAATCTCTGAGTTCATTTGATTACACTGCTCTGAGTAAAGCGATGGAACTAGTTTTGTCCACACTGCGATTATTGGTTTGTGTGAGCGAGTGATGATGAATTCCAGCGTTGGGTGTGGACAGCAGTGTGTTTTGCGTCACTACCCCACGAGTGAGGCTGGATCCTTTGTTTTACATTTCCTCAAGGCACTGCTTTGTGATCTCATATCCTGTAAAATTGGCACCTAAACCATACACCTACTTAGTCGTTCTAGATAATGACCGTGATTAGGGCAATCAGATTTTAAACCATTTTTCCCATGTGTCCTCCATATTTGCAGAAGAATGCCGTTATTGATAGCCTACAGGAACAAGTGAACAATGCCAAGGACAAGCTGCTCAAACTGATGACTGCTAGCCACCCCTTGGACGAAAGAGAAATGGACTCCTCCAACACGAACCTCAACTCCATCTCCACCCAAACCACAGTGGTATCTCCTGATTCTCCAGCGCTAAGGAAATACTCAGAAGTTGCTCCCACCAGAGTTCTCTCTCCACCTCCGTATGTACCTCCTCCACCGCTTCATGCTCACACTACCTCACAGCAAACATCCCCTGAAGGTCCAGTAGCTACAGAAGTTCCTCTGTCTTCACCATCACACCTGAGGTATTCACCTCCTCAAGATAACTCTTCCAATGAGGTCTCTCAGGTTGTGAGTCTGAATGAAAGCATAGAAGATGCAGTTCCAACCATGAACAATCTCAGAAACTCAGGTCTTGGAAAAGAGATTTCGGAGAAGCCACTAGATGTGCCTTCAGATCAGGAAAATACAGCCCAGGGTTCCTCTCTACTAGGTCCCGCTCGATGTAGTTCACCTCAGGTTGAGTCTCCAGTGCCATCGGCCTCTGTTGAGCTTCCCGCTATGTCACCAACAGGACGACTGGGTTTTGTAACCAATGAGCAGCTGGTGGAGATCTTGCAGGATCTGAGCGTGGATGCCGTAAGCAGCTTCGTCAAATCACCCGACCATGTGCGAAGCCCGTCCCTCAATCCGGATGAACTGAGCTCAGCTCTTTCTCCTCGATCTCCTCTACAGTTCTTCTTCCCCACCATCTCACCCTATCTCATGCGTAAACGCAGACCTCCTTTTTACTCCTCAAGAGGTGGACCTCCCCCTTACTATTTTCCAGGCTCGGATCCTCCAGGACGCAGGAGGGAATCAGTACTAATGGACCATGAAAAGTTGAGGGACGATGGCTCTCAAAGACCTGACTTGTGGCATGAGGGAAGGAGGAGGAGAAGGGATGAGAAGGCACAGGCTCGATGTGGCTCGGGACAGGAGAGTTGGGAATGTTCTTCTCACAAATGCTCCATTACGCCTTTCACGGGACAGGTTCCTCAGCCTGCCTCTGCTGGACTGATAGAGGGGGTGAAACACTCAGAGGAGCCGTATGATTACTCAGACTCAGACTCCAGCAGCTCGGAGGACTATTACTACCAGCGGCCCTACTGCGGGGCCTGTCATCACCCCTACGACTCCACAGACAGCCTCACCTCAGGGACCTCTGACAGCGAGGATGAGGACTTTTACCACTCAGCACATCCTGTTGTGAACTTTAAAGTGGATGTTAAACCAACCTTTGTCTGAACAGACTGCACATCCACTAGTTGTATTTGACATGATGCTCTTTTTGTTTTGTTTGGACCTAATTAAATTATTCAGATATAGACTATCTGTAAGGTTTTTTATTTATTTATTTTTATTTTTTTGAAAGAAGTCTCTTATGCTCAGCAGGGCTGGATTCATTTGAAAAATATTTTAAAACTTATTTATCAGAAATTCAGTTAAAACCGTAATACTGTAATCAGCATATTAGAATGATTTCTGAAGGATCATGTGACACTGAAGACTGGAGTAATGGGTTCTGATAATTCAGCTTTGCCAACACAATTTTAAAATAGAAAAGTTATAAAAAAATAAAAAAAACATTAATAATAAAATGTAACTATTCCAAACTTTTGACCCGTATTGTACATAAAAAATGCACTTAAATACACCTCTTCTTTGTAAAACTTACATTTAATAAAATTTAATTAGATATTTTTGGTGGTGTCTAAAGTAAAAAAATATCCAATAGTATAATAAAGTTCTCATTAATGGCTAAATTCTTTTAGAAGAATTTAAGTGGTATAATTTATTATTTCTTAACTAAATCATAAAAATAGGAAAGGATATGACAGAGACAACTCTGTCAAAGTCAGTATTTATTATTATTATTTTTTTACATTTTTATTTCAGGTTTTTAGATGTCAAATTGAATCAGGAATAATATGTGTATTTTTTTTTTTTTTTTTTTTTTTTTAATCAAAAAATATGTTTGAAAATTGTGCTGATGTACACATTTCATTTACTTGATCACAATTTTTAGTCATAAAATTTATATCATGTAAAGGAAAAACCTAAATTGAACATAATGTACTAGGTCATAAAGAAGTAGTTTGGTGGTCTTGCTTACCACTTCTCTGATTAACATAACTAATGAAAATGAGCCATTTGAGTGAGTGGAGAGGAAAAGTGAGCCAATACCAAGACCATATTTGGTCTTTCCTGTGTCTGTTAAAAAAGGTATTTGTTTACACTTATTTCTTCAAGAAAGCTATTATTATACAGTTTCAGGAATATCCATACACTTTTTAAACATTTTAAAAATATAATTCAAAGTCATAAGTTGACTGATTTTTACAATCCTACATTAATTTATTTAGAAACACTGTGCAGCTTAAAAGAGAGATTAGATGAGGAGGAAATATTCCAATCCAAATACTGTCAAAATATAAATAATCAAAATAAAAACAATCAGCTGTGAAGTTAGCTTTTATTGTGTTCTGTATTGCATTTGAATCCTTATTACGTTCCTTGATCATTTAAATGGCTCTTGCAGTCCTGTTATTCAATAGGCTATCCTAGAAATATTTCCAAATTATAAATCTTTCTCTTGCAATATTAAAATGCTTTATTTTGTGCTACATACAACTTTACAGAGCCGCTGCTTTGGTTTAGTCAGTCTGTTTATAATATTTATTTTTGGCTAGTCTTTGTGTGTATGTGTGTGCATTTTTATACACGGTAATGTTTTATGTTTACCAAGGCTGTTATATATGTGTTTATCTCCTTATTTATCTTATTTAAACTCAAAGGAGGAAATGTGACTGAAGAACTTGAGCTGCATCATGTTGTTTCTTCAAACAGTGTTTTTGAAACTGAATTATTTTTTGCATATATTGCATTTATGTAAATATTTTATTGTGTGTGAATGCGTTTATATCTCTGTCCCTCTTGTAAACATGTTTTCTCCATGAACCTAAGTTTGTTATTGAATCTCTCTTTGAAAGGAATGAGCATCTACAAACAAATACATGAACATGATTGCATAAGCATACTAAAAGACTGAATGTAAGTGATGAGATGTGTTTATCATTGTTTGTGCATGTGAATAAATGTGTGTACAACAGTATATACATCTGTGCATGTGTGCAAACACACATCCACATTTGCCCAAGGAAGTATCTGCATTAAGGAAAAAAGAAAACCGCAACTTGCATCACTTGTTCTATTGCAGATGTAGGGCTATTTGTGAAACATCATTGTAAAATGTGCTCAAAGCAGCAAGATCTCATCACAGAAAAGAGTGGAAGCAGAAAAGAATCACAGATATTGTTCAACATTCAGGATGTATACAGTAAAATGGTTGCAAATGAAACATTTGCACTGTAGATCTAAACCACAATAATGTTGATGGCCAGGGGAAAAAGAGAATCTGCCCATCTACAAAACGAAAATAAGCAATTATGTTGGATGCTATGTTATGCAAGCCCACTGCAGGAATGTGCAATCATTTTTAGCTGAAACATGCCTGTGTTATGTACAACATCCTTGCACTTGGATATTTATACTTCCCTGCTGTAAAAGGCAAAAAAGTGTCATGTTAAAGGAAAACTTTCTAACTCTTTGCTAATGCATAAGCCATCAGATTCAAAAACTTATTTAACAACACCAGTAAATCGTTTTCCTGATTGTTCTTGGTACGTCACAGGTCAAAGAATACACCGGTCAAAGGACAAAGCCAACATGGTAGGATAGTAGTTCATCAAATTCAGTATTTACTAGAAAAGTGCAATGGAGTGAACTGAATACTCAAATACTATTGATGAACTACTCATATAAGCCTTTAAAACTGCCTCACATCTGTCATCAGCCTTCTAGTAATGTCAGACTCAGTGTTCCATGAATATGAAAAATGAAACTGCTCGTAAGTAAAGCCAGACAGACTTGCAAATGACATAGCAGTTTTTTAACCAGAGAAGTAAAAGATCACAGTAATTCTGCTGTCTTAGCATTGTGACGTTACAGCATCACCTCTCTTTTCAGCACAAGATGCACATTCACTGCCAATCTAACAGTTTTGCTGACCTAAGAATACCTATTGGACAAAAAGGAGTAGGCCTATAATTTGGATGAAAATAATTTTCTTTTGGGTTTGAAAATTATTTTTTAGGATTGTAAAATGTTGCTTCAGAAGAAAGGCTATTAAGGTTCTTCCTTCAAAGTACTGTAACTGGAAACTGCAACGACTTTTGTTTTGATTGTAGCCATCTTGTTAATTCTCCTTTGAAAATTTAAATTCATAAAGTTCAAGTGGCTGAGCTTGAATCTAATTTAATACTATACTCTTTTGATAAAATATTTAACTTAGAAAATATTCCCTTTTATAGCTAAAAAGGACCCACATGAAAAATACTATAGTAATTTATAGTAAATACTATAGCGTTTTTGAACCATACCATAGTAAAGTGTATACTGTATATATTATAGTATTTAAAACACTTTGTTAATGAATGCTACAGCATACTGTAGTATTAACTATGGTGAACTGATAAACTGTAATAAAAACTGTAGTATACTTTAGTTTTTACTAGAGTAAACTGTAGTGTATTGTAGTATAATATACCCTACACTTGTAGAAAACTTAGTAGCTACAGTATTGGGTAAAGTAATTTGTTTATATTACTATAGTTGTTATATTACCACAGCAACTACTACAGAATTACCATAACAAATTAATTCAAGTACTTTACTATAGAATGGTTCAAAAACACTATACTATAAATTACTAGTATTTTTTTTATTTTTTAATGCTGACACGCTAATTAAGTGATTATAATCAAAAATTGATGCAAGGCATATGTGAGTGATTTGAAAATTACTCTGTACCAATGGCAAAGCGTCAGGTCACGGAACAGATCACAGGGGCTCAGCTGACTAGCAACAGTGCAGCTTGATTCCTTTTGCGCCATTGATGCTTCTTCACAATTGGTTCGTTTCTTTTCCTCGGTTACGCTTATTGGGTGATTTTACAATCAGTCATTCCACGCGCCCGCCCACGTTCGATTTCCGCGCGTCATCCACGGCTGCAGAACCCTGACAGATTGGCGAATTACGCCATGTGTTCTGCGGACAAACGCATTCGATTGGCTGAGTGTTTCGCCGACGCCCCGCCCATCTGCAAGGAACGGCGCCCGATTGGCTGACTCAGACCTCCCCAGGCCTTCCTGCGCGTTCACATTTTTCCGATTCTTGACGCAGCGGTGTGGCGTAACCCCATCTGTGCTCCCGTTCAACTCTATTACAACTCTTGCGCACGCAGCGTAGTTTACGTTCATCGGTCGGAGTGACAAAGAGAACGAGCACAGACCGACGGAGAAGAAATAAAAAAGGAAATTTCTGAATTACCGTGGGGAACCTGAGCACCGTTTCCTTTTGGAGCCGCACGTTTGGCTCGTTTCTTGAATTACCCGTGTATATTTTGGATTTCTTATTTGTTCATCCGTGTGCATGGAGTTAAGTGGGTCGAGGATAGCAGTCTTGAAATTGGGCAATTGGAAAATTCTCAGTATCGTTGGTTAGAGCAAGGAAGCCGCCATGGCTGGTGCTACAGGATCGCTGAGTCTCCACCTCAGTATATGAAAAATACTGAATGGTGATGAAAAACCACTTCAATTTCTCAGTGTCGTGAGGGTATTTTAGACACGGACTGTGTTCTTTGTGTAAATCTCTGTTCCAGTCAGAGAGAAAGAAACCGACGAGGATCGGTGGGTTTTGTTTCGAGGGAAACTGGGAAAAGGCCAATTTCATGAGCGAATTTATCTGAGGTTTCATCACTGAAGACGATACTAATAGTCACAGAAAAGCGATCCCGAGGAAAATGATCTGAAAGCGAGACGCTTGAGAGCTCACTGAAGAAAACGATCGCGGACAGCCGAGTTGCTTTCGCACCATTTTCCTTATTATTTAAGTCGGAGGCAAACCGCTTGCCGTGGGTCGAAACGGATTCGTTCAAGACAACCGAGCGTATTTTACTCTGAGAGACGCGTGGGATTTCTGATCGGAAAATGTCTGGTCGGCCCAGAACCACCTCCTTCGCTGAGAGCTGCAAGCCAGTGCCGCAGCCGTCAGCATTCGGCAGCATGAAAGTCAGCAGTAAGTATGATTTTTGGACAGCGGGAGATCTGCTTTTAGTGCTTTGGCGAGGCCACTCGTGCTATTGACCGAGCATGGTCGCTTTAAGAAGCGAGAATGGCGCATCGACCGAGTCAGGCACATGAGCTGAGATTTGAGTGCCTTCGAGTGTCACCTTTGGGTGAAATACGACGTGTTCCATTTTAAATCGGTCGGCGTGCTTTATCCCACAGCTGAGCCGATACCGGGGCCCCGCCGTGGGTTAATCGGGCACGACCGGCAGAGGTTCAGGCCAGGTTGGTGGCGAGGGAACTTTTTCTTTTTTTTTTTTTTTCTGTGCGTTTTAATGTAAAGAAGGTCTTGATAGCACATGAGACTGTATCAGAGATGAACAGCCACAGAGCTGAGGCTGTACTTGGCCCTCTGACAGCAGCTCGCCATAATACCATTTTTAAATTAGCATCTGTTTTATTAGGTACCTTTCTCATAACTAATCATCCAGTAGTTATAATATATTTTTATATAATACAACAGCTTAATTTTAAGTACTTCAGTAGTGACTAGCATGTTTTAATGTTTTCTAGTATTAAGCTTTCAAAATTAAGCTATCCAATAATGACTAGTAGCTTTTTTTTTTTTTTAAATCTATTCAGTTAGTTATGTACTTGTATATATGACACTATACTAGTAATTATTCCTTTGCTACTAAGGACAGTCAAGTGACCGTAATAAGATATTGTAAATTTTATAATTGTATCAATTGTTTGCCTCCAACTACTATGTGTTCCAGTTGTTGCTGGCACCTTTTTTCAGCTTTATGGGTATGTATTTATTATATATTTGTATCTGTATATGAGATACTAGTAACTATGACACATGTCACTAGTAACAATTCTTATTTAGGTATTTTTTTTTTTACACTTCTCATATATAATGACTAGTTAGAATTGTTACCTTATAGTTCAATTTTAGTAGTAAGTTTTAAATTGTAATATAGGTCTAATTAATAGATACTGGTGTCTATTCTAATTACTATTAGAAAAAGTTAGATTTCAGGTGTTATGAGTAACTAAAGAATAAGTACTAGTAATTAATAGGGTGGGTGATATGAATGAAATTTTATGACACAACATGAGTAGTTTAGTTTTACTGTAACAATGTATATTTCGATAGTTTTTTTGGTGGTATTTGCTTTAACATAAGTTTCTATAATATAAAACTTTAAATTTCACTGTATTGCAATGTCACATGAACATAACCTTGACATCGATAATCTGACAAATTTCTACAGGTCTATTATGTCTACTGGTGTATTGCCCTTTCCAAAATACTTAATATATAGTTATTAGTTAATCTGAAATATAAATACATACTAGTCGGAAGCAGCTAGTTGATATGTGACACACCGATCCTAATAAAATTCACCTGAAAATATTTGGGATTGTCACAATTAGCAAAGGAAAAATTATTAATGAATGATTCAGTTACTAATTAAAAAGATACTAGTCATAATTGTAATATGTAGTAGTATCTAATGAAGGGTTACTAGTGAAACTGAAAAAAAAAAAATAAATAATACTAGTCACTGTTGAATTTCATTCTTGTAATTAAAAAAAGTAGCAGTAAAAAATAATTTTGAAATTGCTTTCCATACACATCTTATGTGCTAACCTTTTTGAAAATAAAATTCAAATAGTCGCTCTCCTGATCCTGTGGCCCTTCAGAAGGGTTCATACCTTTCACCCTATTAACTACAGCAAGCAGTGGTATGGACACAACTTTGTAACAAAAGAAATCACATGGTCACATCATATGTCTGTATTAATCATAATAATATGGTTTTACAGAGTATTTATTTAGCTGTGCAGATCCAGCGCACTCCTGCTCACCCTTAACCAATTCTCGGTTGCATTACTTTACCTAGTACAATGCTTGAACTTTTTATTTATTTATTTTTAAAGTACCAGTTATTATATAAAATGTTTTAATTCAAGTGCTCTTAAGTGTCCTGATTGACAGCACTGGATGTTTCCTTTTAAACCGGGTTGAATTAAGTAGTGACTGTTTATCCAACCTCCTAAAACTACACACTTGACCCAAAATGTTAACAAGCAGGAATCATCAGTAACATATAAATAGCTAATTTTAGTTTACCTCAACCGCCATTGCAGCCTTAATATGATGGATGTTGTTGTTATGGTCCTACAGCTGTGCCATCTGTTTTCAGACAGATGTCTTTTTGTCCCTTCTTCTGTCATAGTAATAGAGATAGGAATGTGCCCATTTAAATGCATTTTCTCAGACCTTATTGCTATATGTCCAGCATTACAATTTTGTGCATTCACAGTTCAACAATACTGAGTTATTTTGGGATATAATGTAGTATTGTTCACTTAGTCAATATGAAGTCAAAATCTACCCTATTCACTTAAATGCATGTTCCTGATCTTATTGTGAAAGAGTCATTTGATAAATATTATTCCATAATCCATTTGTCTTGGCAATCTTTTATCAAAATGTAATTATGTGCTCTGCCCATGAAATGTCTTTACCTCTCGGCTGACGTCCCTCTTAACCCCTCCCCTTAAATGCAGTGCCCACTTTTTGATCCAATCAACTCCCAATGGATTAAAACTTGTTAGTTGTTTTTTTTTTTTTTTTTCAGAATATTCTGTTTGACTTGGTGGGGAGGGAAGGGTACAACATTGTTAGAAACAACATTTCATGTTGACTTTAAGGTATGACATTAGATTACTTCACAAAGTTCAAGGAACAAATTTAGTCAGACTTTTAGCACATGCTTCTTATTGTTGCCTCAGTTGTCATCTTTATTTGTCAATCTCATTTTGTGCTTACCCATTTGGTTCTTCATTGATCTTTATTTACCCAATTGACAATTGCAGTATAAAACACGCTCTCTTTTGTCTCTCTCTGTGGATTCGGTAAGGTGGGTTGCACCTTTCACCTCACTCCATTAACATCTGGCTCTGTCAGCTTCTGTGGATGTGTGGAAGCTTTCCTGCACCCTCAGCACAACTCCTTGTATCTTTGCACGTGTACATCCATACCGTCTTTTGCAATCACAAGTAGCATTCAGCAGTAATTGATGGACTGGAGGCATCATTGCTTCAGCAGAAGTTAAGTACTTGAGTGTTTTTTTTCCCCCTCTTAAACAAGTTTGCGAATATTGCGTTTTGTCAACATATTAAAATAACTTTAATCAAAATCAAAAATTCTAGTACAGGTTGGTTAGCTTCATACCTTAGAGGTTGATCAGTGTTTTTTCCAGTGCTCATAACAGTTTTTGGCACTTAAAAAAAAAAAAAAGTGGGTGTTTGTGTTATTGAATGATTATTAATACAGGATGTTAAACAACTTCACTAGGGCTGCCCTCGACTAAGGATTTTTCTGGTTGACTAGTAGTCGTTCATTTTAAGCATTAATCGACTAATCACACGTTTATTAATAAATCATTTAAATAATTATGAGCCTTTAATTTCCTACATAGCCTAATAAGCGCTCAAGCACACACATAAAGCTTGCCACAGCTCACCGGCAGAAGTAATGATTATTAATATGTCAGGGAAAAACAGTAAAGAGGCTGCATTAACATTTTAATAGTTTGATAATCTCTTTAGCTGAAAACAAAGAAAGCATAGTTTAAGTCGGCGACACTGACTCTATGCAGTAGTGCCTGTATGCGTGTTTCATATGGATTACATAATCTGAGAATATTTGTTTTCCATTTGAATTGGTTCATTTGAAAGTAGACACTTCACTCTCTAAAGATATATTTTTAATGTCTGTAAGGCAAAGATATACATGGAGTTTTGCACTAAAGTTCACAGAGACCGAGACGGCAGAAAGAACATCCTGTTTGCCTTCATTATTTTACAAAAGCGTTTTGTTGTTATTGTGAGTGCACACAAATAAATGTAGAGGCTTTACAGATTTGAAAGATGTATTTCTCTTATCGGTATGAGCTAAAATTAAGGAGTAGGCTGTGTAAGGAGCAAGTGAGCGCACCGGCGCCTCCATCTGTCCTGCAGTGAGCACGCTATCTTCACACTTCACACAGACACTTGAACAGCGTACATTTCTCTAGGTTAACACTAGACTGAGCGGCCATGTAAAGTTGCTAATACTTGTATATTTCAGATGATAAGCCATATTTGAGGTGGATGAATGATCGAGTGTTTGGATGTCCTGCCCGATGTACTGTATTACCATAGACTAGCCGTTAACGATCTGTCCATCACGAACTGCGTGACTTCGCCTGTTTTATTTATTTACATTTTTTTCTGTGACTAATACAATTTTGCATACAGTACTTTGAAACCGTGAAAACTGGAAATAATGTGGACTTGAAAATTTTGAAATCGTGAGGTAGAAATCCTAAATAAGGTTTTTACAGTAGGCTATGTGACTTGTTTCAACAGGAAATTCATGTACATTGTTGAGCTCTTGCCACAATGTATGGATCACTTATGCTGGATCTAATGATAGCTCTTTGTTCTTCAGAGGCAGTGAACTAGTGAAATGCGCTATTTTCGGTTGATTGACAGTGTGCTTCAGGAAGTTTGCTGCAGTTCCCTTTGATGACATGGCATTCATTCAGAAAAGCCACAAAAGTTCTCACAGCTTATATGATTAGTTTAGCCTTTGTCTCACACATCACAGGAGATCTTGTCTCCCAATCTCATGAAACCATCAACAGGAAGTAACTGCCTTTCTGCCAAGTATGATGCAAGGAAGCTGTTTAAAGTGCAGATATCAAAAACAAATATGAACTCTTACACAATCCAAAGTAAATGGTCTTAAGAACAAGCTGCTATTCAGTTCAGTACTTTAATTAAAAGTTAACTTCATCTCGTTTGAGAACTGTACGTCTTGTTAAACACCTGATTATGAAAGAGGATAGTTTTATAGTTTCTGTCTTCATAATTTTGATTAAGGGTGTGAACAGTGCTGATTTCATATTGACCCGAATATAAGACAACCCCCCTTTTTCCAGATGTACCTTTTGGATAATGCATATTTTTCCTATTTTTGTTTTGAAAGTATGGTAAATACTGGGAAAATGTATCAACAATGACATTGAAAAATATACGCTTATTGATATACCATAAAAATAGCAGGTAGGCCATCTGAATTATATAACATTTAGGCTATCCATCTCATAGTAGCCTACCAAAATTTTATTATCAGTAAAATTGAAATCTTATTGTAGTCTTCAAATCTGGGTACTGTCTTATGTTTTAAAATCACTTACAGAGGAAGTTTGGTCCCATCAGGCTAACATGACAGTCATGACTTGTGCCATTGTAAGCTTTTCTTTTTCTTTTGTTTTCTCTCGCGCTCTTTACAACACACATTACATTGCTTATTTCATGGCACACTCGTTTTATGTGTTTTTGGCGCCACCTATTGTTGTGGGTGTATTATTGACATGTCAAAGTCTAGACCACACCTGTAAAAAAAAAAAAAAGTTGAGAGAACACTTTTTACCAGCTTCAGCAGATTTTTGAGTTTGCTCAACTTGTTTTTGTGGGAGATTCTCAAATTTTTGTTGTATAAACTTTAAACAAGAAGTTGAGAGAACTCAAAAATCTGCTGAAGTTTGTTGCCTTAAAATTTTAAGTTGGCTCAACTTTTTTTATTTATTTTTTTATTTTATTTTATTTTTTTTACAGTGCAGGGGTGTCAAACTCAGTTCCTGGAGGGCCACAGCCCTGCAGAGTTTAGCTCCAACCCTAATTAAACACACCTGGTTCAGCTAATCAAGTCCTTCAGGCTTATTTGAAAACTACATGGTTTGTGTGTTGGAGCAGGGTTGGAACAAAACTCTGCAGGGCTGCAGCCCTCCAGGAACTGAGTTTGACACCCTGGTCTAGACCCTGAATATAAGACGAACGTGTTTTTTCGTCTTATAAAACATCGTCTTCTATTCGGGTCAATATGGTAATTATGTTCGTGTTCTGATAAATGGTAAAAATTATATTGTTTTGTCTAAAGTTAAAAACGAAAGTGAATTTAGGATCAACAACATTATTTTTAAATGAGAAGTTTGTGTTCATTTTGAGCTTTAAAAATGATTTAACCCTAGACTGTAAAATAAATAAATAAAAAAGCTGGATGACACATCTCCAATTCATTCCACTATAGAAAAGTGAAACAAAACGTCTCTGTATGGCCGCTTTCATCTTGCAAAAATAACGTTATCTGGAGCCCGAGCCTGCGCAGTAGTGATTCATTTGAAGGCCGAGTATCAAAGTCCTGCCCAAACTCAGACCCAATCGCAAGCTCACAATCATGATGCCACACCCCATTTTTTTTTACAGCAGCAAATAATTCACTAAAAGCAAACTGATCAGAAAAACACTTGAACATATGTAAGCATGGCAATAACTCCTGAAAATGATGGAAAGCATCTTTGGGAAAAATTTATTTGAAGTGTAATTTGATTATTTAGTTTGGCTCATGTCCCATTCATTTACATGGAGATGGCGGGGTTTATGACTTTGACAGCCACAAGATGGCGATCAAAGTGTCTTGGCTTCACTTTTCAGGTCACGTGCGGCACACTTGGATTTAACATTAAACAGTGTTATCGAATTATTAACATTTTTATTTTTTTAACAAAATTTAGCATTTGATAAGGGGTAATGGGTTCTTCGTCCCAACAGAATATCTTTCAATTGACTGGGTGGTCTGAAATGGAACTGAACCCTATTCTGCAAATTAATACATAAGAAAACTCCACCATATAGAAGTTTCTTTCAGCTGTTCCTTGTACGCTGTAATTTGTCTTAGTTGCATGATTCTTTCCTGTAAAGTACTACACAGAGATTCATCCTTACATTTGAAGTAATTCCAGAAAGTATCATTTGCTGAGCGGTCTTTGCGGGATTTTTTTTAAGATTGAGTAAATTCCCTCTAGGTAAATTCTGTTGAGCGACTTGAGAAATACCAAGCTCCCAAAGGACCATTTTACAGACTGCTCAAAGGCAAAAAGGGAAAATGCTGAGTGTAAATGCTACGTTATAGATATGCAGGCTCTGACACTGCTTTCATACACAGTAATCTGTTCCTCTGAGGTCTTATTTTGATCTCTTGTTCGTTTCCTTCTGTTAATTGACCCCATTCCTGGTCAACAATCATTAATGCTCATGCTAATAATACAAATGCTGTTCATGATGTTATTAGTCTTCTCTTAATTCCTGTTTAGGTTAGCTCAACCAAAAAGCTTAGCAGGTGCTGCAGATCCATGTTCTTTGTTTTCTTGTTAAGGTCTTATCTGAGGAAGTCTATTGATGTGTGATGTTGTCACCTTAGTAACAGATATTAAGTGCGGATTCCATTCAGCAGAGATCTTGAAGACGAGAAAAGCCAGGCGCCGCATGCCAGCCATGATGTCGTCATACATCTGGTGTCAGTCTCAACAGACGTGCTCCAACAGGTTTTACACAGGGTTTCTGTTTGGACAGATATACTGAAACCAAATGGTTCTCTCATTGACAATAAATTGTGGTTGTAGTAGGTTTGGAAGAGGCAACCCATGAGTCAGATATTACCTAGGGAGAGGAGAAGGGTGTGTTCTTCAAAAAGATGGACGTGGCAGTACTTTAGGCTGTGATGAAGACATGGTAGGATATATTTCAAGGTAGGTTCAGATCAGAACACAGTTTGATATCTCTGAGTTAAATCCCTTTCTGCACACACAAAATATTTTAGACGCGCTGTGACTTCATTTTTGTATTTCCAATGAAGTCACCTTTTTGCAAAACTTTGAAGGAACTCTTTTTAGTACGTGTTGTTCCTTTCTCTTGCACATGAAGAGATTTGCTCACGGCTTGTCTCGTTTACAAGTGTGCACACGTGTGTGACTTGGCAGCTGATCTGAGGAGACTGCATTAGTGGTCGGCCGTAGCAGCTGGTTCTGAAGTGGGACGTGCGATTCTTCAGACCACCTCCCCAACCCCCTCTTCTCAGTTTGTTTTCCGGAAAAGGCAGCTGTCCAGGGACAATGAGATCCTTGTTTAGCATTTAAAAGCCAGCAGACCGACCATATTATTGTGTAAATGGATGCAACGTTAATTTTACAGCATAAAGCTGAGCGTTTGGTCATTGTCTTTTTGGGTGTCTCTTTTTATCATGTTAGTGATTGATGGTTGTGTTCAATCACAAGAACATAACGGTCTCTAGTAAAGAATACTGTAAAACTAGTAAAGGCCTCAGAAGACATATGGTCTCAGTTGGTGTTGTTCATCCTTTACAGTTAAGGTTGGCTAATAAAGTAATATCTGGATAATTTTCAGAATTTTCTCTGAAATGGCTTTAAAGGATTTTTTTTTTTTTTTTTTTCAGATAACCCATGATCTACCCAAAGAGCCATTGTAGTCAAGTTGATTCTAAATGCCGGGACACACCAAGCTGACTTGAAAGAACTAGCAGCGACGAAAGCCGACGGTGTTGTTGCCTTGCGTTTTGCGCCTGTGTGAGAGGAATTAGCTGTCTATAACGGCTGCTATTTATAATATATATTCGCCATTAAAAAGGAGAAACCAAAACAAGGATATATGAGAGATGCGCAGATATACGAAACTTAAACAAAGGAGTGCTTGCTTACCACTTTGAATATCAGTTAGGTTATTAACTATATTTATTTTAATCGGCTCATGTTATGAAAATTTTTGCATATTGGAATGCTTGGGTAAGATCAGGTGACATGAGAACAGCCTTCTGTCTGTACCGCCTTCATTTTCTTGTTCGTTTTCATCTTTCGCTTTAATTCTCGTGCACTGACTCATTCGCTAGACTGAACATCCAATTAGAGTTCTTGCTCTCGCCGATGGCTCCGACACCGATTCAACATGCTGAAACTGCCGCCGATGTGTGGAACACGCCAAACTAGCCCAACAGACGCTCGCCGACGGCCCGACATTGGCCAACGGTTTGGTGTGTGGCCTTAAAATGTTCAATGTAAAAACTAAAACTAAATGAAAGAGTAATTAATCGCTTTCATTTCACCAATATAACAATACAAAGTAGTAACAATATTTACGTTGCTATGTTTTTACTAAAACATTTATATTATATACCACATGGCAACATCTAATTTGAGTGATAAAATGAATCATTGATTCACTGGCAGTTTGAACTTATTCGCAGAAATAAATGGAACTATCAACTTCTAATAGGTTTTTGCCGCTCAAAAAACATTTGAAAGGATTTCTGATGCAAAATGCCCATCTTTAAGAAACGTAGTAGGTCAATAAAAACTGCATTAAGATCTTTGTGAATTTATATTGTATATTCAGTATATCAATACCGTTAGTATATACAATAGCTGTAGTTTCAGCTTTACTCCAGCAATGTGCACTTTTAACCAAAGTTTAAGCCACCTGCTTAGGATCACAGCCTTTTCAGGTGAAATCTTCGTCCAGGGGCCCCTCACCGCTTTCCTATACATGAGTTCAGAGAAGGTTGGGGGATGGGAGCTGAGAAGAAAAAGGGGAAGAGGGAGCCATAAGCAGCTCCAGGGTGTGGCTGACTAAGCTGTACGTATACAGTATGTACTCTATATTGATTATTGCCCACACCCGTTCTCTTTCCACACAGATTTTTTTTCCCTTCAATTTAGGAAGAATATTTTAAAATGCCATTCAAACTTTAAAAAAAAAAAAAAGCTACAATTTCAAGATATAACAAGATTTGAATGGTGTTGATAGGTTATGTTATGCAATAGTAATGTGTACTCTTACCAGAGACCAGATAGCCTTCAATTCCAGGCAGTTGAAGATGAAGGTATGAAGATGACATGTCTCAAGTTCAAAAATTTGAAATGGAAATATTTCTATTTCAAATACTGTTTTCAACACTGATAAGAATAAGAAATGTTTTAACATCAGCATATTAGAATGATTTCTGAAGGATCATGTGACACTGGAAACTGGAGTAATGATGCTGAAAATTCAGCTTTGCATAAATTACATTTTAAAATATATTAGTATAGAAAGCAGTTGTTGTAATAGTACTTCATACTATTACTGTTTTGCTGTATTTTTTAGTATAGGCTAAATGCAACCTTGGTGTGACTTGACAAAAGCATGAGAAAAATCTTACTAAACCTAAACTTTTGAATAGTAGTGAACATCTCCAGTTTTGTTTTAAATGGCAAAAAGAAAATACAGGATTAGAATGACTTGAGGGTCAGTAAATGATGACAGAATGTTCCTTTTTGTAAGAACTGTCTGTTTAAGCAATATGTTTCTTTGGTAAAAATGTGGCCATAGCACGCCCAGTTCAGGTTTGGGCTCTGCAATAAGTGTGTAGTGTGGGTTTGATTCCAGTGAGGCTGTTTATCGTCGGAGATGACACTAATGTATGTCACACATGAATGGCTGGTGATAGAACAGAATTGGAAGAGAGTTGAATGCACTGAGAGCAAGTTACTACGCCAGGGAGATGTCATTCAATTTTCTGGAAAGATAAAGTCTTTGTGCAAATCCAGGTTTTCAGTAATGTTGAATGTCATGTACATAAAAGATGAAACCGCTCCTACTCCTGAGATAAAAAGTGACGTCGGGAAATGAACTGACTTTGATCATAGATTTCTGGTTAAAGAAAAGTGAGATGTTTTTTCTCATCACTGATGTTCTTATCATTGATGTTTCAGTCTTATCACAGAATGTGTTTCCCAAATGTCAATAAACTGTGAGTGCTTCAGGGCTCCATAGGGGAATGAAATCATAGAGAAACATCTGTTGCATTTAGAAACCTAATTATTGCATAGATTGGCCTGTTGAAAGTCAATAACGTCCAGCTTACAGCAGTGTTACATGCCTCAGTATAGAGAAGCAGGTTATTGATTTACATTTTGTTAACCTCACATCAGAATTTTGGCTTATTCTGTAACTGGTCGTAGTTCTTGACACTGAAATCCAAGTTGTGGGAAAAGTGGCACTTCAGTTATTGACTACTTGGTCTGAGTAGCTACACGGGAAGCATTTGAAAGTGCTTGACACTTGCAAATTTGTATGTTGTCTGTTTAGCCTTGTTATCTCTGTACACACCATAACTCTCAACATTTGTCATGGGGTCATAGGAGCATCCTCATGTTTAGCCGAGCTGTCTCTTCTCATTGGCCTAATTCTGTTGGGTATATGAAGAGCCATGTTGAAATGGAGGGTATGATGTTTTGTCTCACTGAGATGGACCAGTTGATAAAATCTGCAGTTCCAGCTAAGGTTTTCTGCAGCAACCCAAATTATGGGCCAGTACATTCCACACATTTTCTCTTTCTCTCTCACTTCCCCCACCCACAATTCCCTGAATGACTTGAAAACCTTGGTACCCATTTTGAGATCTCTGCAATTTCCTTTGTAAAATGGAAAAAAGACTGTGTAGGAGGTTTGGATATGTTTTTCTCTTATGAAACACTGGACAGACATAAAAAGATGAATGGAAAAACAAGGAATGGATCATTTTTTTAGCAGTGATGAGCTTGTATGTTTCACTTGTATTAAAATTTTTTACTTGTGTATATAATTCTCAAATGTATATTTAATATGGTTCTTAAATCAATTCTGTATGAATCCTTAGCCATCTTCAAGAATCGGCTAAAAAAACATCTCTTCCATCTTTATTTGACCCTCTAACTCTAGCAATCTCTATTCTAATTCTATTCTTTAAAAAATTCTTTAAATTGCTCTTTTGTTGATTTTGATTGCTTCCATTGTCCTCATTTGTAAGTCGCTTTAGATAAAAGCGTCTGCTAAATGTAAATATGACAAATAATATATGATATTCTGCAAAATCACTTGTGACAATTATCCTTGGTTTGGTTTAAACTGATAGTTCACCAAAAATCAAGCCATTAACTTTTGCTCCAAAACCAAATCATGCTTGTTTGTTTATTCTTCCAAATGCTGCATTATTCAAATTTAAATGAATCTGAGTTAAATACACAAAGGCAATATCTGATGCTAAAGCAGCCATGAAGCCCAAAGTGCACTTAAGTTTTGACGCAAATGTTTATTGTACGCACACTAGAAAGTGTCAGTGTTTGCTCTATTTCTTCTCAGAAACTACAATTAGTTAAAATGTCTTTTAATCTAGACATATGTGATTCATATGTGATTTTCAATGTTGACACCTGTGGCTTTCCTGTAGCTCAACTAGTAGAGCATGGCGCTAGCAACGCCAAGATCATGGGTTCGATTCCCAGGGAAAGCAAGAGCTGATAAAATGTAAAAAACTGTAACTTGAATGCAATGTAAGTCGCTTTGGATAAAAGCGTCTGCTAAATGCATAAATGTAAATGTAAATGTAAATGTGGTAGCGCTGACTCTCCGGTAGTTTTTCCATCTCTACTGTTTCTTTTTTCAATTGAATCAACAGACTGGGCCAGTGTTGCCACCTTTTAGATTAATTAGGAAAAATTTAATGCACGTGTGACCCGACCTGAGCATGTGCGATTTAGAAAAACCGGGCTGCTTACGGCATACGCGTATTATGCTGATGACGAAATTTACAGCACACTAATTGTATATGTAAAAAACAGAGTATACTTTGAGCTTAATGAATTGTACTATGGCATTATGAAAGTAACAATGTGATAGTGATGCTCACAATATGGAATTTATTCAGACTTACAATTGAAATGTTGGCCTATCTTCAGAATACACATTGCCTGTGACTGCATGCATTGGCCTGTAACATTAATCTCGTTACATTCTGGACTGTGTTGTGATTTTGCAACATTATGCAACGTAGATGTCATTGTTTCCTTTGCAAACAGTGCTCTAAATTTAATCACTTATATCATTCATCATTTCACCATGCTAACTGAGATCCTCAGTTTTTGAGGCAGATAAATGCTGCGCTAATTGCAAAAATAAATTATATTATCTGATTCATCTGATAGTTATGTACTTCTAAAGATATCGCCTGCTTACATAGCTTCAGTGTAGTTAGCTACTTTTCATTAGTAGCTTGTAGTGAAGCTGTCTGCTTTTTCAGGAGCTTGACTGGAGTTTAGCTACTATTTGAGTTGCTTTTAGCTTCACACCTAAAAAGTAGCTTCCCCCAAAGTTTACCAATAGTAAGAACATTTTTTTTTTTTTATGTTAACCTGCAGTACAGGTCTCGATTTGAACGTCTTATGTTGGAGGTACAGCAGTGTGTTACTTTATCGGTGTGTTATTAAAGAGCAGAGTCTGCGTTCCACTTACCTGATCATTTCCATTCTGACATGTTTCTCTCTTATCTGCTCAGAGCTGATTTATACACACACACACACACACATATATGCATGCAAACACCCATTACTACACACTTCAGCAGGCATAAAAAGGTGACTGCTACTGTTTAGTTTATCATGCCTTGAAGCAATGTTTGTTATGCTTGAGAAATTCAGATTGAGTTGCCAATCAAAGCTACACTTCATGCGTAAAGCCTTCCATATTTTCAGTCTTTTACACCATTGACTCTCTCAAATATATAAACAATGCTAGCATACAAAGTGACACTATTACTAACAACAATATTTAATAACAATAACTAGATTTGCAATGCCATATGGTATAACAGTTGTATTAAAGTTTTAGGTCATTTTTGTTAAATGTTTTCAACCAAGTATTTAGTTTATTCTGATAGAGAAAGGAAAGTGTGATACGGCATAATAACAGCCAATTAGATGGTAGCATGTTCCTGAAGCTCAAAAAGTAGAGCATAGTGGTATCAACAGTAAGGTTATAGGTTCGATTCCCAGAGAACAAGTACAATTTGTACCTTGCATCCAACATAAGCAGCATTGGATAAAGTGTCAGCTAGTGATTTTAAGTTTAAAGGGATATTTCACCCAAAAATTAATAACTCGCCCTCATGTCATTCCAAACCTGTAAGACCTTCGTTCATCTTCGGAACACAAATTAAGATATTTTTCCCATAGACAGCAAGGATCCTAACACAATTTAGGTCCAGAAACGTAGTAAGGACATCGTAAAAATAATCCATGTGACATCAGTGGTTCAACTGTAATTTTACAAAGCTATGAGAATACTTTTTGTGCGCAAAGAAAACAAAAATAATGACTTTATTCATCAATTTGCCGCCGCCTCTTGCACTCTTGCGCCAATTTTGACAGTATCACATACGTAAACAAAGTATGTACGTGGATACATTGTTTATGCTCTGATCTGATCTGAATGCAAACAATGTATCCGCGTACATACATTGTTTACGTATGTGATGCTCTCCAAAATGGTGCAATGGTGGACCAATTGAGATTTCGGACCAATGAGATTTCACTGTGCTTGGGAACCAATGAGTTTTTCTTCTCATGTTTCACTCGAGCACATTTGAACTTCTGCAAAAACCAATCAGGTTTGTTTTTGCACGTTTAATGTGCTCCATGTATAGGCATCGATCAGTGTTTATATGCGAGCGAAAGCCTAAATTAAATCTTATATCTTGACTTTAATTAAACTGCATTCTTCATGGATTCCTTTTACTATGTCTTTATGAACTTTTTGAAACTTGAAAGCTTTGGAGGAATGGACTTTCAATGGAGGTACAAAAATCCCTTAGTTTTCATAAATATTTTCCTTTTTTCATAGATAGACAAGTCACATGAGGGTGGGCAATTGATCGCAGAATTTTTGGGTTAACTAACAAACTTTGGTTAAATTAACAGTAGTAGTCGCTTTAAACTTTTAGAACCAAATTGGGAATAAGAGACTCTTACAAACATTGTAATAATATTTTCCCCTTTAGCTCTGACTGGGTTCTGCTGTTTTGCTTTGTGTTCTTTATGGTGATTTTGGCAAGTGGAGGTAGTGGAGCATCCTGGACCTCTTCCCTGAACCGCTGCAGTTTCCTGTCTCTTTCTTATGTGTCTTTGTCTTTTCTCACGTGTTGATATGTGACCATTGGATGACCCTGGTGGCTGAGACAGCCAATATGAATTGCGTAGTGTGTGTGGGTTTTATGTAAGAAGAAAGAAAGAAGACAGAATAATCTGACGGTATCTGGACAGGGTGGCCAGAGGTTTGAATACTGTGTTAGCGATTCATACAGATACTTGTCATGCACGCTCTGGAGCATGGCAGTAGTGAGCTGGTACAGATCAAAGTTTTGCGTGCATTTGTGTGTGTGTGTTTGTCCTGTATCCTGCTGGTTCTCTGTGTGTCATTTCCCTGCAGTTAGACACCGGCTGTCTGTTAAACATCAACCAAAAATCTCACATCAGACCAGAGCCATAAAGGGGCCTTCAACACATACAGTGCTCTGTTGCAGCAAAGTAGAGGAAGTCATTGATTTTTCAGTGATGGTTGCAGATTTTCAGCGATATGAGTGGCAGGGTGTCCTGTGATCATAAGCAAGTTGAGAAAAGTTTAACTTTATGCAACTGAGCAGTTTTGATCATGTAGCTCAAACAGGTCATGGGTTCGAATCCCAGTGACTTCTTGAAAATTTACCTTGAATCCAATGAAGGGCTGTATCGAAGTATGTATACTTCTCTACTATATAGTAGTTGAACAACAATGTGTGAAGTGAGTAGCATTCACAGTATTCATAAAACATTCGCTGAAAAGTTCCAGGATGAACTACTATGTTTTGAAGTGCTCATGTTATGGACACTTTACTATCCCGTTAGGCCACGGCAGAGAAGAGTGGCAGTGAAGTGACGCAACTACACATGACAAAAGTAACATGTCCCGATTACATTCACACTATATAACGTCCTTTTTTTTTAATGGCTGCAAACTAAGTACTTAATCAAAAGAAGTACATACTCGGAGGTTATTGTATTTTGGTGTCGGAGCACATGTTCACCTAGGTCCTAGGAGCTGTTTAAGCAGGACAAATCTTGCTTTCTATCTGCAATTTTTTTTTAACTCTTGATCTGTTTGCATATGCAACAAATGGATGGATGTCTTTGGCTGCAGTGTTACATTTAGTTGTTTTTTCAGTGTTATGATGGACAGGTTTTTTTTTTTTTTGTCTGATGGGGTGAGACACAAAGAGAAACATGAGATAAATACTAAAGGCGCCAGATCAAAAATAAATCAAGGAAAACTCAATAACTTAAAGATTTACTTTTGCTGACTCTCCAAATTTTGAAAATAAGCTTCTGCTTTTAACGAAAAAAGCTTTAAACAAAATGGCAGGTCTCTTACATTTTACCACATCGTGATCGGTTTGAACAACACTGACAGATTGAAACGCACGAAGAAACTCAGGAATCGTTGAAAGTCTGAGAAGTCACATGCTTAAAGGCTTGAAGTTACAACAGCTCACTTCTGTTAAGTGGAAGAGGTGTTTTAAAGGCACCATCATCCAAAAACCACCTGAAAGGCATACAAATACAGAGTTACTGAAATACAACAAAAGCACACATGACATTTTCTTTTCTTGGGAAACCAGAGCTAGGAATGCAAGAACCAGTGTATAGCCCTCGAATCTAGCTGTGTGAATGAGACTGATAGTAAAATTTATCACCCTGCGAGTGAGATGTGGGTCATCTGGCAAACAGGTGGAGAACTCACGCACATAAGTTTGCTCAATACACAGACTCTGTTGTAATGCTGAATTCGACCTACAGTAATTCACAGACACGCATGCCATACGCAGACACTGTCTTCCGCTCTCTGCCCGATCAGAGTTTATTTATAGAGCAGGATTAAACATTAGCTGCAGTGGAGTGATGCAGACATGCCAGTGCCCTCGGTGAGAGATGCTGAGCTCTGATTGGCTCAGTGGTAGTGAGGTCATGAGTGGTGACACAGGCCAACAGAGTACTGCTGAATTCACTGAAAACATGTCAACTGAAGGAGTTATGTAAGGGGTAATGTACAGTCAGCTGTTCATTATCACCAAATAAACTGACACAGGGTGATCAGGACCTAAAGTGAAGCATAGTGTCTTATGTCATTTAAAAATTAGCACAGGATGGTTTGGGGTGAAGTGTTCTTCTAAATTTTGTACCACACTCTCAAGTCTTATATGAAACGCTAAGTATTTGTGTGTGTTTGTGTGTAGTTAATTGTCATCAGTCCTTTATCAAACCACAGTCGTTCCCACACATCTGCAGTGTGTATGAGTGAAAGAATGAGATAGCTACATGCGCTAAGGCATGTCATGTTTTTTAAGGTGTCCTGGCTGACCCTCCTCTCTCTGTAATTGGGGTTAAAGACTGACTGTCTAACTGCCTGTGAGCCGTTAAAATTAAAACTGCAGATTTAACCTCTGCACACTGCATACTTTTCTTATTTTAAAGTTTCACAGTAATGAAATGTAAAAAATATCTATGTATATCTATATATGTTCGCAACTGATACTGAAATTATACTCGGAACACTCATTTTAAAACAGAGCAATAAGCTTTAAAATAAAGTTTTTCACTTCACATCTGGCCTCAGAACATCTGTAATAAAATTACTGTAGTGCACAGCAAGTCTATGTACCTTTGTGTCCAGGCATGTGCAGAAGGGGGGGCTTTGGGGGCTTGAGCCCCTGCCCTTTTTCAAAATTATTCAGAAGTGCCCCTCTCGGACAAATAGCAATGATGTTGTGTTCAATAAAACAAATTGCATTTGAATTCGAATTAACGTTACAATTTGTACAAAACGGTAACTAATCGCTCAAGTCGTAAAATTCCTGTTTATTTTTACATATCTGTCAATCTGAGGTGTTGCTATGGGTTGCGTGCATTTTGCACGACTGACTGTCAATTTAATAAAAAATCCATATATTACATATTTTAGAATATTACACAATTCATCAATGCCCATTAGTCATGTAGCTATAATACATCAACCAATCATGATCTGGCACAAGTTGTTCAAATTTCATTGGACAATATGTGAAGTGGAGCGGTTATTTTCCGTTCTTATTCATAAATCGGTTGAAAATTACATGGGACAGACGAGCTTATTTTTGGAGCAATCTGGGTCTGCGATTTTTATTATATTAGGGAATTAGCATCTCTGTCTGGCTTTTTAAAAACCGTTTAATTGGCTTTTCTAGTTTTTTGATTATAATATAAAAGTACCTCTGACTCTTTGATAAGGCAGGTCTACTCTATGATGAACAAAGCAAAGCCTCTTCACGTTTACAACAGTGTTTTGCCCATCAAATGTTTGTGAGTTTACAGTAAAACCAGTACAGCAGAGATTTCTTCAAAACACTAGGAGATATTGTGGTGTGCTGGACGTACAGTGATCAAACAGACTGCTTAAAAAGGTATATGAGCACACGGTGAGATTGACATACAAGTGCTATACGATTCTATCTGTGAGGACAGGTCAAGACACGGATCACGATGCTCAGAGCAAAGCAGAAATATATATATATAATCCACAATTCCTCACAGACATTAAACTCCTGCCTGCGACTGCTGCGTGTTTGTGATCTGGTATGTGCGCACACATGTGAATTAATCTCTGGGTGTGTGTTCACTCATGTTCACTCTCGATAGGGCCTTCCTCTCTGTTTCAATTAGTTTCACTTCTCTAGCGCTCTGAACATCACATACCTCTGAGGTAACATCCACCCATGCCTCACCACAGCCAGGAGTGATAAAGAGTTTACGTCAATGGAAAACAGGAGAGGAGAAGTGGCTGAACGGATCACTTTACAGTTGCTGATGTTTAGCCCAGCGGTGGTATCATTTGTCACCACATATGAAGTGTATGGGTATATGAAGAAATATTGATGTTTCATCAACTATATATATGAAAGTGCAGACTATGTTGATTTCATGTGAACACTTTTGCATGAATAATCAATCTATGGACTCTTATTTACACACAGTCATTTATTGTGTTTATTTTAAAGTGTGTTATTTTAAGTTAATCACATTGTTAGATTTCCAGCCTTAGTTGTGGCATAAAATGAAAAAAAGCAAAAACCTTGATCTTGGCTGATCATGTCCACAATTATTATTATTATTATGTTTACAACTTTCTGTTTTTTATTGGTTACAGTCTTGACCAATACTAGTGTGTATATTTTCATAGATTTTGTGATTTAAAAGACATTCAGTTGGTAAAATATATATATATATACATTCACGGGATTATTTTGCCAATATATGTTCTATGCCAGTCAAAAGATTGGCATAATTAATGACTTTTTAAATGTTTTTAAACAAATCTTATGCTCACCACTGTCTTTAAACAAAAAATGCTGTAAAAGCAGTAACATTGGGAAATATTATTACTATTTAGAATAACTGTTTTAAAATGTAATTTATTCCAGTGATTCCAAGCTGAATTTTCAGCATCATTACTCCAGGGTTCAGTGTCACATGATCCTTCAGAAATCATTCTCTCATACTGATTCTCAGTTCTTAGTACAGTCTAGATGCTTTTTGGTAACTGCAATTGAAATCATCTGTTTGACAGGAGTAACAAGTACTGGTGTGTGACTGAATTGGTCATTGTTATGCATAGTGAATCTAGTTTCCTTTGTATTCAAACAGAGGAATGGATAGTTGAAGTGGTTTCTTGTCGTGAATAAAGGAAACCCCATGAACCAGTTCGACAAGATGTTTGCCTGAGATCACGTTCGACTTTAGCAAACACTTCACGTCAGAACGTTGAATGGATAACATGCTAATTGTTTCACATTGTAATGAAGATCGTCATACTTCCAGATCTTTAATTCTATGTTAGACATTCCAGCAGATCTTCATTTTCACTTGCGCTGGCATTCGCTCATGGCTATTTTATGGTGTTATTTTTGGAGTGTGTGAATGTCACCCTTGACACACTCTCCGCATGCGTGTGTGTATTCGTGCAGATGAGTGGGTGAGTCTTTAGCAAGTGGGCCACAACATCTCTCAGGCTCAGAGACATCTCAGTTGCCATGGAGATGGTGAGAAAGGGTCTGGGTATCGGCACTGATTTCCTGGTTCGATTCGAAATACAAGCTATCCTTTATATTTATTAATTTGGGAATATTTCGGTTAAGTTAATTTCGTGTCAATGTGATATTAACTGCATTATATTCAACTGCATTAAAGTTGAACGTGATTCACACTTGGGATTCACTTTATTTTCACTTTCAGGCATATCTAAATAATTTTGGCCATTACAGGTTATCGCTATACACAGAAACTCAAACATTCTTCTTTATACCACTTGAAAAGATTACAGAATAAAATAACCTGTTAACCTGTCAATCAATATTGACTTCATGGAAGTAAAATGGTTTATTTTCATGTTGACTTGATAAAGTGTGTATTTAATTTAGGGTTATGACGCGCACACACATATATGCACTACTGTTCAAAAGTTTGGGGTCAGTAAGGTTTTTTTTTTTTTTCCTCCAAAGAGATGCTTTTATACACCAAGCATGCATTAGTTTAAAATTGACAATAAAATAATTTATAATGTTACAAAAGATTTCTATTTCAAATAAATGCTATTCCTGTTCTTTTGAACTTTATTCATTTATATTAATATATAGCAGCAGATAAGCAGGTAAGATGAGGACATGCATATCGTGCAGACATAACATTTATCGAATACGTACTGGTTATATAGGTATTAGGTGTCCAGTAATGAGTATGAGAATCCAATTGGCTGGGAACATTGACGTGAATGAACCAATAAGAACGCAAGTAGAGTTTCACGGTTGAACTATATATATTTATGAGACGAGCTGACATTAACAGTATTTAGGTCTTTGTTCTTTGTGCATGGGCAGTCAGGATTTACTGACTCAGCTAAAGCTGCAGAAATGAGACGCATGCTACAAATAATCATTAATGAGAATCTGATGAAAAAAAGCTATTGATTTAGAAATCAATTTTGGGATTTTAAAAATCAAGGTTTTTGCCCAGCCCTAGCGGCATATCAATGCAGTTGTCATTGGCTGTCAGAGTCTCAGGTGGTGAGGGAGGAAATGTGGCATGAGCTGCACACTAGACCTGATTCTGTTCTTTAAAAAACACACTGCTGCAACACAATCAGCCACTAACTGCAGATTTGGGAAACAGTTGATCTGCATGCCTGATTTGAGGCTCGTTGGAGAATCTGTTGTGTGGGTGTGAATGGGTTGAAGAGGCACAAGACAATTGGAGGCTGTGCGGTTAACCTTTAACAGAGTTAACAGGGACTTTGAACTGGAACTCAAAGAAGCTGATCCAAGTAGTTACAAATACTGGACCAGATCCCTCCATAACATACATACATCACTGTATGCACATGATTTGATTTTGTCCTAGGGACCTAAATTTAATTGTGGTATGAGTCATTTTATATACATTTTTTTTATAATGGGAATTAAAATTTTTTGAATAATCTGTTGACGCATTTTTACCATTGCATAGTATATTCAGCCAAGTCTTTGGAGCTCAAGTATTGTAAGAGGTAATGTATATAGTAAATATTTTATGACTTCTTTAAATCTGTCCCTAATGTTCTAGACAAAGATAAACTGAAGGCATTATGCTTTGGCCCACTGTACTAATTTCTTGGGTTTATTACCCCTCACAGCTCTGAAAGAAAGAATAGTCATTCAGAAAATCTCTCCACATCATGCTGAAGATTATATTTCACGTGCTATGTTTGCATTGTAAGCAATATAATCGCTTTCATCCTAAGTCACCTGCTGAAGTAATCCTCACAAGTGCCAACTATGCTCTCTCTTTTATGCCGCTTTGGTGAAAACACATCTGCCAAGAAAAGTAATGTAAAATGCATAAGCTCAAGGTAGATTTTCTTTCCAGTTTTGTCCCAGTTTGGTTCTAATTTACAGAACAGTCCTGTTAGCAATTTAGATAAGCTGCTTTGGTTTTTCAGTTAAAGGAATGGTTCACACAGAATGGAAAATTTTGTCATCATTTACTCTCCAAAGAAGTGTGACTTTCATTTTTCTGTGGAATACAAAAGGAGATTTTGAAGAATACCTTGATCACTCTCTATAGCATACTAAAAGTGAATGAGCATTGGTGAAGTTTGGTGAATGATTCATTAATGAATTGAACTGATGCAGTTCAAATGAGTGATCCAATCACAGTGATTAACAGCTTATTAGAAGGGAAAAATATAGAGAAGTATAGAACTTGTTCACCAGCAGGTGTATGTTTTTGATGCTTTCATTGTGCTGATACATCTTATTCAAATGTAATACAGGTAATTCAATGCCAAGGTCATGGGTTCAATTCACAGTGAATGCATGAATTCATAAATATCAATTATGCTTTGAATGCAATGCAATATGCTTTGGATAAAAGTATCTGCCAAATGCATAAAACAAACGTTTACATTAAAAAAAATTTAAAAATCCCAAGACATTAAAAAATTCAAGAGCTCTTAATGGAACCGAATGTTATGAAAATCATTCAGATTTATTTATTATTTTTATTTTTAATAATTGGAGAGAATGGTTCATAATTCTCTACTTTAGTACTTAGGGTGCAAGGTGTAAAGCTACTGAGACCTTGTTGTGCTTTCCGATTCCCTATGTGTACTGTACCACCAGTCAGTCTCTAACCCCCAACTCTCTTTATCTGTCTGCAGGAGATAAAGATGGCAGTAAAGTGACCACAGTGGTGGCGACCCCTGGACAGGGACCTGACCGGCCGCAGGAGGTCAGCTACACCGACACCAAGGTCATCGGGAACGGCTCTTTTGGTGTGGTCTATCAGGCCAAGCTCTGTGACTCAGGAGAACTGGTGGCCATTAAGAAGGTCCTTCAGGACAAGCGATTTAAGGTAAGACTGAGACATGCATCCCTTCTCTGGTCCCTTGACCGAATATAATGCTTTGGATCTCAAAGCTTTTCTTAAGAACAGCTCAGACTCTCTCATCAAAGTGCTTTTGTCTCTTCCTATATCCTTATTATTATTATTCTTTTTTGTATGTCTGTTCTTTGATCAGTTCTCTTCAGTTCTGTTCTTCAGTGTTACTGCTATCCTTTTATCTTTCATCTCTGATATCTTATATTTGATCTCATTTCTTATTGTTTATCATTTCTCTTAAATCCATTTTAGCTGAATGCCATACTGATGTGCTCATACAGGTGTAATAAGTATAATACTGTTTCCTAACCAGATACAATGCTACAAATTTCAGCAACAACCAGTTTGCCCATCCACTCTGAACACGAAACTGCTGCTTGACAAAACACAGCTATTCAGAAGATATCCAATGTTCAATATACAGTTATGAGAAGCAGTGTTTTGAATCAAACTTCACAGTTGGTGGGGGAAAAACAGATACCAGGCAATCAACTTGTCACGCCTCCTTTTGGGTTGAACCCACAACCTTGGCATTGGGTTGCACAAAAATTAAAATAAAATAACATAACATGACTATGAAATAATAATAATAAATGTTATTATTAATATTAATGAATAACAATTTTTAACAAAAGAAATATTACTCTTGTAATATTCCACTGTAAAATATTTTTGGAATATTTAAGAGAAATAATAATTTTATTTTACAGTACAGTGCATTTATTTACAGTTCTAAATTACAGTACATTTACAATTAATTTCAAACCTGCCATGGTATTGTTAGCATCATGGTTTACTGTTTGAGCTGAATGAATACATGTTCTTATTAATCAATATTTTTTGCATTTTTTAGCATCTGTAGTGTAATTTAGTGTAATAAAAGTGTCTTTGTCCATTAAAGTAAAAAACCTAGTTGTTTTTTCTTTCCTGCTACTAAAGTTGTTTTGGGCCCCTCTAGACCTGAGGGCCCCTAAAATTGTTCCCACTTGCCACCATATTAGCGACAGTAGTCCTGGATCCAATGAGTGTAGTCTTTGCTGTTTAATCTGGAGTAGAAGTGCACCTAAGTAAGAAGGAAGGGGATTTTGTACTGACAGATGACAGGCATCATCTCTTTCGTATATTGCAGCAAAAAAGTATGATTGACAGGAGAAGGATATCACCTTTCCTGTGCAGTGACACATAAATGCTGTCGTGCTGAGAGTGACTGTAAGATCAGATGGTGGTGTAAATGAAATTTAGGTCACTCATGTCAACGAGCGATTTCCGCTAGTGTGAAAAAGTTGACCTTGTCTCGTTGGGACAGTGACCAGCGTGGATGAGCCATGTCCATCAGAGAGCTGTAGTGCATCCATGTGGCGTGTGTGAGACAGAACGGGTCACATATGAAGGACAGTGTGTGTACAGTGACCTGACAGAGATATTGACACACTGTTCTGGTGTGTGTGTGTGTTTTGTCTGTGAAGCTGTGCGCCCTTTCCATTGTCACTTTGTCGGGTCTTCTAGGGTGATAGTGCTGCTGCCTGTATAGGCATCATTTTAAGTCATCACTGGCACATTTCCAATAGGAAGGTTGTACTAAAAGGTCCAGGCATGATTATACCTTCTGGGCAAATTCAATGTATTTTGAAGTAAAGGCCAGTGGGTCACACTTTATTTTAAGATCCAATTCTCGCTATTAACAAACAATTAACTATGACTTTTGCCTCAATAAACTCCTAATTTGCTGCTCATTAATAGTTAGTATAGGTAGTCGTTAAGTTTAGGTATTGGGTAAGATTAGGAATGTAGAATATGGTCATGCAGAATATGTGCTTTATAAGCACTAATAAACAGCCAATATGTAAAAAATTAGGCATGCTAATAAGCAACTAGTACTAATTAATAGTGAGATTTGATCCCTATACTGAAGTGTTACCAGCCAGTGAAAAAGATATGTGAAATGTCAATTCTAAATATATAATTCATTCAATAACCAGAAGATATGTTAGATCTACAGAGCCAATGAGACAGTGATGAAAAAACAACAACAGTTTTGTGCTCCCCTGAAAATCGTTTTTGCAAAAAAAAAAAAAAAAACAGTTCTCATAAGCATTGAAATGTATATTTTTTCCTCCCACCTCATATTCATTCCATCACCAATTTTGCATTTGCAAAAACACAAAGTTTCTTGGGGATACACAAAAGAAAGACTTAGAAATCGGATGTCCTGCACCTTGTTTACAAGCAGAGGATCACACATGCATGCATTGTGGTACTTTCATGAATGCACGTCAAAGACTGACATGGAGGAGAAGAAATTGTTGAATAAAGTCATAATATGAAAATTACGGTTGAACCACTGATGTCACATGCACTATTTTAATGATGTCCTTACTACTTTTCTGGGCCTTGATCGTGGTAGTATCCTTGCTGTCTATGCAGGGTCAGAAAGCTCTCAGATTTAATCAAAAATATCTTAATTTGTGTTCTGAAGATGAATGAAAGTCTTAAGGGTTTGGAACAACATGAGGGTGAGTAGTTAATGACAGAATTTTCATTTTTGGGTGAACTAACCCTTTAAGATTGCATGAAGTCAAAATTGACCCAATTTACTTTGTTAGTACACATTAAAATGTTAGCTTTTTATTGTAATCTTTATGAAGATGTGCGCTAAAATCCCATCCGCCTCACAAGTCACGTTTTCACATGTTTTTTCCTCATTCAATATTCCATCTTACTCAGAAATACATCACTTAAACTTCCAGTTCACTTCTGTTCGCAACTTCCAGTTCACGCAAACTGTAAAGGACTTAGATGTTAGCAACATGCTAACACTAACCTCTGGCAGTTAATAGCTGAAAAATAATGCTCACTAATATTTGCCAAGTACAGTTTGGGAAACTTCTATTTTGCTGGTTAGAGATTTTTTTCCTCTAAGCTGCGGAAAATAGTGCAAAGCGTGTCAAGTATAAACACCTGTCAAGCGCTGTGAGGTGCATGTGTCATCTGTGAAGCTGCACGTGATACTCTTGCTGTTATTTCTGTCAGTCTTTTCCACCTTTCTTTTCAGTGAAGTTTGCTCCCTCTCTTGCTCGTCTGAGAGAGGATCTGTACGTGTGAAGTGTGTCAGTATCTGTAGGAGTGTTTATCTGTTTGACCTTTACCCTGCAGCAAACACACACATATATACATGATATTAGCATGCAAGAACAGTCCCGATATTCACTGTCCCTCAAGCTTCTTACTTTGACATAGTTGTATTATTAGTTAGTATGTATAAAAAAATAAAGAGAAACCTAGATGAGTTATATTTATACATCATATACTGATTTTGTCAGCAGAAGCCAGTAATCAGCACTGCTGCTTTTAGGTCACACAAATGCTTGTGTGATGTAATAGTGCAGCTGAAGTGATGTAATGGGGGCTTTTCAGAGGAATCAATCATTTTCCATGAAGTGATTGTGTACTTGGCTGTGTGCATGAAGCAAAGGTACTGTTTGCTTTCTCCTTAATCAAGTATAACTGTATTAGTGGGCTGCGCAATAAACAGTAGCTAAGCATGATATTTTTCAGCCTTTTGAACATATTCAGTTCAGTATTCATGCATTTTCCGTAAAATAACTTTAAATGTTTTCATTTTAATGAGAGAAACCATCACTTTAAGCTAACAGCCATTGTAAGCAAGTACATACAAATTGATAAATGTTTGAGACCAGATTTTCAGTTTTTCACTAAATGATCTCAAGAAAGAATAATTGTTAAAGGGATAGTTCACCCTAAAATGAAAATTACCCCATGATTTACTCATGGATTACCCGGCTCTTTAAGCTTTATAATGGCAGTGAATGGGGGTCAAGCTTTTGAAGCCCAAAAAGTGCACCCATTCATCATAAATAGTGCTCCACACGGCTCCATGGGGTTAATAAAGGCTTTCTGAAGCAAAGTGATGTATTTGTGTTAGAAAAATACATCACTTTGTATTTTTGTAGCTTTGTAATACGAAGCTAGAACTTTACGGTTTTAAATATGGATGTTTTTTCTTATACAAATGCATCGCTTCACTTCAGAGGGCCTTTGTTAACCCCCCGGAACCGTGTGGAACGCTTTCATGATGGATGGATGAACTTGACAAACATGTCTTTTATTAAGATGGCATGACAAGATGCTACAAAACTTACACAGCGAGAAAGATGTGAAAATGAACAAAGCGAGATCTATAAGATCACAAAAAAAGAACTGTTGTTCTTTCTGAGAGAGGTCATGATTCGGTTGATTTAAGCCCAGGGTGATAGACGGTGGATGAAGATGTGTATGTAAACGGAGCGGCCTGATGAGAGTGACTGTATGCACAGTTGGCAGAGACTAGTGTGTTCACAAATTACCACCCACCGTGTGATGGAGTTACAGGCTAACAGAGTCACACACACACACACACACACACACACACACACACACACAAACAAACCCAAGTTTGATTCCACACCCCTCCCTCTGTCCCCGCAGGTTACTTTTCACAACTTCATTGTCAGGATACCAAAACTTCAGTACCCCAGTAATTTCACAATTCTATTATACTACAGCGAAAACCAATCCTAAATGCACAACTTTAGAACTTTTTAGTAATAAATATAATATTAATATAAAGTTTACTATTTAATTAGAACATGCTTTCACATATTTCCCAATTACACACACATTGCTTCAGTTTTCTCAAGTGATTATTTAAGGAAACGATATTTAAAAACGAAAATAAATTAAATAATTAATGAAGCGCTCTTTTTCTTGTCAGTAATACACAGCAGCAGGTCAAATAGGCTGCATTTATACTGTAAGACTAAAGCAATTGTTTCACACAGTGAAGAATTCAGGCTGCTGTGCAAAGGTAATGTATTCAGAGAGTAACAACTATAATAAATGCACTATTTTATAATTATTGTGACTATGCATGGATTTAAATTATGTCATATGTAGCAGTCTGTACAGATTCCGTTCATACTAATTGTGAACCATACCAAAGTGACCACTTTAACCTAGAAGTGGACTTA
This sequence comes from Onychostoma macrolepis, assembly GCF_012432095.1. Lineage (NCBI taxonomy): Eukaryota > Metazoa > Chordata > Actinopteri > Cypriniformes > Cyprinidae > Onychostoma > Onychostoma macrolepis. The sequence continues at coordinate 30,422,457 of NC_081163.1, forward strand.
GTTTAGCAAACCGCTTCACACCACACCACGCAACCAAACAAACCAAACAGACATTTAATGTATTTGCCTTGCTATTTTCAAAAGTGACCGTGGCCTTGACTAAACAAATCCTTGAAGTTGTATCGGATATGAAGTCTTCATGTATTTAATGCCCTGCCGTCATCTTCTGCTGCTCTCACTGTAAATAGAGGAAGCATCTCTCTCAGACGCACACCATGTGGGTGGTGCTTTAAATAAAATCGTTGATTAGCCAGTTTCTCTCATGGAAGCTGCCAGATGACACTGGTTGTTATGGTTACGGGCCATTTCAGTAACTCTATTTTGGTCTATTACTCTGGTCAGATGTGGGTCAAAAACTGACCCAAGTCCTCTAAGCGAGGAACTCTCGAGGACTTTATTTGTTGCTGTGTATGTGTTTTATTTGAATTGCACTTCACATTATCACAGTTCCATTGCAGCAGTTTAGTGTTAGAAAAAATGAATGAATAAATGAGTTCATTACCAAATGTAGAAAATAGTTTTTGCTGGATCACAAGGCTTCAAAGGGACATCGGTGATCTCATATGGCATCTATGCAGTTTTTGCACTTTTTCTGTAATGAGCGTGGGGGATTTAAATATGGTAAAAGGTGGTAAACTGAGCTCAGAGTACTGTTGTTGCTGAGTACTACACTCTATGCGCAGCTGAAAATATTATTAGCTTAAATCAAACTGTTTTCTTGTTTGTATTTTCTTGCAGAACCGTGAGCTTCAGATCATGAGAAAACTGGACCACTGCAACATTGTGCGTCTGCGTTACTTCTTCTACTCCAGTGGAGATAAGGCAAGTGTATCACTTCATCTTATGTTTTATCTCACGCTACGTCACGGTGTTTTTACGCTGCCCTTTGTATGAACTAGGGCCCCGTGAATTTACAGTAAATATTCACAGTGTACTTGCAATTATTTTGCTGGTGATATAAAATTAAGCAACATCATGTTGCGATGATTTTAGAGTGATTTTTATTTGGCTATGCATTTGAGAGTTCAGAGATGTTCCAACATCAAAATCCAATTCTGATTTAAACTAACAAAATGTTGTTTAAGTTGGTAAGTTGTATTCATGTTTGCAAATGAGTTTAAACTCTATATATTTTAGTACAAATATGTGTAGATTTATTAGTATGTATGGCTATTTTACTAAATATATACATAAACAAATTCAAAAAGAAAAAAATTAAAGAATGGTAAAACCCTTAAAAATAAAAATAAAGGAAGAAAGAAAGAAAATCATTAATAATATTAAGAGATTTATTAACTATATCGCCCATGCCTCTCTGTGTTTGCTAATCTCTAATGGAGTCTAATGGCATCCAGATGCTGACCTGAGAGAAATCGACTCTGAGAACTTGTGCCCATGTGATTATCTGCTTTATCTGCATATATAGACCTGACACACTCTGACTGAGATATTAAGACACACGCACACACATAAATACTGTCAACGCTGCAGCATGGCCTGACCGTCAACCACACATCCACCTCTCTGTCTTTCTTGGTCTCGATTGTATCACACATTATAGGCCCAGACCCTCTCGACCTCTCACCCACACGCCGTGACTTTGCAAAAACGCCTGACCACGGCTTTTTTCTTCTCTGAGAAACACGCTTTCGAAATGTCAGTGGCTGGTTTCCGCTCACACACCCACACACATGCCCGGCCCCTCTGTAACCCAGAATCACAGAGCACCGGGGTAAAGGCTGACAGGGAGTGCACGGAGAACAGGTCCATAAAATAATTTTTTTTTAAAACTCTAGGAAACTGAAACAAGGGCTGAAGGGGAGGGAAGCGAGAGAGATGAAGAATGATCTAGACAGACGGCCGTGTCCATGACGCTAATGATATGGCAACAGTCCACTGACTGAGATCAAACCCTTGACATTTGCCCATCATCACTTTTATGTTAGAGGTGAAGTGTGCTAATCTGCTTTCTCTTTGCTGAGCTTAAAGGTGAAGTGTGTAATCTCTGTGCCACTAGCTGTGCTGAACTGCTGCGTTTTATCAAATGCACCGTTAGCCAACACAGAGTTTCCCAAAACCAGTTCCAACAAACATTCGTAAACAGCATTTCAAAGTTGTATGAATGGAACTACAGTTCTTGACCTGTGGTTAGAAGCATAGTTTCTTGTTAATATGGCATGTGGACTTGCTCATGCTCTTGGGGACAATAAGCAAGCTAACGTGCAGTACATACAATATTAACGCTTCATAAAAGATGAATCACTGTCTGGCTATCTGTGATTTCAGTATGAGGATCATGATTTTTCAGCAGTACTGCAGCACACCATGGGTAGATAATAGCACCTTCTCGATTGCTTTTGGCATCTGATAGAGCTCATGGACATGGAAACGATGACGTGTGATGTCATAACAGTAGATATCTTTCATTTTATTTAAATATACTTTGTATATATAAAAAAAAGTTATTTCAATTTAGAGTAAGTGTTCACCTTAAAATTGTAAGTTTAGTCAACTTGAAATGTGAAGTTGTGCTAAGTCTACTAAACTTGAAAATTTAAGGCAGCATGAACACTATTGTTAAATTCTTTAAAAAACTATGACAAAAAATTTCATTGAGCTTATTTTCGCACAGCTAAAACGAGACGATGACTAGATGACAATAAGGTCAATAAACAATAACTTGTAACTATAAATGCACTTACTCAACCGCTGTTGTTTTAATAGAGAAAAATTATTGCAATTTAGAATTATCGGAATTATTATTAGGAATTTTACTGTTATAATAGTTTTTGTTTGTTTTTACCAGTTTTCATAATGTAGACAGAGAGATTGCAGAAGTCTTTGATATTAATTTATATATTACATAGCCTATAATAAACAGTACACTAGATGAGATAAAATAAACCATGTGCTTGAGTCCAAATGATTTGTGCTAATTGGGGAAAGTGCAATACCTGAAATGGAAAAGAAAATTTCTCACATGACAACAATCTTTGCTATTATAACTTTGAGCAAAAATTAAATAAATATATATATATATATATATATATATATATATATATATATATATTTGTCAGTTTTACCATTATAGCATGTTTTCATTGACTAAAACTAGACTAAACAAAATCAGGACAAGGTTGACTAAATATGATAACTAAAAAGTACATTTGACACAGGACTAAGACTAATTTAAAAGACTAAAGGCCCATTCACACCAAGAACGATAAATATTAAGATAACGATAAAGATATAACGTTAGTTCTACAAATCGTTGTCAGTGTTAAAGAATAGCAGAGTCCACACAACAGCTATAACGATAAAGGCACAGAGAAACGATATCGTTGGAATCACTTTCAGAACGATTTTTTCCAGCTGATGAACGATAAAAACATCAACACCCAATCAGAATCAGTCCTGCTGTAACGAGCAGGCGAGCGTGCACTTAGAATAAACATTTTTTTTTACAGTGTATATACTGTATATTTCATTTTATATATTTTAGTGTGTTGACAATCAGCACTTGCGTAAAAGTGTGTGTAAGTACATATATGTGTAAGGAAATCCCAGAGTATGTCGTTAAGAGGAAACCCGATATGAATCAAACATCAAATAAAGCAAAACATCATGGCACAAAAATAGTCAAGAAGTCATCAAATGCCATGTTTGTTAGAGCAGCATCTCTGAGAAATTACTTTTGAAAGCTGCTGACTGAATTAACTGCATATAAAATGTACGCCAGTTACTGCATTTTAACGTGATAAAAAAATAAAATTTAAAAAAATGAACAGCTTTCTGTTATTCATGATAATATATAAAATTATTTGACATTAATTGTGATCTCAAATGAATTAATTAGCAGAAGTGATTACTCCACCACATGCATTTGACCTCATCAACAAAAGTCCTATATTGTTGACCCAGTGTGGTTAAAACGATAGATGTTCAACCATGTTACTGCGGTTTCGGAAAATAGTTGTAAACTAATTATGTATGGCCCATTCACACCAAATGCAAATGTTCATCGTGATGACGATTCCCTTATGCTTTTCACACCAGATGTGAACACTTGCCCCGCCAAACAAATCAAGATTTTTTTCTTTGTTGAGTAATGAAAATACTCCAGCACCTGTGATCGGACATTCTGTTCTACATTACTGTGTCAAGTTATGAGGTTGTTTGGCAACTGTAAACGTGCAGTAAAGAGGACAATAACTATAACAATGACTATGTCCATGATGTTTTAAAAAATCACTGTAACTAAGGTTGTGGAATAGCGTCCACACCAAAGTCCACATCACGATTATAACAATAACAACACAGATGAACGATACCAATGAAATCACATTCAAAGCATTTTTTCCCCAGCTAATGAACAATAAAAACATTAACAGCCAATCAGAATCTACCAGGCTTTAAAGAGCACAAGCATTTAAAGCAGCAGAGGACAAAATTGCACCATGTGCTTATAATAAACAAAACATTATCATCTGTTGGTGTGGACATCATTCTTAGTGTGAACAAACTTTACACAGCATCTACACCAGACAAAACTGGAGCATTGCAGCTAAATCACTGCCATCATGATCAATGAAGCTGTCTACGCTGTAAACCTCCGTCTGTGACACAGTTGCTCTCCAGTGCCATAAATGTTTCAGCACAATCTCCACCAGTGGCACACTTCTACCATCGCACCATCACAGCACCCAGCAGTCAGTCTGTAGACTGGTTAGCTTCGCCCTACTGTAGTTTTAGCAGCTGCTCTGTGTTTTTTGTCTAGTGAAAACCACCATGAAATCAGAGCCCAGAGCATCTCATGGAGAGATAAAACACAACGATAGAGAGAGGAGGATGACGTAGGCCTGGAGAGAGAGAGAAAAAGAGATTAAAATTATGCTTGAAAAGAGACTGTTCGACATAGATGAGGTGGCGTCATGTCTGAACATGGTGTGCTCCCTCTCCAAACAACTTCCACTTCTGCTAAGTGGCACGATTAGTAGAAGTGTTGTTGTACAATGCGGACAGTACTCAGCTCTGGAGCCTGACTTTAGACCCCTTCAGATGACTCTCACTGCAGTCACAGGCTCCGTTCCAAAACATAGTGAGCAGACTTGCTGTTCAGACTATATACAGTAGGCTTTGAAAGCAGCATCCTTAGTGAATTAGAACCTCATTTGCAGGGTCTGACAGTTTGATTATTGTCACACCTGCCAAAGGCAGTCATAAATAAGACCATTACAGGTTATTTAGCGGTATTTTTTTGTTTTATTAATAATATATTTTGTCTCAATGGCAATGCAATTATATCACTGTTTTCTCCTTGCAAGATGGATTAGTGACAAAGTCCTTCCCTTGTAAATAAGAAGCGTTTAATTGTACTAAATGTGCACTTGTGTACTTGAAAACTTTAAAGTCAATTTTTTTTTTAAACTAAACTTGCAGATAATATAATATTAATGAAATAAAAAGTCACTTAAATGTACTTAAAGAGAGTTCACATTCACGTGTTTCTTAACACACTTAAGTACACTTTTGCATACTTTGTGATAATGTCAATCTAAAGTACATTTCAAAGATTGTTTTAATAAACTTTTGTCATGCTATAAAGAAGTACACTTAATTTAATGTGTTGGCTACCATACTAAAGCACATGTGAAGTACTTTATAATTTTTAACTTTAGTGTGTTATTGATGAATGTAAAGTTATTGTATTTTAAATGTACTAAAGTGCAGCTTCATCATTACAAATAATTAGAAATATATTTAAACACATGACCTACAAGTTTACACAGAAATGACTTTAAAGTATATTTTAGTTTACTATAAATGCTTGTCAGTACATTTGAACCCTAATTCTGAAATGACTTGTAAAGATGCACTTGAGTCTGACTTAACTGGCTCACAAAATAAATAAATAAATATAATTGCATTTAATATACATTTTAAACGTAATACATTTTCATTTGCATAGTTGTAATTAGCATGTGATTACGTGTCTGAAAACATTACATGAAGTTCACACCTGAGTTTATTCTTTTAAAGCGTATTATTTCTGTACTATTTTTAAAAGTTTGCTAAAGTGACTTGAAATTGAGTGATCTGAAACTGAATAATACAACTGATCATGTGAAATGTTTAAGAAATTACTCAGTTTTATGAAATTCTGTAACAAGCATAAACAACAGAAATGTTTGGTAAAAATCTAATTTTTATTATATTTAATTTTTTATTGATAAAGTTTAGTATCGAATGATTAATCAACATTTATCTCAGTACCACGTTAACATACATTTTGAAAAAAGAATGCATCTCAGAAGGCAACATTTATGCTGATTGCCTTTTGAAACAGCCTTTAAGTCTGGAGTGCATTTTATGCTTTAAAACCCTGCCTACATAGCAGGTCACTAGGTTTTCAAACAGAAATGTGTGTGTGTGTGGTGTTAGTGTGTATATGCTAGCACATTCAGCTGATTGAGCTAGAGACTTTGAGCTTAATCGACAGAACATATTAAAACCATCTATTTATGAATGGTGTAGGAGATGGTGTTACAGAGTCTTCAGAGACGGGCACTGACACATGAGGAGATTGCTGGGCCTTGACAACCACCAGCCGTTACCCATGATCTCTCTCTGCCATACTTAGTGCCCGCTGATTTTTTCCTCACAGGGGAGCCACACAAGACCGGTACGGATGAGTCAGAAAATACATCTACATAGACGACTCAGACAAAAATAGGAAGAGAGAGAGTGGTAGAGAGAGAAGGGCTCTTGGATATGCTACATGGACTTCTGTATTTGTGTGAAATAATTAATTTATTCACATACTACAGTTATGAAGAATTTAGCACTTCTTCAACCTTGCTGTCCAAAAGTTTGGGGGAAGTAATTATTATTATTATTATTTTTTTTTTTTCTGATAATCACAGAGGATGCACTGAATTGATTAAAAATGACAATAAAGACATTTACAATGTTAAAAAAGGTTTCAATTGAAATAAATCCTCTTTTTTTTTTTTTACTTCCATTTATTAAAGAATTCTGACAAAAATCAGTTTCCACAAAAATAAGCAGCACAAATGTATTCAACACTGATAATAAGAAATGTATCTTGAGCAGCAAATCAGCATATTAGAATGATTTCTGAAGAATCATGTGACACTGAAGACTGGAGTAATGATGCTGAAAATTCATCTTTGCATCACAGGAATAAATTAGACTTACATTTTAAAATATATTCAAATAGAAAAGTGTTCTTTCAAATTGTAATCATATTTCACTCTATTACTGTTTTTTTATTGTATTTTTATTTAAATAAATGCAACCTTGGTGAACATAAGACACTGATTTTCATGATATTTGTTTGTAGTTTGATTCTTGAACAAACGACTCTTATGAACAAGTCCCTTGTATTGAATCAGTCGATGCAACTGTCTTGCTTCCCTGTTTACTGAATTTTCGGTTTGATCAGTCTAATGAGTCAATTGGTGAGAAAAGGTAATAAAAATAGCAATGAAATAAGTTTACAATAATAGAACTGTTTAGTAGTTATGTTTAGTCTTTACAACAAAAGGAAAACAGAAGGAAACAGAATCGTTAAGTGGAATCAGATTCAGATTCAGATCCAGAATCATTTCTTTTCATTCCAAAAGATCAATGATTGTGGTGGCTCGGTTTTCCAAACCGCTCTGGAGTTTCACTAGATGCACTTCTTCACATGTATGTGGTTAGATTTTGTCTTGAATTTGACTAGTTTTACTGGAATTTTACACCCTGATGTTAGTGTATATAGCGTCACCTCCCTGTGCGTTTGGCTGTTTGTGGAAGAGACGGTTATGGCAGGGCCTGGGGACAGATGAGTCTCTACCTGTGGCTCCCTCACTGAGGGAGACGGTGACTACTGTGCCATGAGCCGCAGATCACCCAATCACATGCTCACAATGTCATGTGACCACAGAGCAGCAGCCAATCAGATGGCCCTGTAATCTGATGGGAGCATCTCAGGAGCCAGTCGCCTCAGAGCTTCTCCGATCGGCTGTAATTGAGGAAGTGATGCTGTTGCTGTAGTGAAGCAGAGAGTGAGTCATCGCTACGACTAATTTTAGCTGTGCGGCACAGTCAGGGGTTGGTTTGGGGTTTTTCTCCCACATATTCTTTAGAAAATCAAACATCTGTTATTAGAGACTACTTATCAATCAGAGTCAAAGCGGAGAAAGAAAAACGACCTGGTTAGAGAGAAACAGTGGCACTGACAGATTCATTGTGGGTTCTGTTTTTGATAAGAACACCAATCACTGTGTCCTGGTGGAATAGTTTGTTGCTTAGAACTTGTGTATATATATATATATATATATATATATATATTTTTTTTTTTTTTTTTTTTTTTTATTTATTGATACTTGCTTGTCATTTACTCACCCTGAAACCAAAAAGATTGACAGAATCTTTATATAGTTTATATTTGGATATCTTATTCTTATATTTAAGTATCTTGACAAGTGTAGCAGAGTTGGTTGGTTTGACTCGTGACCTTTTGGGTCATGCCTAAAGTAAATGAGCTGAGGAATGTCAGATACAGCAGAAATAGACTCTCTCACAGCTGAGCTTGTCGAGGAAGGAAGAAGGGGATAATAGACAGGATGTGACATCAGACGTGGGGTCAGAGTGGCCCTGTAGGCCACCCTATTGAGCTCTTCCTTTTCTTTAGTTCTTCAGGAGGATATGACTTCAATGTCTGAGCATGTAAGTTATGTAAAGATGATCATCGCTCGCTTTCAGGCACAGTTCCACACAATGCATGGCAGTCAACGTCCACAATGACATCATGCCGGAGAACTGGCTGTTTTTGTGTCGTTTCCATAGTAGCTTTTTTTTACGGTGTGCAAGCTGGTTGTTCAGTCATGGAGATATATGGAGGGATGGGGCGTATGGGACATTTTTAGTATTGACATTGACTCATAGTCAATATCCTCTTTCATACCGAGCTGGTTTTATATATAGATTCACTAAAGTTATATATGTATGTGCTATAAAGCCTGACACTTTTAACTCTGTGACTTAAAGTATTTGCTTTCTTGTTCTCTGTCCACAGAAGGATGAGGTGTATCTGAATTTGGTTCTGGACTACGTCCCCGAGACGGTCTACAGAGTGGCGAGACACTACAGCCGCGCTAAGCAGACCCTTCCCATGGTTTATGTGAAGGTGCGTTTCGTTCCTAATGTGTGTTCATGTGAGTGATGTGTACATCCTGAATGAAAACCTTATGTTTTGTTCCCATTGGTGAGCATACGGGTCAGCTGAGTGTGTGTTGGCATTTCTTCCCCCTCCTCCTGTGCGGGTTTGCGTCACCAGTGTCTTGACTGCTGTGATGATGTCATCACTGCTTTGTGCCGCGTCCTGAGCTGTATCCTTCCTGCTATTGGCAGGATGCGACATACATAGTCAAACACACACACATACGTAAACATAAAATTATATGGTTCTCAACCTGGGAGCCTCAGCTCACTTCCAAGAGGACATCAGGATTACTTCAAATTATTAATGACAAAACAAACATTTAAAGGGATAGTTCACCCGAAAGTTTTGATGAAATTCGAGTTTTCTGACCCTGCATAGAGGGCAATGCAACAATTCAACAATTCAACAATTTATTTTCTTCCATGTCAGTCTTCGATGTGCATTCACAAGAGTATCACGCATGCGGACTGCAGGAGCCAGCGTTCGCAAGAAAATAAATTGTTGAATAAAGTCGTTATTTTTGTTTTATTTGTGCACAAAAAGTATTCTCGTAGCTTTGTAAAATTACGGTTGAACCACTGATGTCACATGGACTATTTTAACGATGTCCTTACTACCTTTCTGGGCCTTGAACGTGTCAGTTGCATTGCCTTCTATGCAGGGTCAGAAAACTCTCGGATTTCATCAAAAACATCTTAATTTGTGTTTCGAAGATGAACAAAAGTTTTTGGAACGACACGAGGGTGAGTAATTAATGACATAATTTTCACTTTTGGATGAACTATCCCTTTAAAGTGTGATTTCTAAACCTGAAAAAAAACTCCCTGGGAATTTTTATGAAGAATATACAATATTCTGGTTATTCTAAAAAAAAAAAAAAAAAAAAAAAAAAGCTTTAAATGAATATTTCACTCAACAAGTGTCATTATTTCCTCGTCATTATGTAAGGAAAAACATAATGGTAAGGGAAAAACCATTACACATCCTTACACAAGCTATTTACATTCTTTTATTCGTGGAACAAAAAATTTGTATTTTTGAAGAATTTTGTGACCACTTCTTTGCGTATAATGAATGTGAATGGGGACTAGGGGCTATCCACCTTAAAAACTCCATAAGCGAAGCATCAAAATTTACTCCATATGAACTATATTCCAAGTCTTGGTAATGAACAGATAAAAAATCATTATTCTCTGATAATCTTCCCCTCTGTCAAAGCTCTAAAAATGGACAAATGGATATGATAAAATTCCATTAATGTCAGTGGTGCCATATTTGCCATATTACTTCAGAATAGTCAAATTTACGCCCCTTAAAAAGTACTGTGGTGGATTTTAAGTAATTTTCGATCTTGACAGCACCAGTCCCCATTTACTTCCATCATATGGAACAAAGCAGCCATTATATTGTTAAAAAATTCACCTTTTGTGTTCCATGGACAAAAGAAAGTCATTTGGATTTAAAACAACAGATCTGGAGAATTATCATTAGAAGTTCAGTAAGTCATTTGATATTACAAGCGATATAAAAAAAAAAAAAAAAAAATTATATTATATTATTCATTTTTAGGGTACCTTTTTTTGTGACCTGTTTTTATAACTACTTTACTAACCTCATGACTTGTGTGTATTTACTTTACAGTTGTACATGTACCAGCTCTTCAGGAGTCTGGCCTACATCCATTCCTTTGGGATCTGCCATCGGGACATCAAACCGCAGAATCTTTTGCTGGACCCAGACACGGCCGTGCTCAAACTCTGTGACTTTGGCAGGTCAGTTGGTAATCTCTTCATAGCCAATTCATAGGTGACAATGGTTTTCTGATAACCTTTCAAAGGTCTAGTGCAGCCCCAGTGGATCTATGAACTGAAAGCAACACTTTACAGCATTTAACCTGATAATCCCATATTACACTTCACCACAGGGCTCCAGATGGTCTCGCTATGCTCAGAGATATCTGTGCTGACCTCAGCCTTTTCATTTAGCCTGCTTTTCACATCTTTCTGCCTAAGAACACTAGTGAAGATTTTAGGTGAAGTGATATTCGGGTATCCATTTCTCGTTTGCTTTGCGTCTGAAAACTAGGGCATGCGATTTTGCCTCTTGTTAATGAATATCTTATTCTGAGGACTTAAGACAAAAACAATGCAAATTTTCCTTGAATGAGGACACAGATTAGCAGCAGTCTTCATGTACACGGCAAGCGACCTTGAGATGCTTTTCAAATGTTAGCAACTCGCTTTCCAGTTTAAACAAAGAAACCGTCTTTAGCTTTCAGGTCACTTTAGATCTTGCCATTTAGAGTTACTTTTAAGGGTTTATCCTGCCAATAAGCTCCAAAAGACAGAGTATTTGAATGAAATGGTGATGTGTGTGATCAGAGATCGTTCAATCTGTCTTTTTGTTCGCAGTGCTAAGCAGTTAGTACGCGGGGAGCCAAATGTTTCCTACATATGCTCACGGTACTACAGAGCCCCCGAACTCATCTTTGGAGCAACCGACTACACCTCCAGCATAGGTACATGAGCTTTAATCGTACTACCATGCAAATCATTTCTGTTTCAATAAACTACTCCTCCATTATGTTGCTATCACCTTTTATCATGATAAATATGCAAATTCATGACAAAAGTGACCCTTGTGAAAAAGTAGCATACTGTAGCATTTTTAAAAAGTGTAATTAATATACTTAATTACAGTAGATATAATGTTTCCAGACACGTTATTTGCAATTAAATACAAAGGTATTATAGTTTGATTTATATTAAATGCAGTTAGCTGAACGTTTGTTTATTTGTTTTTTGGCACACTTAATCAGGACTCAAGTGTATCTTTAATTTTAGAATTATCATAATAACAGTAATTTATTGTGCTTTAGTATGTTAGTCAACGCATCGAAACTCAACAAAATATTAAAACAATGATTTAAAATGTAAAACTTAAACATTACAAAGTGCATTTTTTAAGTGTGTTAAGAAACATATTCATGAAAGGGAACTCTTTAAGTACACTTAAGTGGCATTTTGATTGATTAATTTATATTATCTGCAAATACATTTTTTTAAAATTTTTTTATATACGTTAAAGATGTGACGTACACGTTCAGAACAATTAATTGCGCTGCTTTTTCACAAGAAAATGCACTGATATATCAGCTAGGCCAAATATTACTCTGATATTTGGCCAATCTGGGACTATCAATAATCATCTACAGCCTGAATAATTCACATTCGCATTTTGATCTATATATTTTGGAGTAGATTTTGAGAAAATATTATGTTAATGTAATTAATTTTAATTGTTTTAGTTATATTCATTTATTTTCTTTCACATTTTATATGAGTGGTTTTGTATGATAGTGGCCACCTTGATCTCTAAATATTGTATCGGCCGGTGAAAAGTCAAATCATTTGACCATTCTTTCAGAGAATAGACCCTATAAATAGATTATGAAGTTGAAGGATCTTTCATGAAGTCATGGATTTTTTCACTCATATGTAGTGCACTGTTTTGTGCTTTTTTTTTTTTTGACGTGTTGTTGGTGATTCTGCAAGGCCGTACAGTGAGTGCAGTAGGCTCATAGTGTTTAGGATGTGCTCTGTGTACAAGTCCTTGACCTCTGGCTAATAAGCATCTCTCTGACCGCTTTCACAACAGACGTGTGGTCAGCTGGCTGCGTGCTGGCAGAACTGTTGCTAGGACAACCAATTTTCCCCGGCGACAGCGGAGTGGATCAGCTGGTGGAAATCATCAAGGTACTGGCGCCGCCACACCGCCACTTCTGTCTGTGATTTAATCTCAGTGTTTGCATGAGTCTGTAGGAAGAGCAACAAGTGCTGCGTAACAGTTGGTTGATTTAGATTGGGAGTTTTATACAAGACTGTTAACATGATTTATGGGTGTTTTGTAACAGTTTTGTTAGGTGAACTCTCTTAAAACTAATGTAAAAGTTAATGTGTAATTACAAATATATTGAAATACATTCATTGCTAGTTTAAATAGAAATTACATTAAAGTATATTTTAGTTTACTTGCTTGCTTAAATGCTTGTCAGTATATTCATTAGTAAATTTTAACCATATTTTAAAGACACTAGAGGTACATATGAAATTATATATAAAGATTTACTTAAAAAACACTCTTTAGTTCAGTTAATTGCATTTAAAATAAATAAACTAAAACACATTTTCATTTAAAGGTATAGTTCACCCAAAAAATTAAAATTCTGTCATTAATTACTCACCCTTGTTCCAAACCCGTAATACCTTCATTCATCTTCAGAACACAAATTAGATATTTGTGATGCATTCCGAGAGCTCTCTGACCCTTCCATAGACAGCAAGGATCCTTACACGATCAAGGCTCAGAAACGTAGCAAGGAGATCATTAAAATAATCCATGTGACATCAGTGATTGAACCGCAGTTTTACGAAGCTACGAGAATACTTTTTGTGCGCAAAGAAAACAAAAATATTGACTTTATTCAACAATTTGTCTCCTCCGCGTCACCCTATAGTGCCATTTTGGAGAGTATCACATACGTTAACAACGTATGCAACGCATGTACACGGATACGTTGTTTACGTTCAGATCAAAGCGTAAACAATGTATCGGGTGTATATATATATATATATATATAGGGTGACGCAGAGGAGACGAATTGTTGAATAAAGTCATAGTTGATTTTCAAAATTTTCAAGTTTTCAGTATTAAGAATCATGTGGATGTAAACCTTTGAACGGGGTAATTTTTATAAATTCAACTATTATTTTCTCTTGTGGACTATATGTAAATGTCTTTTATGTGAAATATCTTGTTCAGGTCAGTACTAAATAAACAACAACATGCATTTTGCACGATCCCTCTTATTTTGGTAAAATAATTAACATTTTGCAGATTCTGCAAGGGGGGTGTAAACTTTTGACCTCAACTGTAAGTGTCTGAAAATATTAGTTTTATTTTTCATTTGAAGTATTTTTTTGAAGAGTATTATTAACATGATAAGTGCTCTGTTTAAAAGCATTTAAAAGTAAAGTATACTTCTATTTTTATTTTTTTCTATTTTTAGAAACATCATTTCACAAACAACATTTTTACCATTATATCACTTCAAATATTACGGTGTATTGTTTTTGTATATTATCCTGTGACAGGGATATAAATGACATTTTAGGAGAGTTTATGTATTCTAAATACACACAATTAAATAATACTTTAATTAAATAATACTACACACTTTTTCCTTATTTTGTCAAAATTGCATCTTGATCAGAAATGAGCACAGAAAAATACAGAAAAATAAACGTTTATTAATAAACGTTGAGTTTGGAAACTTTGGTTTGGGAAAAAAAAAAATTCAATAAAATTTATAAAAAAAGAAACAATTTGAAATTCATTTGAATAAAATTAACCCTTGACTATTAAGAAAAATTGTTTTAAACCGAAGGCTGATATGGTTCTAAATAAAACTGTTACTACATGTAAAGAACCTTTTTTTTTTCCCCAGCCTGCTATTACTGTATGTTGAGTGGTGTTTCTGTGTGTTTGTGGTCTCAGGTGCTGGGCACTCCCACACGGGAGCAGATTCGGGAAATGAACCCAAACTACACCGAGTTCAAATTCCCGCAGATTAAGGCCCACCCATGGACTAAGGTGAGTAAACAGGTACAAGTCAACAGTTTTACTACTTCTAGCACAGCCGCCCTCCACCTCCAACCATCAGCTCGACTCCATTCCATTCACATCACCCCCGTCTGCACCACACAGGCCTCATTTAGTGTTCTTTGACACTTACTTCTCTACTAGTTGATGAAAGAAGGAACATTTCAGTCTGGACTGTGTGTATGTAGACGTCCTCTTTCTGAGCTCTGTTGTAATGGTTAGCCAAGTGACCTTGCAGTCTGTTCCCAATCCTAGTGAGCTGCCTACGTAGGAAAGCCTGGTTCAGAAAAGGTAGGTGGAATAATTACGCTGCCTCCTAAGATAACTTGATTTAGAAAGGAGAAGGCGATTCTATAATGCATTAGGTTAAGATAAAAAAAAAAAATGCTGATACGGAAAGAGGAATTATAAATATGTATATGCTATGTGTACTATAAATATTATTATGGTTCATTCAATACTAAGAACTGATCTATAAAATAGTTTGAAAACTGCATATTTTACTCAGTATTTGTGTGCTTTGTATTATAAGGCGGCGGCTGCGTGTTTAGGCAGTTCAGTAGGTTTTGGAACAGAGCTGATGTCAGGCAGTGATGTCACATCCTCTTGTCCATTTGAATTGAATGACTTCACCAGACATGCTCTACATTGCTTGCTGACTTCATTACACTTTTTACAATTGCTGTTTACTCTGTGGTCTAGGTTTTGGATTGTGGTTTCCAATACTTTTTAAAAGTTTGGGTCAGTAAGATATTCTAAAAGCAGTTAATACTTTTATTCAGCATTAAACTGATCAAAAAAGACATTTATAAATGTTGTTTATATTATAAAAGATATCTATTTTAAATGCTGTTCTTTTCAACTTTCTATTCATCCAATCCTGAAAAAAAAACAAAAAAAAATCATTGTTTCTACAAAATATTACGCATTAAGCAACTGTTTGAACATTGATAATAATATGAAATGTTTCTTGAGCAGCAAATCAGCGTATTAGAATGATTTCTGAAGGATCATGTGACACTGAAGACTGGAGTAGTGATGCTGAAAATTCAGCTTTGCATCACAGGAATAAATTATATTTTAAAGTATATTCAAATACAAAACAGTTCTTTTAAATTGTAATGTTTCGCAATATTTACTGTATTTTTGATCAAGTAAACGTCACATCAGTGAGCACGAAAGACTTCTTTCAAAAATATTACAAAATCCTACTGACCCCAAACTCTTGAACAGTAGTGTATGTTATGCCTTGCGACTGAAAATGTTGCCATGTACATCAAACTGAAGTTGCTGAGTCATTTGAAGGACAGATGAACTGTTCCAGATGGACATGTTATAACTGGTAATGAGTCTTGGTACTTTTCTTTGGTATGATTAGAAAGGCAAGTGCACACAAACAAAATGTCATTTTATTTATTGCTTTAAAAAAACAAAAACAAAAAACATTTCATTCTTGAAAATTGTGATGCAGAACTCAAATTGATAGTTTTGTCTGGCCATTACACTAAAGTAAATTTACCTAACACTGTTGCACACATGAAGTGCAATAGCAGGATTTCTCATGTGCCCCCTGGTGGTCATTGTATGTAGTACACAGCTGAGCTGCAGGGTGTGTTTAGTCTTATCCTCCAATCAGACCCCTCCCTTCAGCACAGTCTTACCTTCTGCACAGGATATGCCCCAATGCCTGTGACTCAAACACCTCTAAAGGAAGAAATGCCTTCCTTTTTTCCCGCTTCCTGTAAGCCAGAGTTTAAGCCAAATATAAGTCAGATATAAACAAGTCTTATTTCAATATCTGCACTTCTTGCTCCATTGAAGTCAAACTCCTTAAAGACGTGGCTCATAAAATCATATGAGCAATTCGTCTTTAAAAAAAATTAAACAGCCCATAATGGGCCATGACGTCACCCTTTACAGGACAGGCTGTTATAATGTCAACCTGGGGTCTCATTTGTAAAAACATGCATATAATCATCCTAAATGTGTATGTGAGATAATTTCTTAAATGATTCAGAGATTATTCAGTTTCCTATGAAGGATTCAAAAAACATCCATAGCTACAGACATGTCGTGGCTTTATTAATCGCAAATCATGTGCATATGAACGAGCGATCATTCAGATGGAATGAAGAAAGCTTATGCAAAAGTTATTCATTTATATTTTAAATTTAGCAAAATGCCCCTCTCTACAGTTTATTTTTCTAGCTAATGAGTTTATGTTAACCGAGGGCGGGTGTTATTCTGGATTTTATATATATATATATATATATACACTGTCGCTCAAAAGTTTGGGATCAGTAAGATTTTAAATGTTTTTTTAAGGGAGTCTCTTGTGCTCATTAAGGCTGTATTTATTAGATCAAAAATACCGAAAAAACAGTAATATTGTGAAATCATTTTGCAATTTCTAATATTGGTTTCCTATTTTAATATACTTTAAAATAGAATTTATTTCTGTGACGCAGCGCTGAATTTTCAGCATCATTACTCCAGTCTTCAGTGTCACTTGATCCTTCAGAAATCATTCTAATATGCTGATTTATTATGAGTGTTGAAACTGTTGTGCTGCTTTAGATTGTTTTTTTTTTTTTTTGGAACATGTGATACTTTGATGAATGCAAAGTTAAAAAGAGCAGCATTTGTTCAAAATAGAAATCTTTTCTAACAATATAAGTCTTTACCGTGACTTTTTATTCATTTAACACATCCCTCATGAATAAAAGTATTAATTTTTAAAGAAAAGAAAGAAAAAATGTACTGACCCCAAACTTTTGAATAGCATTGTATATTGTAACACAAAATTTATTTTTTAAATAAATGCTGTTCTTTTAAAGTTTTTATTAATCAGAGAATCCTAAAAAAATATCACAGGTCCCAAAAAAAAAAAAAAAAAAAAAACGGTTTCCAACATTGATTATAAATCAGCATATTATAATGCTTTCTGAAGGATCAAGTGACACTGAAGACTGGAGTAATGATGTTGAAAATTCAGCGCTGCGTCACAGAAATAAATTCTGTTTTAAAGTATATTAAAATAGAAAATTTCAATAATATTTCACAAAATAACAGTTTTTTTTCTGTATTTTTGATCAAATAGATACAGCCTTGATGAGCAGAAGAAACTTCTTTAAAAAAACATAAAAAATCTTACTGATCCCTAACTTTTGAGCGACAGTGTGTGTGTATATATATATATATGTGTGTGTGTGTGTGTGTGTGTAAAATAACTGTTGCAGTGCTGCAAAACTATTTAAATATATTATAAAAAATATTATATTAAAATATTTATAAAAACTTTTATAAATAATTGCAACCGCATTTAAAAAATATTTTGACACGAAAATTCTAATATTTTTTTATTAATCTATTCGTCTGCATTGCTTGAACATCTGTTTTGAGAATTAATATTTTTCTCCCATTCGAAAATGAATTATGTAGTTACACGTAATTTGGTTACACTTTATTTTAAGGTGTCTTTGTTCCAATCTAATTATACATTTAAGTACTGAGTAATATTAATTTACTACATTTACTTACTGTATGGTTAGGATTGGCTTAGGGTTACTTGCATGTAATTATGCATAATTTATTGTTGTTATAATAGTAAATACATGTAACATGTAACAAGGACACCTTAAAATAAAGTGTTACCCATAATTTACTGTTATTAATACGTTATTATACATGTAACAAGGACACTGAAAATAAAGTGTTACAGTTTATTCATACTAAAAATATACACTTTACCAATATACTCCTAGTAAACTTCTGAATTATCTCCGCAGGTGTTTCGGCCACGCACGCCTCCTGAAGCCATTGCGTTGTGCTCGAGGCTGTTGGAGTACACACCGACTGCTCGACTGACCCCGCTAGAGGCCTGCGCTCACTCCTTCTTTGATGAACTGCGGGATCCCAATGTCAAACTTCCTAACGGGCGTGAGAAACCATCCTTATTCAACTTCACAACTCAAGGTAAAGCCGTATTTTGCATTTGCTCTTATGAAGAAACGTTCTGTCAAATGCAAGGTAGTCAGCTACTGATGTTGTTTGTTTGTTTGCCTTGACTCAGAGCTGTCCAGTAACCCATCCCTGGCCTCTCTCCTAATACCTGCTCATGCACGTAACCAAGCAGGAGCTCCTACCCCCACCAACGCCTCTGCCACTTCTGGTCAGCCTTTATTTCAGACCCTTTTTGTGCTCATCTGACATCCCTTATGTTTTGGATATAGCTCACTCCGATACAGTGTTCATATTAGAATGTTTAGTGAACAGGGTGTTTTGTGTCATTGACCAACCAGAAGCTAGAACATCTGTTTTATTGATTATGTTTTTACTCAATGATGTATAAAATATACACAGTAAAGAAAAATTCAAATCACTTGCCAAGTTTTAGACATGTTTTTATTGTTGGTTTTGGTCAACTTTTATACCATTTTCAAGAAACGTGTAAATTTAATGACTACAAATGGGTTCATGTGGGTTAACTATTCATCAAAAGTAACATATTTTCCTAATCTATCTTTATCTTCATTATCGAAAAAGGTTTTAAAGTATTTTTATAGGGAAATTTAACATTTTTTAAAGGAAATATTGGAGAAGCACCACATGACATATTACAGTGCTGTTTTACTAAGTACAATTATTACAAATATTGAATTTTTGTTGTTTTCAATAAAGCTAATATTAAATAAAATGTAAATATTACTAAAAACTTAAAACTTACTCTAATAAAACGAATAAGTTGAAGTACTAAAATGACTAAAACTGAATTAAAGCTAAATGGAAATACACAAACTAAATTAAAATAATAAAACCACTAATAAAAAACAATAAACACTATATTAGTATTTAAATAATACTAAAATGCTACTGTTATATAATATAACAAACAAATTACCTTGCTAACCTTATTTTAATATATTTTAATACACTTATTGAACTTTTCTGCATTAAAATATAATGCCAAACAACATATTCAAGATTTTTTTTAATGAGAATTTAATTAAATGTCGATCTTTTAATATATCTTTAATATTTATTTTATTACGGTATCAGTACAGTTATATCATGCAGGCATTTTTTACTTTATGCCACAAAAATTATCAAAATTAATTTTAACATAGAAATAATTTTTTTTTATAATTTCTATGTGATATCATATTATGATATCAGGACAGTTGTATCACGCTGGCATTTTTACTTTTATGCCACACAAAAAAAAAAAATAATAATAATAATAATTTTAATTTAGAAATTAAAAGCATGTTCATCATACAGGAACTGCATTCAAATCATAGATGAATTGCATTTTGAATGTATTTTTGAAGAATTTAATAGATATGACAGGAAAATGAGCATCACCTTACTTACCCTTACAACATGAAATATATACAAATATAAATGTTTTCTCTTTGTGTCCAGATGCCAATAGTGGAGATCGCAGTCAGACCACAACTGCAGCCTCTGCCTCCGCCTCCAACACCTCAACCTGAGAGCCCCAGCCAATCAGACCTGACCCTGCCTCCGAGGCCACGCCCACCCCACTGCTCACCAGCTTAATGGGCAGGAATTGAGTCATGTAACCACAACTCGTATTCAGACTGCAAGAGCCAACCTTCATTTACGTCTTTTTTGTTTTTCACAAAGTTCAGAAAGAGTTCAAAATTACACGTGTCGTGTGGAAAAGCCTCGTCAGGTGTAATTCACGAGAACGACAGAGACAGAGAAAAAGAGAGAGCAGTGAGGAAACGGGTTGGTAAGGGGGGGGGAGGGGTTGTTTAACCATAAAACCTGGTCCGTGACCAGCCACAACTTTTGTTTTTCATTCTCAGAGGACAATCTTGTTATGTAAGCAATCCGGTAGCCAGATCCATCCACTTCCGCTTGCATTCGGGCTCCCCTTCTCTCACCTGGACCGTCTCTAGCTACACGTTCTGTCCCTTTATACTGTCCTGGGCCTTTAATAGCGCATGGCTTGAATTTGGTTGGGAGCGCCCCTTGTATACAGTACATATATATACATATAGTGTGTGTATATACATATATATGTATATGCATTGGGTGAAAACGATGCAAGCATTCAAAACTACAGGAAATACCGTATCTAATCGTATCTAACAAACGCAAGGCACCGTACAGGAGGTATAAATATAAAAAAACGCATGTTCCAACCACAAAGACAACAGAGGAATACTCTGTTACAGGAGTTTTAAGTCGGCTGAATCTATTTTATCTTGTTTTATAAAATGGGCGGGCTATAGGGCAAGGGCAGACATTTTGATTGACAGGTGAGACGTGCGTCTCCATCTCTGTGTTCTTGTATGATATATACATACACAGTTTATATATTACTTTGCATTATGTAAAATAAATATATATATATAGTTATATATAGATCTATATCTAGCATCATCGGTTCAGAACCCATCAGTTTGTCAGCGCAGCGGTTGGCAGAAATGATACAGTATGTGTATGACTAAGAGTCTGCTGGAGCAAGCGTTTTCTGTTAGCCTGGTAGAATTAGAGATCACCTTCTGTCCTGATTTGCTCTCGTTATTTATTGTTGTAACGCTCAGATTCATTGTTCTTATCCACACAGCTAAACGTAAAGAACACATGAAGAAACGCATTGCGCTCCATTCGCAATGGCTGTGTTTTAACCACTACTTTTTTCGAGTCATGTCTCAGCATAACTTACAGAAAAATGTACTTTTTTCTTTCCCAAAATGTCTTAATACGCAAAGTATAGCAGTATAAGAAAACGTCAGACGTGTATATACAGTACAGCACAGTTGCTCCTCACCAAATTCTGGTTTTACTTTTACTTTTTATGTTTTGATTTTTGTATAATTTGTGAGCGTGTGTGTGTGAGTGAGTGAGTGAGTGTTCTGCTATGTACATAAATATGCTGACCTGAGAACTGTTAATGAGCGAATACAAAGACGAGGGATTAAATGAAAACGGATCAAAGAAAAGAAAAAAAAGTTACAAAATTCACAACAGATTTAAAAGATCAGGGCAAACATGACCTGTTTGTTGGATACTGTAGACAAGGAGCTTTCTCCAGCCATATAGTTCAATCTTATCTGTACAGTAGGTGCCAGCTATATTATTGTAACTATAACTAGTAATGTATAGTGTATCTATAGTTTGGAGTGCCTTTGCTTCCATACACTTCCTGTCCCTAGACCACACCCACTTCCTGTCCACACACAAGACAGACCACGCCCCTTCCTGTGACCCTCTGCAGGTGCTGTTGATTGGCCAAGTCTGAATGACTGACAGCCGACTTCATTTCCTGTCCGAAACCACATTCGCTGTAGATGTTTTTGGCACAAAGGTGTTTTTGTGTGTGGAGGAAGTCACGTTCCTGTGGAGCCAATCACAATGTATGTTCTTACACTCGTTCCACTACCAAAGTGAACCAACTATGAGCGTGTTGTGATGTAACTGCGACATCCCGGGGGCAATAATAATGATTTCTTTGTGTTTTTGCTCGTTGGCCAGCTGACAGTACGCAGTAGAGATGTCACGTAGCACCCGCCGAACCCTCATCCCCGCACCCTCAATGTAAAGCTTGCTTGTAAGATGCGCGTTCATAGATGTGTTGCTTTCCACGAATGGTGTGACCACTTCTCGTGACTAAAGTTAGAGTAAAAATGTAAAGACACAAGGGTTAAAAACAATTACCAAAATAAAAAAAAGACAAAAAAATTGTTTTAAGGACTGTGGGCTAAATACAGACTATCGCATTACGTACACTTATTGGGAAAAAAGTTGTCTTGGTTTAAAATGAAAAAAAAAAAAAAAATACAACCTGTATAACATTAATATTACTTGAATGCCTCTGTTTGTGACTGAAATTTTTATTTTATTTTAAATATATTCTTTTTCTGTGAAGGTATGCTAAATGTCTCCTCTCCTTGTAAATATGTCCGTTTTGGTCCTTGGTGTGACTTGGATTCAGAGACTAGTTACCTGGTACTGTAATTTGCATTAAATAAAGAGTAGGATAGCTTGGAAATGACCCTGCATTTGCCATGTGTCTTTCTTTTCCCTACTCAAAATGTCCCTAACCTCAAATTCAGTCCATTTAGACTAAATTAAAGTGCAATTAAATGTCTCTTTTTTTCTTCACTCTACATTCCAAAGATGTTTAAAGGTGAGTCTGGTAAGTGCCTGAGTTCAAATAAAACATACTTTAAATAAATTTTAAGTCACTTTGGGATAAAAGCATCTGTGTTACACTACTGTTCAAAAGTTTGTCAATTTTAGGGTCAATTGACCCTTCGCGGGAGTTTGATTGACAGGCGGTCTGACCAATCATAACGACAACTTTTGCAGATTAACGTCGGTGGACTTAAAACAAAACCTTCTGATGTTCATTCGTGTTTATTTCATGCTATAACTAGTAAAGAGGAGATGAACGGTTCGTGTGCCGCTTGAACTGAGGCACTACAGCGGTCTGTCGCGACACATTAAAGAGACACAAAACTATATTTAATGTTTGAATTTCTTAAAAAATGACTAAATGTCTTGTCTGTCGGCGTGTTGGCAGCTTCCTCTTTGCTCCGCAATGTATTTTTCACTGCATGAGAACCTGGTGTATGGCATGAGAGCGACTTTTACACACAAAAAAAATCAACCTGAAAAATGTAGCAGTTTCCACAAAAATATTAAGCAGCAACACTGTTTTCAACACTGATAATTAATTATTCTTGAGCAGGAAATCAGCATATTAGAATGATTTCTGAAGGATCATGTGACACTGAAGACTGGCGTTATATTCTTGAAAATTCTGCTTTGCATCACAGGAATAAATTACATTTTAAAGTACATTAAAAGAGAAAAGAGTTTCAAATTGTAATAATATTTCACAATATTACTATATTTGTGATCAAATAAACGCAGCTTTTTTACAGTTTTAGAAAATAAGCACAATTACACAGTAAAAGATTCTGGACACGTTCTCATTCAATTTTACATTTTATTTTCCTGAGAGGGTCATATACTGGGTCTTACTTTGAAAATAACCACCGTAAAGATAGAAAACCTGAGTGTATTGTGTAGAAATTACTCACATTGTGACAAGTTTCCTCATCATATTGCAGACAGGATGAAATAACTGCTTAATCTACACAGCATGCTAACATGAAGGCATTTTACACGAGTCTGTGCTTTATAGAGACACCTGAAATCTGAATACTCTGCTTGTATTTGAGTCAAATATGTGAGTCCTTTCCAAAAAAAATACTGCACTCTTAGCCTGAACCCTCAACATCTGCTCTACATTGTCACGTCACATCCACATATGACACTAGCTCACAGTCTTCACATTGATTGTCACTGTTAACTTTTTTAGCTTTATTGACAAAACAAACCAGAAAAGGAAAAAATGACGTCTGCTTGGTAAATTTGCTTTAAACCCTGAATGCACCAAGTGAAAAAGGTTATGCTCACTGCTGAGTGAAGCATTTTAAAAAGCAATCACTTCTCAAGAAAGTGTGATGAACTTTTGCAGCCTCTCTGATTCTTCAGAATTGTAGACATTCATGTTGAGCAAAATTCTGTAAGCTTTGTTACTAATATTAAACATTCACACAGCAGACATGAAATGACTAGCTAGCACAACTCTTTTGATACCTAGCCACAAATCAGAGTGAATCTCACAAAATCTGACAAGAACACATCCAGGTCCAAAAATAAAACGCACATTTTGCATAAAAGTAAGCTTGTTTCTTTTTTCATTATTGTAAAAAAACAACAGATTCGAATTACTGTAATGAAAAATAATTCTGAAAATTAATACAAAAAATAGATATTTTGCATAAAAGCCTATTTTCTCATTTCTGAAATGCAAAAAATATTTTTTATATTTTAAGATAAGCCTGTTTTTCTCATTTCCATAATGAAAAAAAAGAAAAAGCGTAAAAGCACATTCTCGTTAGTATAATTAAATTAGCATAAGTATACATTTTTTTGTGATGGCAATAATAACTGCTAATGATTGTACTAAAAATAATATGCATTATATATTATGCAAAACATGTTTTTAAATAGCTAGAGTAAATTAAGACCTGAACATGTTCTTTACAAGATTCATAACATTTACATTCTAGTCTGGAAAATGTTTGAATCAAATACAGCTACTCACATCTGACAATGGCACTGATATTATATACGCATATTTTTTTTTTGCATATTTAATCTGAACACAACATACCTAGAAGCGGCTAATTTATACAACTATTTAGCATTTAAAAACGAACAATAAATAAACACATTTGTCAAGACAGACTATTAACACAAATGACTAATATGTATCATATTGTTGTTTTGTACATTTGCTGCCATAGTAGCGTTCTCTTAAACTGGGGAAAAAGTGAATCAAATCTCAATCTAACCCACATTTCAAGCTTCATTCGTGCAGTGAATGTAAGAGATAATATGTGCCATCCTACATCTGGTTATGAACCATAGAAACTCTTCTTTTGTGAATAGATCCCAAAAAAGATTGTTGGAACACAACTACATTTAGTAGCACAATTATAAAAATACAATTTCACAATTACTGTGTGCAGCAGACAGTTCAGTAGTTCATTATCAGTAGGCACAGTCCTTTTCCTCGCTGGTTTGGGCTGTATTTCAGTCCTTAGCGTCCTCAGATGAAGGTCAACGTGGCGGTTCAAGGCCAGCGTGTTGAGTCTCATCTGCTCTGTGAAGGCTTAGCGGTCTTTGCTTATTATTTCCAGTAAGAGCGGAGACACATCAGGCTGAATGTCCTGGATTTTCAGCACTTGTTTCGTATACTCTTCATTCATACTCCTCATCTCAGTCAGGCACGCCATTATCTTTGGGTACAGCAGACTGGCAGGAGGAGAAGGTTCAAATGAAAGTGCAAATCAGAAGATTTTTTACCCCTATAGTGAGACAGAAATAAAGCGTTCTTACTGTTTATTTGGCTCGGACCGCTTGGCCTCGATGTAGGTCTTCAGGGTGAGAGCTAATGTTTCCTGGTTGCGGTCGATCACGCTGTGATGTGTCACGCCGAAGCGATCTGTGGATGAAAACACACGTGAGAGGTGAATTAACGGGACGCGTGTTCATGTGTATGCTGAGGTTCTTCTGAAGTACCTGGTGAGAAGAGCGAGATGGCCTGCATCAGCACGTACTCCTCTTCACGTAAGTGCAGCTTGCGCAGCGTGTAATGGAAGTTCATCATAGGGTCCAGCAGATGGCGATGGAAACCAGCTGGCCAAAACATGGGAAAAGAAGAAAAAAAAAAAAAGAGACAAATTGATGCAGGATATCTACTTGTAAATGTCTTCACAGCATGTGTAGTACATGCTGCAAGGTGAAAAATTACCCTAGATTCATTTATTGATGTTTCAATTCTAAGAGGAGAATCGTTTTCGTTAATACAATGAAATCGAATCAAATATACATATTAGGAAAATCTGAAATGAGTAAACTTAGATGAAACTTAAAACATAAATATTGCCTTGGCAACTAAATGAAAATTTATTTAGGTTTAATTTAGTGTAAACTAACTAAAATAAAAAAATAAAAAAAATTCAATAGAAATAAATGAAAGCTAAATACAAATATTTAAAAGATAAAATAATAAAATCACACAATACAGTTGTTTAAAACTTAAATATAGTAAATCGAAATATTAAAAACAAAAACTAATAAAAATGACAAATGACATATCAAAATGTAGTTTAAAGCTCAAACATAAATTGAAATGAAAACTGATTAACTAAGTACAATTACTAAAGCTGATATAAAAATAAATTAAAGATAAAATAGAAATATTTTAAAACAAAAAAATGACAAAAATCACTTAAGAAAATGGAATGTAAAACTTAACTAATTAAAATTACTAAAACATACATAAAATAAGCTGAAGCTAAATAAAAATATGTATAAAAACAAAAACTGATAAAATGATAAAATCACATACAATGAAGTTTTAAAACTTAAATTAAAATAAAAACTGTTTAACTAAAACTACTAGAAATATTAACTTGAAATATAAAAATGTAAAACTAATTAAAAAAAAAAAAAAAAAAATCACGGTCACATTAACATTTTCTAAAACATCAAACCAGAAATTATTTACAAAAATTCAAACATCAATTCAAAACATAAATAAATGGTATAATAGTAGAAATAATACTCAAAGACTGAGTTGCCAGTGAGATTCATTTAAGCAATAAGCATTTGCATCAGTGTTAAAATATAAAATAATTTAAAAAAGAAAAGAAAAGAAAAGAAAAGAAAAGAAAAGAAAAGGTCAAATATGAGAACTGTTCATATAGTCAGTGTGCAGCTCAAATAATTCGGTCTTGGAAGAATTAGATGGAAAACATTTATATTGGCTCTGACTTCAGTACCTAATTCAGCACTGTATACTGCGGTCTTTTGTTACACAAATGTTTCCATTTGATCTCCGTTTAATCTGATTGAAGACTAGAAGCATTTGAGATGTTACAGGAATTTTGTTTGTGACATTTCCTGGCTATGGCTGCCTCACGTCTACATGGTAAAGCAGTTACGTCTGTTTGTTTTACAACAATGCAAGGGTTCATTAAATTGAAGAGCTATTGTAAATGACTCCTGTATGAAATTAGCTGTCAGGGTGATGACATACAATATGATATTCAATTCAGAGTTCATCTGAAAGCTTTTACAGCTGCCTCTCAGAGATTGGAGATGAAGAGTACCGTATTGACCCGAATATAAGACGACGTTTTTTTCTTGGAAATACATCTGAAAAAACTCGTTCGTCTTATATTCAGGGTCTAGACTTTGACATGTCAATAATACACCCACAACAATAGGTGGCGCCAAAAACACATAAAACGAGTGTGCCATGAAATATGTAATGTGTGCTGTAAAGATTGCGAATGAAAACAAATGAAAAAGAAAAGCTTACAGCAGCATGATCGTGACTGCCATGTTAGTCTGATGAGAACAAACTTCCTCTGTAAGTGATTTTAAAACATAAGACAGTACCCAGATTTGAAGACTACAATAAGATTTCACGTCTACTGATAATAACATTTTGGTAGGCTACTATGAGTTGGATAATTGTTATATAATTCAGATGGGCTACCTGTTATTTCAATGGTATATCAAAATTTTCCAATGTCATTGTTGGTACATTTTACCAGTATTTACCATACTTTCAAAACAAAAATTAGAATTGGAAAAATATGCAATATGAAAATAATTTAAGAATAAATGTGTTTTATAGAGAGAGAAGAAAAAAAAAAAAAACAAGATTTGGTTTTCAAAAAGCCTTTTTCCAACAGGTACATCTGGAAAAAGGGGGCTCGTCTTATAATCAGGGTCGTCTTATATTCGGGACAATACGGTAATTAGTCAATATGTAATGAAATGCCACTTCTCCAGCTGCTATGGAAACTTAACAGCCTTGAAAAGCAAATAATAGAAAAAAAAAATCAAGGATGGATTGAAGCTTTTACTAATGCCACCACAGGCTTTAATTATGCCACATACGGGGTCTTCTGGAAAAGGCCATAATACAGCAAGCAAAGAGATTATGACTGTAGCTGTATATATATTTATAAAACGGTTAGTTCCATTCCTCGATTCTGATTGGTCGGCAGCTGTGTTTTATTCACGATACAGCACGGCTATGACCGCTTCACCAAACCTTCTGTGTATCACTGAGCAACACCCTTAGCAACATAAACAATCAATAGCATCAAAACTGTTTAATGTATTATGCATTTCGGCAGAATTAACTGTCTGTTATTTATTTAATGCAGCATGAGTGACCCCTGCTGGCGTTATGTTGCATCTTTCATCTTTAATTTTGAGAACCCGCCTGTCTAAATAAACGCTTCACAAGCGGAGATGTGTGTGTGAGGCGCGCGTCTGAGTGAAAGACTGCAGTTTCCGAAGTGAGGAGGGAATATTACTGAATTTATTAGTTTTCTGTTTCAGTTATGATTCTGTGTGTCCATCAGTTTACACTGTAATGACGCTTGCAAACTCGCGCTGTGCCGCGAATCGGTCTGTTTTAAAATTAAAAGACGGAAAACAGAAGTTTTCTCAAGCTGAGAGATAAGCAGATGTATGTGTGTGAGAAAATATCATATATGGTGTTTAAAAAATAAATGACAGCGGATGATAAGAGCTCTGTTTTTATTTAAGCTCCATTAGACGAGAGGCAGGTTCGGAACGTTCTCTTGCTGTTTACTGTTGCTGTCAGGAACTATTTTTTAGCGGAAGGACAGCATTTAACGAACTTGCTTCAAAAAAAGTAACATTTCAATACATACATTTTAAAATATTTTTTATTGTGTGGTAACCGTTTTATAAAAGCAATAAGGTACTTGAGGCCTTGCTGTATCGTGAATAAATGACGGCTGAAGGGCGTTGTTAGGCACGATGCGAACAGCCGTGATTTATTCACGATACAGCACGGCCTCTCATACCTTATTGCTTATCGCAAGCGCCTGGACCGAAGTTAACTTCCGATCTGTGTTTGTTTGTCGGTCTTGTTAGTGGCGCCGGTTAATGAAGTTGGGCTCAGGTTGTTGTGCTGTGGGATGTGTTTCACATACATTTATTTATTTGTGGCGACCGCCGCGATATCAAAACTGACCGATTTCCAAAAGGCTTCGTTGAATAAACATGAGCACGTAACGCACGTTTAAAAATCAAAACGAGGCGCAGGCGTTTTTATATCACTGTATTTCTGAAGGAACACTGTCTTTAGAAAATGTTCGATGTCATTTTCATTTCATCTTGCAAGTTATATGCCTGATAAAGCAGCGTTTGTAAGCTCAGCGCTGCTTTGTGTAACTACAGCCCAAAAGCCGTTTCCGAGGGAACCTCTAGTTCTCCGCTTTAAAGCGCCTCCTGCTGGCAGAGGATGAATTTAATTGCATTTTTAATAAGTCTGTCCAAGTAGTTATCGCTGCATCTCAGTCAGTCTGATTTACGCAGTAAACATATTTTGCTTGTTATCAAAACATAATCTACTCTAGAGGGACTTAGCTGTTGTTACTGATTGTATATGGATGTCTACCGGAAGTTAAGTTAGGGCCACAAAAGCGCGCATGCGCAGTAACGTTTGTTTATGTTGCCGTTGAAACCCTCTTTTTTTTTAAACAAATTTTTATTTTATATATATATATAAACACAAGATTGTGAGAAGTAAACTCAAAACTCGTAAATGTCACAATTACGAGTTTATAACTTGCATTTGCGAGAAAAAAAAAAACTCAGAATTACCAGGAAAAAGCTACAATTACCTTTTTGATTTTATGTTTTCAAAACGCTTTAAATATTAATTAAGCTTGTATATATTAATAAAACAGTCTGCACCTCAAACTATGAAAATAAGACTGACATGAACAGACCTTATTAAAAATAAACTTCACCCACATAGCAAGGAACAGCACAAGGTTTGACAGATTTTCTCAATTGTAGTGTTATCATCAGCTCACATGGTGTTGAAATGCCATCAATCCTACTTTCTCCATATTACTTCACCGTGATGAGTCACGTTTCTGAATTTAGAACAGGTGTCATTGTTGTGTGAATGTGGAAGATCATGAGTTCATATGTATTTGTCTGTCTGACAAAATGTGTACTTTTGTTCAGGAAGGACATATGAATTCTTTTCAACATTAATAATGATAAGAAATGTTTCCTGAGCAGCAAATCAGCATATTAGAATGATATCTGAAGGATCCTGTGAAGTCTGGAGTAATGATGTTGAAAATTCAATCACAGAATTAGTCCTTTAATGTCTTTCAATGAGTCATTTCTAAGTTCGTGCTATAAGTGACATAAGCAAAGTACAAGGAGTCACACTTGGCTAGTGACAGGTTCAGTCTTTCACACACGGGTTACCTTAACCAGTTTCACTGCATTTCTTCTGCCTGAAGTCTCTCTGTTCACTGACACACATTTTTGCAGCGTGGCACTTAAAACATTTCAAACTTATGTGTGAAAGGATTAATGCTGAAGTGTGTCATTTCCAACTAGCTGCAAAGGTAATGACTGTTTTCAAACTGGTTTTCCACTTTCCCGTCTGTGGTTGGACAAGGGCCAGATAGTCCTGTCCCAAAAGCATACTGCTGATGTTGCTCTTGTGATGCTCAAAAGAGTTTTTGTAGTTTTAGGGAAATCTTTGTCTTTTAATGGAACTTGTTTCTACATGGGATTAAAAAAAAAAAAAAAAGTTAATTGTGACTTTTTCTTCTCACAGTTATGACTTTTTTGCACAAGTCAAAATTGTGAGATATAAACCTGGAATTAGCGAGATATAAATGCAGAATTTAAGATATAACCTCGCAATTCTAAGAAGAAAATATAGAATTAGGAAATATAAACTCGCAATTGCAAGAAAAATAGTCCAAGCTGTGAGATAAAAAGTCACAATTACCTTATTATTTTTTATTTTTATGTGGAAAAAAGAAAAGAAAAACAGTTTTGTAAAAAGTAAACTCTTAATTTTGAGAAAAAGTCAGAATTGCGAGATATAAGCTCGCAATTGTGTGAAAAAAAAGAGATAATTGTGAGCTAAAGTCAAATTACCTTTATTTTTTTATTCCGTGGCAAAAAAAAAAACAAGATTGTGAGAAGTAAACTCAAAACTCGTAAATGTCACAATTATACATATAAACATTCGATTTCAAGAAAAAAACCCTCAGAATTACCAGGAAAAAGCTACAATTACCTTTTTGATTTTATTTTTCAAAACGCTTTAAAATAGGTCTGATATTTGAAGTCAAAAATAAGCATGAAAGTTTAATTGACTCAATCCCATTTAAAGTAATGAAGATGCCAATAAACGCAGACTATACTATTAGTACTAGTATACGCAGTATTCTATTTTCAGTTCCATGTAAAAAGGCAGGAAGTGCTTCCTGAAGCAGTTTCACAGAATCATTTTAAAGAAAGCCTGGCTATTCTGTTCACTTTTTCCCTGAGATGTTATTTGCTGTTCAGCACTGCCATGCTGCCTCCATCCCCCTCATTATCTTCAGATACTGTCCTGCTGTGCTCTCAACACCTCTCCAGCGCTGTAGGGGGTTTCTCCTCCAGTGTTCTCCTCTTCCCCTTCCTTCTCTTAGCTGGAGCATTATGTCTGTGGCAGAGACCTTTTCAGTCTATCATCAAATCGGTCTTGTTTTACTTACTGCTTTGTTTGGTCATGGTCACATGGCTTTCTTCCTCTTAAGCATTGCTCTGTATTGTACTTGCAATATTCAATGCAATGAATGATAAAATGCCAATGTGCATATGTCTACACTGATGACAAGACTCTAGAATAGCACACCACTTATACAAAAACATGGAAAACCATGGAAACCTTTGGTTAGTACTAATAAGTCATCTAACCCTATGGGCCCTATTTGAACGACCTAAGTGCATGGTCTAAAGCGCACAGCACAGGTGCACTTAGGGCGTTTCCGAATCCACTTTTGCTAGTATAACGACAGGAAAAACGGTCAGCGCTCCCGGCGCGTGGTCTAAAAGTGTTGTCCCTATTCTCTTACTGAGTAATGGGTGTGTTTTTGAGCATAATGTGCAATAAACCAATCAGAGACTCATCTCCCATTCCGTTTAAGAGCAAGTTGTGCTCGTGCTATGGCGGATTCCCTATTTAAACGGCGGAATTTTAAGGCGCACAGACTCCATAAACAGATCTGCTCATGCACGAGCAAATAGGCTGGCTAATTCTTATACACGCAATGACTATCCATTATGACATTTTATATTTATGCAGCCTACACAATAATATTCTTTTACACTGTAATCCTTTAATTTTTAATATTTGGCATGTTTGTGTGCTGCTGCGCGTCCCTGTGTGTAATAAGCAAAGTGCCCAGCGGGTCAAAGTGACCCGGCCAGAGGCGCATTTTCTACTAACGCACACTTTATATAACAAAAAAAAAATATTGCGCCATTGACTTTATACTAGGTTTGAGTTGGTCTATGGCGCAGTCTATTTTCAGTTCCTCAAAATAACAACGCGCCAACAATGCGCCTGAACACACCTCTTTTTAGATCAGCACGCCCATGAGCGCACAAATGGGTGCAAATGCATGAAAAGTATGAAAATGAAAAGTATGAGCATGTACAGCACTCAATACTTAGTTGGGGCTCCTTTTGCCTGAATTACTGCAGCAATGCGGCATGGCATGGAGTCGATCAGTCTGTGGCACTGCTCAGGTGTTATGAGAGCCCAGGTTGCTCTGATAGTGGCCTTCAGCTCATCTGCATTGTTGGGTCTGCTGTCTCTCATCTTCCTCTTGACAATACCCCACAGATTCTCTATGGGGTTCAGGTCAAGCGAGTTTGCTGGCCAATCAAGCACAGTAACACTATGGTCATTGAACCAGCTTTTGGTACCTTTGGCAGTGTGGGCAGGTGCCAAGTCCTGCTGGAAAATGAAATCAGCATCTCCATAAAGCTTGTCAACAGAAGGCAGCATGAAGTGCTCTAAAATTTCCTGGTAGATGGCTGCGTTGACTGTGGACTTCAGAAAACACAGTGGACCAACACCAGCAGATGACATGGCAGCCCAAATCATCACTGACTGTGGAAACTTCACACTGGACTTCAAGCAATATGGATTCTGTGCCTCTCCACTCTTCCTTCAGACTCTGGGACCTTGATTTCCAAATGAAATGCAACATTTACTTTCATCTGAAAAGAGGACTTTGGACCACTGAGCAACAGTCCAGTTCTTTTCTCCACAGCCCAGTTAAGATGCTTCTGACGTTGTCTCTGGTTCAGAAGTGGCTTGGTAGCCCTTTCCTGAAGACGTCTGACCGTGGTGACTCTTGATGCACTGACTCCAGCTTCAGTTCTCTCCTTGTGAAGCTCTCCCAAGTGTTACAGCTCATGAAAGTCAAAAATCCAGTATCTCAAAATATTAGAATATTTACATTTGAGTTTCATTAAATGACCATCCCTACAAGTAAAAATTCTGAGTATCTCTTGTTCTTTGAAACTACAATAATCGGAAGACTACTGACTTGACAATGGTCCAGAAGACAATCACTGACACCCTCCACAAAGAGGGCAAGTCACAGAAGGTCATTACTGAAAGGGGTGGCTGTTCACAGAGTGCTGTATCAAAGCATGTTAAATGCAAAGTTGACTGGATGGAAGAAATTGGGTAGAAAAAGGTGCACAAGCAACAGGGATGACTACAAGCTTGAGAATATTGTCAAGCAAAGCCGATTTAAACACTTGGGAGAGCTTCACAAGGAGTGAACTGAAGCTGGAGTCAGTGCATCAAGAGTCACCACGCTCAGGCGTCTTCAGGAAAAGGGCTACCTTAACCAGTTTCACTGCATTTCTTCTGCCTGAAGTCTCTCTGTTCACTGACACACATTTTTGCAGCGTGGCACTTAAAACATTTCAAACTTATGTGTGAAAGGATTAATGCTGAAGTGTGTCATTTCCAACTAGCTGCAAAGGTAATGACTGTTTTCAAACTGGTTTTCCACTTTCCCGTCTGTGGTTGGACAAGGGCCAGATAGTCCTGTCCCAAAAGCATACTGCTGATGTTGCTCTTGTGATGCTCAAAAGAGTTTTTGTAGTTTTAGGGAAATCTTTGTCTTTTAATGGAACTTGTTTCTACATGGGATTAAAAAAAAAAAAAAAGTTAATTGTGACTTTTTCTTCTCACAGTTATGACTTTTTTGCACAAGTCAAAATTGTGAGATATAAACCTGGAATTAGCGAGATATAAATGCAGAATTTAAGATATAACCTCGCAATTCTAAGAAGAAAATATAGAATTAGGAAATATAAACTCGCAATTGCAAGAAAAATAGTCCAAGCTGTGAGATAAAAAGTCACAATTACCTTATTATTTTTTATTTTTGCGGTGGAAAAAAAAGAAAAGAAAAACAGTTTTGTAAAAAGTAAACTCTTAATTTTGAGAAAAAGTCAGAATTGCGAGATATAAGCTCGCAATTGTGTGAAAAAAAAGAGATAATTGTGAGCTAAAGTCAAATTACCTTTATTTTTTTATTCCGTGGCAAAAAAAAAAACAAGATTGTGAGAAGTAAACTCAAAACTCGTAAATGTCACAATTATACATATAAACATTCGATTTCAAGAAAAAAAAAACCCTCAGAATTACCAGGAAAAAGCTACAATTACCTTTTTGATTTTATTTTTTCAAAACGCTTTAAAATAGGTCTGATATTTGAAGTCAAAAATAAGCATGAAAGTTTAATTGACTCAATCCCATTTAAAGTAATGAAGATGCCAATAAACGCAGACTATACTATTAGTACTAGTATACGCAGTATTCTATTTTCAGTTCCATGTAAAAAGGCAGGAAGTGCTTCCTGAAGCAGTTTCACAGAATCATTTTAAAGAAAGCCTGGCTATTCTGTTCACTTTTTCCCTGAGATGTTATTTGCTGTTCAGCACTGCCATGCTGCCTCCATCCCCCTCATTATCTTCAGATACTGTCCTGCTGTGCTCTCAACACCTCTCCAGCGCTGTAGGGGGTTTCTCCTCCAGTGTTCTCCTCTTCCCCTTCCTTCTCTTAGCTGGAGCATTATGTCTGTGGCAGAGACCTTTTCAGTCTATCATCAAATCGGTCTTGTTTTACTTACTGCTTTGTTTGGTCATGGTCACATGGCTTTCTTCCTCTTAAGCATTGCTCTGTATTGTACTTGCAATATTCAATGCAATGAATGATAAAATGCCAATGTGCATATGTCTACACTGATGACAAGACTCTAGAATAGCACACCACTTATACAAAAACATGGAAAACCATGGAAACCTTTGGTTAGTACTAATAAGTCATCTAACCCTATGGGCCCTATTTGAACGACCTAAGTGCATGGTCTAAAGCGCACAGCACAGGTGCACTTAGGGCGTTTCCGAATCCACTTTGCTAGTATAACGACAGGAAAACGGTCAGCGCTCGGCGTGGTCTAAAAGTGTTGTCCCTATTCTCTTACTGAGTAATGGGTGTGTTTTTGAGCATAATGTGCAATAAACCAATCAGAGACTCATCTCCCATTCCGTTTAAGAGCAAGTTGTGCTCGTGCTATGGCGGATTCCCTATTTAAACGGCGGAATTTTAAGGCGCACAGACTCCGCAAACAGATCTGCTCATGCACGAGCAAATAGGCTGGCTAATTCTTATACACGCAATGACTATCCATTATGACATTTTTATATTTATGCAGCCTACACAATAATATTCTTTTACACTGTAATCCTTTAATTTTTAATATTTGGCATGTTTGTGTGCTGCTGCGCGTCCCTGTGTGTAATAAGCAAAGTGCCCAGCGGGTCAAAGTGACCCGGCCAGAGGCGCATTTTCTACTAACGCACACTTTATATAACAAAAAAAAAATATTGCGCCATTGACTTTATACTAGGTTTGAGTTGGTCTATGGCGCAGTCTATTTTCAGTTCCTCAAAATAGCAACGCGCCAACAATGCGCCTGAACACACCTCTTTTTTAGATCAGCACGCCCATGAGCGCACAAATGGGTGCAAATGCATGAAAAGTATGAAAATGAAAAGTATGAGCATGTACAGCACTCAATACTTAGTTGGGGCTCCTTTTGCCTGAATTACTGCAGCAATGCGGCATGGCATGGAGTCGATCAGTCTGTGGCACTGCTCAGGTGTTATGAGAGCCCAGGTTGCTCTGATAGTGGCCTTCAGCTCATCTGCATTGTTGGGTCTGCTGTCTCTCATCTTCCTCTTGACAATACCCCACAGATTCTCTATGGGGTTCAGGTCAGCGAGTTTGCTGGCCAATCAAGCACAGTAACACTATGGTCATTGAACCAGCTTTTGGTACCTTTGGCAGTGTGGGCAGGTGCCAAGTCCTGCTGGAAAATGAAATCAGCATCTCCATAAAGCTTGTCAACAGAAGGCAGCATGAAGTGCTCTAAAATTTCCTGGTAGATGGCTGCGTTGACTGTGGACTTCAGAAAACACAGTGGACCAACACCAGCAGATGACATGGCAGCCCAAATCATCACTGACTGTGGAAACTTCACACTGGACTTCAAGCAATATGGATTCTGTGCCTCTCCACTCTTCCTTCAGACTCTGGGACCTTGATTTCCAAATGAAATGCAACATTTACTTTCATCTGAAAAGAGGACTTTGGACCACTGAGCAACAGTCCAGTTCTTTTTCTCCACAGCCCAGTTAAGATGCTTCTGACGTTGTCTCTGGTTCAGAAGTGGCTTGGTAGCCCTTTCCTGAAGACGTCTGACCGTGGTGACTCTTGATGCACTGACTCCAGCTTCAGTTCTCTCCTTGTGAAGCTCTCCCAAGTGTTACAGCTCATGAAAGTCAAAATCCAGTATCTCAAAATATTAGAATATTTACATTTGAGTTTCATTAAATGACCATCCCTACAAGTAAAAATTCTGAGTATCTCTTGTTCTTTGAAACTACAATAATCGGGAAGACTACTGACTTGACAATGGTCCAGAAGACAATCACTGACACCCTCCACAAAGAGGGCAAGTCACAGAAGGTCATTACTGAAAGGGGTGGCTGTTCACAGAGTGCTGTATCAAAGCATGTTAAATGCAAAGTTGACTGGATGGAAGAAATTGGGTGAAAAGGTGCACAAGCAACAGGGATGACTACAAGCTTGAGAATATTGTCAAGCAAAGCCGATTTAAACACTTGGGAGAGCTTCACAAGGAGTGAACTGAAGCTGGAGTCAGTGCATCAAGAGTCACCACGCTCAGACGTCTTCAGGAAAAGGGCTACCAAGCCACTTCTGAAACAGAAACAATGTCAAAAGCATCTTACCTGGGCTAAGGAGAAAAAGAACTGGACTGTTGCTCAGTGGTCCAAAGTCCTCTTTTCAGATAAATGTAAATTTTGCATTTCATTTGGAAATCAAGGTCTAGAATCTGGAGGAAGAGCGGAGAGGCACAGAATCCAAGCTGCTTGAAGTCCAGTGTGAAGTTTCCGAAGTCAGAGATGATTTGGGGTGCTGTAACGTCTGCTGGTGTTGGTTCATTGTGTTTTATCAAGTCAAAAGTCAGTGCAGACATCTACAAGGAGATTTTGGAGCAATTTATGCTTCCATCTGCTGACAAGCTTTATGGAGATGCTGATTTCCTTTTCCAGCAGGACTTTAGCACCTGCCCACAGAGCCAAAAACACTTCCAAGTGGTTTGCTGACCATATTACTGT
Source organism: Onychostoma macrolepis (assembly GCF_012432095.1). Lineage (NCBI taxonomy): Eukaryota > Metazoa > Chordata > Actinopteri > Cypriniformes > Cyprinidae > Onychostoma > Onychostoma macrolepis. Next base: position 30,460,564 of record NC_081163.1, read on the forward strand.
GCTTGATTGGCCAGCCAACATGCCTGACCTGAACCCCATATGGAATCTATGGGATATTTTCAAGAGAAAGATGAGAAACAGTCGATCCAACAATACAGACGAGCTGAAGGCTCAATAGTGCCTCAGCAGTGCCACACGCTGATAATTTCCATTCCACACCTCACTGATGCTGGAGTTTGTGCTAAAGGAGCCCGACCAAGTATTGAGAGCATGATTGAACATACTTCAAAGAACTTGAACTTTTCTGAACTTGATCCTTTTTTGGATCTTAGGAAATATTCTAATATTTTGAGACACTGTATTTTTGACTTTCATGAGCTGTAAGGTCTAATCATCAAAATAAAAAATAATTTAAAAAAAGAGAATCTAGAATATATGAAAGTTTCACTTTTTGAAATAAAGTTACAAAAAAAAAAAAAAAAATCTCTATTCAAATTTTTTGAGACGCACCTATATATATATATATATATAAATTACTTTTCTTTTTGTCTTTAGCTCAAGAGTGTATAATGTAGTATTGTTACGTCCAAGGAGTTATTTGTTTTTCTCTCTCTCTCTTTATTTCCCATAAGCAGGAGGTAATGGCTGCCACCTGATTCCAATGATTCCGTGATCTGATGTGATTGCAGGAGGAGGAGAAACTGTGGATTTAAGCTGCACCATTGCACAGTGGTGTGGTGTGGTGTGAGGCGTCGTGACGTGAGGCTTCTATTCTCAACCCCACAAGCGTTATTAGTTGTTTTGATTTAATATGTTGTTGAATTGATTCCTTTATAGTGTTAATACTTTTGTGGTGACTGATGCTTAAAACAAGAAATTTGGTTTGGTTTAGAAGTTATCATTTCTTTGTACCTTCTTCTGATATTCTTTGTTATTTATGAAGTTATTGTTAATTTATTAGGAATATGTTAGTAGAGCGGTGGGTGCCATTTTCTTTATACCTTGTTTTTCTCCTGTTTATGCTAGTTATGGAGTTAGTGTATCGATTGTATTTCTTTCTTTTTCTTTGTGTTAGCTTAGTTAGTTTCTCCCTAGTAGTTAGAGGGTTTTTGTTTGTTATTTTGGCCTTGCCCCGTCTTGAAGCCTTGACATCTTCCCATATCTTTAAAATAAAAGGACTTGTTTTCTTGATATTGAGTTGACATTTGTTAAAACACTGGAGTTGGGAATTGAACCTTGCTGCCTCCTCACATCACCTTTTTATTCTGTTACTGCTTCCTCTAACCCTAGACTAACTGGGAACGTAACAAGTATATAATGTGAAACAGGTTTGTGTTACTTGTGCATTGTGTCTCTTAAATTCTAAACAAAAAAAAGTCTAATGAGATAAATTACCTTTTATCTGTAAGTATTTAATACAGAGTTAACAAAAAAACAGACATTACGTTATGGAGATGTTCAGTTAGTTTCAGTTTCTTGGACTTTTAGTTTGTATTCTTTAGTTCCTGTATGCCTTTGTTTGAATTTTTTATTTATTTTTTTCCCCCCACTTATCGTTTGTTGACATGGTTTCTGATTTGATTAGATCTTTAGTTAAGCTGTGTCTTGTTAATTTACCTTGTTTGTATCAGTATTTAATTTCTTCCTTTTTCTGTGTTCTTGGTCCAGTCTCACTTGCGTTTATAGTGTTGTACCTCTCGTCTGTGGCTGTTTGCCAGTGTGTTTTGGATTAAAAACTTTGTGTTAAGGACAAAACCCAGTTTACTGCCTGTCTTTCAGCAACACATTGTAACAGGTTCTTTGGTACAGAGTCTATTTTTTTTGAAAAATAAATTTGAAATCAGTAAGATTTGTACACTTTTGAAAAAAGTCGCTGTTAAAAACAGTAATATTTTGAAATATTTTCTAAAAATGTGAATCTACGCTTTATATTACCATTCAAAACTATTTTTTTAATGTTTTTGAAAAAAAATTAGTTGTTTATTTAATACAAAATACAGTAATATTGTGAAATGTGTGTATGTGTTCTGTCTGATGTTTGTCTGAAAGTTGATCTGTTGTGTTTCTATTGTACATTTTAGCTTAATAGTACTTTTCTCTAATTGTATTGTAATTGTTATTGTTATGTACTTAGTTTTTTTAGGGTGACTTTTACCATCTGTCTAGGGACTGCAGGTGAAAAATAGCCTTCTGGCTAACTCTGGCATATTGACGGAAATGTTTATTAATATGCATTGTCCCTGTAATAAATAAATTAAATATAAAATAATTATTTAAAACTTTAATAATATTTTAATATATTGTAAAATGTAATTTATTCCTGTGAGTCAAAGCTGAATTTTCAGCATCATTACTCAAGTCTTCAGTGTCACATGTGACATGATCCTTCAGAAATTATTCTAATATGCTGATTTGCTGCTCAAGAAACATTTCAGGATTCTTTGATGAATAGAGCAATCAAAAGAACATAATTTATTTGAAATAAAATTATTTTAGTTGCAATTGTAAAATTATAAATGTCACTTATGATCAATTTAATGCGTCCTTGTTGAATAATTCACTAAAGTATTTATTCATAAAAAAATGTAAAAAATCTTTTGAATAGTGACCTTGAGGTTAATGGAGACATATGAAGCCCCTCACCTTGCATGGCGTCATCCAGGCAGTACTGCAGCGGGCCGCACTCCCAGATGCCTGTCACCTCATTAAAGAACATGTTGAAGTGAATCAGAATGATCTCAAAGGTGGCACCTTTCAGCAGCGCGATCTGGTCCTCTATGATTAGAGCCCTGCCATTCAAAACACAACAACTTCATTATAATCTTATAAACCACCAGTTACGAATCTTTATTTCAGATGTAAGAGCCAGTGTTCACCTGAACATTGTAAGAGTTTTGCTGAAGTTGATTATATTCTTGATCATGTGCGTGGTGAGGTCTGTAAAATGTGGCAGAGTAGTGAAAATAGCACTTTTATGTTGCTTCCATTCTTTATTTTCAGTACTCTGAACGCTGGAGGAAGGGGACGAGGGCGAGGAAAAGCTGATGTTTCGTTGCATTGCATCTTCAGATGGTGGTTTGTGCATGGTTGTGTGAAAGAACCTGCCACTGTCTGGTTCTAGACTGTGCTCAGAAATGGATTTCTGATCTCGATCTAAAGGCTGCAGACACAAAACCTCTGATAAAGACAGTCCTTTAAAACATATTTCAGTAGACACATTTGTCTGAATCATAATAAGGTAAATATGTTACCCGGAACTGAACAAAGTTGGCGCAAGTCATGTCGAAGGTCTTGTGATGTGCGGTGAGCAGCTCCTGTATGACAGTTTCCTGTTGAGGGGAGAGCGTTACAGGCTCCTGCATCCTCTTCCTCCTGATCTGCATCCTCCGCTTCTCCACAGCCTCATCCGACATGATCACTGATGAAAAAAGCCACAGGAACTGAAGTGAAGGTTACACTATGAAATTTTTATACACAATTAGGTATAAAAAAAATACAGTAAAAATCGTAATATTGTGAAATTGTAATACAATTTAAAAGAACTGTTTTCTATTTGAATATATTTGAATATGTAATTTATTCCTGTGATGCAAAGCTGAATTTTCAGCATCATTAATCTAGTCTTCAGTGTCACATGATCCTTCAGAAATTATTCTAATATGCTGATTTGATTGTCAAGAAACATTTCTTATTATCAAAGTTGAAAGTAGTTGTGCTGGTTAATATTTTTGTGGAAGCCGTGATTCTTTGACGAATAGAAAGCCTAAAAGAACAGCATTTATTTAAAATAGATTTTTTTAAAGCTGAATAAATGTCACATTTGACCAATTAAATGCATCCTTGCAGAATGAAAGCATTCATTTATTTCTTAAAAAAACGTAACGGTATACATTAAACATGCTTATTGTATTACACATGCAAGAAAATGAGTGAAGGTCGACTGGGCTGTAATAAGTGATAAGGTAAAAATCTGCAGTGCAGAACAAATTCAAACATGTTTCACGCTGGTGAACACACAATTTTATATTAATACGGCAAACTGTCTGGTTGCTTGACAACCACGCGCAGCCTACAGACTAATTCAGTCTTCAACAAATTACTTGGCGGAATGACCGTTCATCACTGATTACTATTATTAGGCTAATAAACGTAACCATTAATCAAACATTTATCACACTGCCTTGAGTTCTACTTTCTTAGGGATTCGGGAATACAGAAAGTAAAGCTCAATCAAACTTACGCTCCCTCTTCATCCCGATTGAGAGGCATTTCTGGAGTCGGCAGGATTGGCACTGTCTCCTGTTGCTCTTAGTGATGACACAGGCGTTCTGAAACGGGCAGCAGAGCTGTGCGGGTCGCTTCATGGCGCGCCTTACAAACACACACACATGCATATGCAAGAGTCAATCTCGCTGACTGCAGAAAAGTAAGACCCCGCAAGATACCAGCATGACCGATATTATTCAAAGATCATACAATCTTCATCGATAGTGACATTAAAACAAATTTTAGGCTCCATATTAAGAAATGTGCATCGTGCACAAGTGATACTCCAAATAAAGTTTAATTACTGTATAATTTTTATATCAGTCAGTCTTGAGCGTTATGTCAGTAAATATGGTAATAGATTTGAACTATACTTAGCATGAAATAAATGCATTTTAAACATATTACTTTTTTTAGAACAGGTCAAATGTTAGATCACATATAATCAGAGGAATGCATTTTTGGAGCACCTCATTTTAAAAATTTGTTTTGTCCCAAGCCCTGGATGAAGTATTAGTTCACCCAAAAATGAAATGTCTGTCATCATTTACTTACACTCATGTCTTTACAAATCTGTATGACAAGAGCTCAGCTAATAGAAATATTTGAAAGAATGTTTTGGCTGTTTTGTCGATGGGGTCCAAAACAACACTTTAAAAATATCTTTTGTGTTCCACAGAAGAAAAAACATCATACCGGTTTGCAAAGATATGAGGGTGAATAAACAATGACCTTTTTGTGTGTGTGTGTGTGTGTGTGTGTGTGTGTGTGTGTGTGTGTGTGTGTGTGTGACGTTTTTCTGTGGGCGGGGCTTAGCTGGAGGCAGAAAGATTCCACTGACCGCTTCACTAACGCTAGCTATGAAGTTTGTTTACCTTGTTTTTTTAACAATGGCTGGAGAAAATCTGATTTTACCTGCATATGTAAGGTCACTCACTGTGCAGGACCATTATTGTTATTTAAATAAGTTAACTTTAACGGACAAAGTCAGATTGGCCGACCCTATGCTCATGGATGGACGATCTGACAGGATTACCTCCGATTGAGTGACTCGAGTAGTAAAGAGAAACTCACCTGAGTCCATCTAGTCATGAAGATGTATATTTCAACTTCAGCAGGCTATTTTTTACAGCTAATGTTACGCGAGAGTGAACTGGGCCAAAATACAAAAAGTTAAACATTCAATGTGATGATATATTATTTGAAGATGTATGTATCATGGCCAAATAGTTATTTTAAAGTATATACATCCTGTAAATTATGTAAGTTAAGTTTACAATACTTTACATAAAGTACATTTAAAAGGAAGATGTGAATAGTTTCTAGAAATAAAAATTCCAGAAATTAATTTTGAACTTTCTGTATTTGATTATTCTTACTAAGTTCTTAGAAAGTCCAGCCGCTATCAATCACAACAATTACAGATGATTAAGCATATACATCATCAGTTTGTTGTTTTACACATGCACACAGACACTATTTCATAGTTGTGAGATGCATAAGAAATCTTTAGACACAACACAAACCATAATCCATAACAACAAAAGACAATGCTTTATTTAACCTTTTCTGATAAGAAGTGTGCGCTGCAAACGCAAGCATTTCTGACGATAGTTTCTGTCCAGTTCGCTCGTTTCATCTCGTTTAAACACAGCCGTCGTCGGTTTTTTGTCTGGGAGTGGCAGCAGGTATGCGTTAAAATTTCAAATTGGAGCCTGTACTACATCGATTCTTGCATCCAGCATCACAACAAGATGATATTTTAAGCTCCTTATGTAGCCGAATCTGCGCTGGTTTGAATTGGCCGCCTCCAGTTTTCCCTTTGTTTTGCCTCCAGCTAGCGCGGTGACGTAATCGTGACGCCCACGCAAAAAGGGTCTATATGACAACAACAACAAAAAAAATAAATAAATCAAAAGAGCAGCAATGTCATGAGTGGCTAATATTGCTTTCTGGAGGAAACTTTTTTTTTTTTTAATTTTCAAAATGTAAATATTCACATCTTTTGTTCACCTTCTATGGTACCATGTTGCCTCCAGGCAACACAACGTATTTTTGTTTTTTTAAATACAAACCCGATTCCAAAAATGGGACACTGTACAAATTGTGAATAAAAACAGAATGCAATGATGTGGAAGTTTCAAATTTCAATATTTTATTCAGAATGCAACATAGATGACATATCAAATGTTTAAACTGAGAAAATGTATCATCTTAAGGGGAAAATAAGTTGATTTTAAATTTCATGGCATCAACACATCTCCAAAAATTTGGGACAAGGCCATGTTTACCACTGTGTGGCATCCCCTCTTCTTTTTATAACAGTCTGCAAACGTATGGGGACTGAGGAGACAAGTTGCTCAAGTTTAGGAATAGGAATGTTGTCCCATTCTTGTCTAATACAGGCTTCTAGTTGCTCAACTGTCTTAGGCCTTCTTTGTCGCATCTTCCTCTTTATGATGCGCCAAATGTTTTCTATGGGCCATTTCAGTACCCAGATCCTTCTTCTACGCAGCCATGATGTTGTAATTGATGCAGTATGTGGTCTGGCATTGTCATGTTGGAAAATGCAAGGTCTTCCCTGAAAGAGACGACGTCTGGATGGGAGCATATGTTGTTCTAGAACTTGGATATACCTTTCAGCATTGATGGTGCCTTTCCAGATGTGTAAGCTGCCCATGCCACACGCACTCATGCAACCCCATACCATCAGAGATGCAGGCTTCTGAACTGAGCGCTGATAACAACTTGGGTTGTCCTTGTCCTCTTTAGTCCGGATGACATGGCGTCCCAGTTTTCCAAAAAGAACTTTAAATTTTGATTAGTCTGACCACAGAACAGTTTTCCACTTTGCCACAGTCCATTTTAAATGAGCCTTGGCCCAGAGAAAACGCCTGCGCTTCTGGATCATGTTTAGATATGGCTTCTTTTTTGACCTATAGAGTTTTAGCCGGCAACGGCGAATGGCACGGTGGATTGTGTTCACCGACAATGTTTTCTGGAAGTATTCCTGAGCCCATGTTGTGATTTCCATTACAGTAGTATTCCTGTATGTGATGCAGTGCTGTCTAAGGGCCCGAAGATCATGGGCATCCAGGATGGTTTTCCGGCCTTGACCCTTACGCACAGAGATTGTTCCAGATTCTCTGAATCTTTGGATGATATTATGCACTGTAGATGATGATAACTTCAAACTCTTTGCAATTTTTCTCTGAGAAACTCCTTTCTGATATTGCTCATTTCGCCGCAGCATTGGGGGAATTGGTGATCCTCTTCCCATCTTGACTTCTGAGAGACACTGCCACTCTGAGAGGCACTTTTTATACCCAATCATGTTGCCAATTGACCTAATAAGTTGAAAATTGGTCCTTCAGCTGTTCCTTATATGTACATTTAACTTTTCCGGCCTCTTATTGCTACCGGTCCCAACTTTTTTGGAATGTGTAGCTCTCATGAAATCCAAAATGAGCCAATATTTGGCATGACATTTCAAAATGTCTCACTTTCAACATTTGATATGTTATCTATATTCTATTGTGAATAAAATATAAGTTTATGAGATTTGTAAATTATTGCATTCCTTTTTTATTCACAATTTGTACAGTGTCCCAACTTTTTTGGAATCGGATTTGTAAAATGAGACACTCATTTAATTGATCAATGCTGTCTCAGGGAAGTAGAGGTCAAGTACTAATAAATGAACATACAAAAAAGTGGTCACATGACCCACAGGGGTCCATTTTGTTTCCACTTTCAGGACATGTACACGTCACATGACTCCGTATTTTGTCCAATGAAAAGTGCATTTTTCATCAATTTCCATACATGTAATTGCCTATAAAAAAATCTTAGTCACCTTCATTGGAAAGTAAAGAAGTATTTTCAAAAACTTTACATAATATTTAATCAAATGTATCAAAGGAAATGACAAAAAAACTGCATGTTGCCTCAAGGCAACATTGTACCGTAATGGAATCGCATAAGGCCATGCAGGCATACTAGGTTAGAATACAAGTATATGATATTTGTAAGGAAAAGGGTTAGAATTATCTAAATGTATTAGAATTTTTGCATGATTTTGTAATGCATTTTCAAGAATAGTAATTCTCATACTATATCTGCACATATTATGAATTTTCTGTGGAGTTTAATTGTTTCCTCAGCTTTCACAAGCAATAAGGTGTCACTAGTGAAGTAAGAGATTTTACATGCATGTGCTTGCTTGTAAGGATAAAGTGCATATTAGTATAAGGTTATGATGATTTTAAATTTTTTACTTTGAAACAACACTGATTATATTATTCTGGTATGACAGCAGATATGAAAGTTTAGTTATACTTGTGATCCACGATGGTACAATGTTGCCTGAGAGCAACAGCTGGATATGAAATGTTACTTTTTATTAAATATGACACGTGCAACACATTAAAAACTAGATAATTCTGTTTGTTCAAGTGTTTGGTTAAAGAAATTGATGTTTTCAATAAATATATTTCTTTTTTTTGCATGAAAATGTCAAATGTTCAAATTTTTCCGTTGTGGTACAATGTTGCCTTGAGGCAACAAACTTTAAAAATTAATTAATTAAAAAAAAAATAACGAAAATGTTTATTGATATTGTTATAGTGTCCAATTTTTAAGTAGGAAAAACATCACAAATATTTTTTTCCTCATTGTACTGTAGAGGGTTAACCAGTATAATTCTCATGTTTTTAAAAATGCTGAAAGCACCCTGGGAAACAAAAAAATTACCATGTGACTGGACGCACACAATGTGCTGTGAAACATGTGGACTGGCCACAAATTCATATGTGCTACTGTACCCTATAATTACTTTCTTTTTCAAAGGCTGCTTTCAAAAAATGTATGCAAAAACTGAATGATGATTTAGCCGTTTTTAAAGATCTATGTACATCCTAAGGGTCATATTTCACATTTTCAGTTCAGGAAGAGAACCATTTCTCCAAGGTCTGTTATAAAACTACACACTCTGAAAGTATATTTGAACAAACATATAATTGATGTCCTTTGTCAAGTTTTGTTCCTACACAAAAAGGTTCCTCAAAGGACCTTTCAGCCAACAGTTCCTTTTTCTGCATTTGAAAGATTCCATGCATTTTAAAGGTTCTTCATGGAACCATCAATGCCAATAAAGAACCAGTGTACTGGGACAGTTGGGTCAACTGGACAGATTATTAAAAGTATAGTTCATCAAAAAATGACAATTCTGTAATCATTTACTCCCCCTCTCAGCTTGGACTTTCTGCAAAACATCCCACTAGAAAGAAAGTCATACAGGTTTGGAAGGACATGAGGGGGAGTAAATAATCCTCCATTCCAATTCCTCCACACATCTGTTGAAGGAGGGGCGGCTGGGAAAGGTCTGTTTGCTCACTCACCTGAAAAAGCCCTTGCAGCCCTCACAGGTCATGGCGTTAAAGTGGTAGCCTGTGGATTTGTCGCCGCATACTTGACAAATTTTGGGCTCATCATCCTCCTCTGTTTCTTCCTCAGACCCATCACCGTGTCCCGAGTCGCCCAGGGGAGAAAGCTCCTCCAATTCTTTACTCATCCTGAGCTGAAGTAAGCACTGCAACAAAAGGCACATGTCACTATATCACTCATATCCTCTCATTACCACCAATGACGTCTCTCCAAATAATGACTTCAAGTAGAGATGACTTCAGAAAACTGAAAACCAAAAGCTGTTGAACATCCAAAATTAGGCTGCATTCACTAAACTTCTACAGATTAATTTACTATGACTCCAAAGGAGAAATATGGTTATGGATAAATACCATTAAACACAGAATTATGACCACAATCACTATTACCACCACATACTGTACTGCACTGCTGTTAATACTGGCTCCTGCAGCATCTGCCTCCGGCACACAATATGCAGAGACATAACATTTGCACTGCCTCAGTACAGAATGGTAATATTTTGAATTGCCTTGGTCGACTCATTTCACACAAAGCACCTTTGTGTCCGTTTAGCATTTGTTATTGCATATTTTATTTTTGTAGCACTTCATTTATATATGTATGTAAATGTACTCCACAAACATATACATTTATATACACACAAAAAAACGTGTGTGTGTGTGTGCATATATAAATAAATATACACACCCTCTCTAGAGTACAGAATATAATACACCTGTGCAACATCTTCATTCAGTTTTAATATTTAAATTATGGTAATATCAGCATGCATTATTAAATACATATTTATACTCTATCTGAACTGGTCCTAAAAGGAAAACAAGCACAGAAAGCAAGAGCGAGAGGTCTTGAGGTCTGATTGCCATCTTACATATTCTATAACAATTCAAATGCATAGCAATACAAATTGTATGAATTCTCTTTCTCTTATTTGAGAGAAGAAATACAGTTATGTTAAATGGTCAGATGATTTTGGAAAAAAAATAAAAAAATTCTAATAACACAATACAACGAGACAATTTCAGCAGTGTATTAAACTTACCAATATAACATCCATGGTTCACACAAATGACTACATCTAAACCACCTTTACAACCAAGCTGTCTGAAAGCTCCAATAATAAAGTCACAGTTAATAAATCATGTATCAATCATCACATAACCATTAGACAGCTATTCATGAGCAGACTGAATCACTCTCGGCTGTGAATGTAAATTTAAAGCAGAGCAGGTGTTCAGAGTTCAGGAAACATACCCTTTGCATGATCTGTGTAGCGCAGAAATCTAGAGCGTGTCCTCCAGGGCAAGACCTTTCTCCTAAATAAGCCATTGAAAGAACACGGCGCATACACACACAGCAATGCCAAACAAAGCTGAAATTATGTGTTGCCATGGTATCCACGTGGGACCACTAAGCATTGGTCAAGTCAGACTCTCCCTCTAAGCCATAATACTGAAGTACCTGCAGCATAATAGTCTATATACGGTTATTCAGTGTCAGAAGAAGGATGAAATGCACAGGGAGAATTCTCCCTGTGCATGAGGGGAAAAACAACACTTTTTCCTTCTTCCTATATTTTTATCATACTGGTTTTTTTTTTTTTTGTCATAATGTATAAAATAGCCCATTTATTGTTACAATTGGCTTATTATATCATTCTATTTAATTTGAATAATTCTGTTTTTTATTCTTAACTATCAATTCAAAAAGTTGTGTGTAATCAATTAACATTTATATTTATTCATTTAGCAGATAATTTTGTCTTAGCGACTTATAATAATAATAATAATAATAATAATAATGTTACAGAAATGTCTGTTTCAAATAGCCTAAATGATGTGTTTTAAGCAGTAAATCAGTATATTAGAATTATTTCTGAAGGATCATGTGACACTGAAGACTGAGTAATGATGCTGAAATTCAGCTTCGCATCACAGAAAAAAAACAACATTTTAAAATATATTCAAATAGAAAATTTTTAACTGTAATAATTTTCACAATATTCCGTTTTGTTTTTGGTTTTTTTATTGGACTGTTCACTGTTGATCAAATGAACTAGCACAGAATATCTGACATGTTGTGTTGAATAAATAAAATTCCTAAAAGATGTTTCATAAAATAAATTCCCATCTACCAACACAATTTTAAAGGGACAGTTCACTCAAAAATGAAAAACAACTAAAATTGAGATTTGAGAGCAGTAACATAAAAGTGGAGTGAATAATAAAAATAATAAAAAAATTTCAGCACTCAAAGCTATCGTATGGCTTCAGAAGTCTTGCAATATAGCACAATAAGTTGTGCACAACTTAAAAAAGAGCAACTTCAACATTGTTCTAAACATCTACTTTTGTGTTCCATGGTTTATAATGACATGATATAACATGAGTAAAAAAATAACAGCATTTTTCTTTCACTCCAGCAATCATCTGTAAAACTGTAACTATAATTATTAATCCTTCACTATCATCTTACTGATATAACACAGTTTAACTGCCATTCATTCAACAGCCTTGACTACAGCACCTCAGGGTTAATTTTTAATTGAACACACAAATATCTGCTTCCACACTATGGTACACGACCAAAGAAAGGCCACTAGACAGAATAGTGACCTATTTTACGGAGACTGGTGCAGATTAAAGTGTTTAAGGACCTTAATGCTGACAGTTGACGCAGATGAACTCTGCAAGGTCAGACTGAGTTCACTCTCTGGGTCCAAAGAGCAATAACCTGCTGGTTAAGTAATGTGCTATTTTCTGAGAGTGTTGTCCTTTGCCTACATACAATCTGAGTACAGGTTTATCAGAAGCGAGAGGAAGCTCTCAAGTGCTAATTTCTCCCCCCACTGCTCCAATTACCCTGCCTATTATCCATTCAATCTCTGCATTAGCAACGCCTCTAGCCTTTCACTGTTCACTTTCCCTTGTGATTAACAACACTTTGGACCCACTACCCTCTGGACTGTTTAGGATTTGCATTGTGAAATTCAATTTTGGAACAACAGCTCCAATTCATCTCAGCTGCTATTCTTCTCCAAATCCTAAATTCATCAAGATAATGGATGACGGGGGTAAAAAAAAAAAGAAAAGTACACCTGTCCGGTCCTACATGTAGCTATTAGTTCATTTGTGGTCATAAGTATACCCTGGGTTCACCTTTTAGATCAGTATATACATATTTCTGTGCTTAACTAACAATTAGTGAGCACATGAAGCTGGGATGTGAGTGTGTCTGGTCCTCAGCTGTGTAAATACATTTTGCTAATGCTCTATAAATCTGTCTTCTTACATCACTGGAAAACATCACACAGTGCACTGACAGCATGCTAATTGTTGTCATTAAAAATTACATTTGTTGATTTGTATTTGATTTGTATTTCTTTTCAGCTAATACAGTAAGATAACCCTTCATTTCAGGTCAAAGCATCCTCATGTGACTGTGACTCTGACTACATTCAAACCTCAGCTGAATGTGGATCAAATCGGATTTTCTGCTGAAATCCAGTATTTTCTGAGGTTGTGCACATGACCTTTTAACTACGAGGTTGAGAAGATGAAAGTTTACATATGTGTGCATGTGTGTGTATTCAGGGGAGTTTCCTCTGAGGAGGCAAGGGAGACAAGTGCCTCCTCAAAATATTGGATGAGAAAAAATTTGTAGTGAAAAAATAAAACAACGGCAATATTACAAAATATAACATTAAAAAGTGTATAAATCACTTGTTTTTTTTTTAAAGAAACATTGTCCAATAGCAACACCAGCAGGTAAAGTTACATTAGGAGTCTGCATCTCTCTTGGCTCCCCTGAGCCCATTGATGTTTAACAGACCCTAAGTTTGATGCGGGTAATTGAGAATGAATGGGGGAAAGTCACGTGAGAGATGGCAATGCCTCCATCGTGATATGACTGGATATGTTCGGCTGTGATTGGTCCAGGCAATAAATCTCGCCTCTTGTGTTCATGCACATTCGTGAACCAGTCTGAATGATCAATATAAAGGCAGAAGACTAATTAAAAAAAAAAAAAAAAAAGTAAACAACTCACACGTTTAGATACAACCACTTTGTTACATCAAAATAAGACTTGAAATGGCCCGAAAACATGATCTTTGAGAGTTTTAGTGAGTAATCAGCGTGATGAAATTTAGGCCTAAATCTCCGTGTCAGTGACCAATATTTACAGAGCTTTGATGACTGATGATCTGAAAAATTCAGAAGTAGTTATGTTAACTACTAAAAAGAATAGCTGAACATATATGTTCACAAATAAAATATATTGTTTAAATTGTTACTGCCTTGAGTTATTGTTTTGGAATAAAAGTAAAATGCTTAAAAACATTAACTTGGTGAGATTCATACTCTGCTTTAATAAATAGAATATTGATTACATTGTTAATATAAAAATATAAAATATTTTTTTTTTTCTTACTTTCTGTAAGTAATGTTTATTTAACCAAGAAAATGTGATTGGGACATGAATTTACATTTGATCAAAAAATGAAAAAAAAAAAAAACTTTGAGGACTCTGCCTCCTCATTTGAGAAGACCACTGTGCACCACTGGTGGGGTTCAAAATCTGAGGCCACTGTTATTTATTTTTTACATTTCACCTTTTTTTTTACTCTATGTACTAATCTACTAATTACAAATTGAGTGCAAAGTTGAATAAAAAGTTTAAATAAAACATTTGTTGTTCATTTTGTTTAAATCTTTCACTGTTTAAATATTTGGAGCTATGTATCTGATTTTTTTTTTTCATTTTCATGCATGTGAAATGTGTAATGGCACTGATTGGAATTGAAAAAGCCATATTTAGTGTGATTAATTGGTCTTCACACAGTCACCCAGCTTTGTCACATGTGAGGGGAAAAAGTTAGGTATTTTTAGCAAGAAAATATTATTTCAGTCTTTCTATTTCAAAATGGCATTTTTAATTCAGTGTGTTACTTGCTGTTTCTTAATTGAGCGTGGACTTTTTCTGTGTGAAAATAGTTTCTACAACATTTTTTTTTTCATTGTAGTCTTTACTCTCTAGTAATATATCACAGAGTTCTTTAATGCAATGCACAATTACATGCACATTTCATTTACATCAGTGGATTTCACACATATAGCACTTCATCTAGGTCTAGGACTGTTAATTTGCACATCTGGAAGTCCTCTTATGCATATATCTTAATCTTTAATAAGCTAGTCAAGTGTGCTTTCTTGTATATAATTTTAACCGCTGGCTGGCCAAGCATATAAGTGTTCATTATTCACAGAGACTGTGCACTCATTCACTGATTGGAGTCCTGCACTTCATTGAACATTTCCTCTATGATGAGGTCATATTGTACGCCTGAGGACAAAAGGTTCAACAGGCTTTAATAATTGCAATAAAAAAAAAAAAATAAAAATAAAAATAAAAATGTAATTCTGGGGTTTAGGAAAAAACATTCCAGGAAATATGAATTGTTATATTTAAGTGCATAATATGCTCATTCCAAAACTCTGGCGTTAAAAATGCTGCCTGGGATACTGTAAAATTACCAGGAAGTTCAAAAATTATATAACCAGCTGTCAAACCTATTGAAATTCTTTTGTTGGGGAGGGGAAGGGGGAGAGAGACAGGAAGACAGAATATGAGAGAGAGAGGACAGAGAACACTCACTAAAATCACACTGGGGCAACATTAACAGCCTGCAGTGACATCCAGCTGCTTTAATAAATGTGAAAATGCACTTAGTCATGTCATTACACATGAATGGGTTGATACGTTGTAATTTCACTGATTTAATCCCCCATTATACATCAGGCATAATTTGGCCTAATTGATCTAGTGATTGGTTTATTAAAAGTTTATGTCAAGTTAAAGACTCATTCTGATGGCACCCATTCACTGCAGAGGATCTATTGTTGAGCAACTTATCCATCTATTGAACTATTCCTTTGAGCTCAAGTCTTTAATTCTACGTAGATGAAATGCGTCATCACAGCGGCCTTGTCGTTCCCATGACACTCAGTACATCTATTCATTTCCGTCGGCACTATAGTCAACGTGAAGTGTAAAAAGCAGCTATAAACGGTTAAATATATGCAAGGATGATAAAACCATTCACAACTCAGTATGCAAATATCATTACTATACTTACAGATAACTCATAAAACTGAGCCTGTGCACTGCAGGCTAAATAAACTGCAGAAGTTTATAGGCTTATTGACTATTCTGTATTTCTTCTGTATCACTTGATAAACCATTATTGATGCGCTGAGAATGCAAGACAGTTGATCTCCACAAGAAATTTGGACAAAATTAAGTACCATAGTTTCACTGTAATGCAACATCGCATTGGTTTGTGGTTCTTTGACATGTTGTGCATTTATTGTGTATCAATATTTGCATTCATTAAGAGACTATTTGTCTCTAGGCTACCCTCATTTATTTTAGTAAAGTAATGATATATTTCCCTATGGAAAAAGCAACTCTACTGAATGTCCAAACAGCGCAGGGCTGCATTAGTGCAGCAGCTCATGTTTAGCTAACTGCAACTAGGTCATCACATTAGAAACAGGCCAACAGTACAAACTGCACAAAGCATTCTTCGGAAACTGAAACAACATGTAGCAAATATTGACTTTTTGTTTAATTAAACCTGCTGTGATGCAGGTTTCACAAGAAATAATGGAGAATTATGAATTATTATTATTATTTAAATAAAGAATTGAATGTTAAATGTTCTTGCTTTCAGTCTGTATTGCATTGAGTGTAAGATGCATTACATTAATAAGTGTACTGCAAAGTGTCTGCCAACAAAAGGTCAAACTCAGAAACAAACTTTTCCATTATTTGCCTTCAGGAATCAATTTCCAGTGGCAATTATTATCATTATTATTCCTTTTTAAGGCAATTGTTTCTTTGAAAGAGGCCTCCTAATTGTGAAGGCCTCCTCTGGCATAAACTCTGTGTTTTTCAGCAGCGTCTAATCTAAACGCCTCTGATTGGCCACTGCATTCATAAGCTTAACAGAAATGTGTGTGGTTATAATGCTCAACACTGAGAAAAAAAATTATAATAAAATAAATCAATATGATCCAATATAAATAATATAATCAAATATGATCCGATATAAATCTAATGCAGCAATCTATCATTTCACTTATATGGCCAGCCGTAATAGATTAGCTTAATTTTACATTTCCTCTTTACAGATTTATTCTTATTCAATGAGGAAAATAATAAAATAATGCTTCTTCTGAAAATAAGGAGCTATACATCCTGAAATTCTATTCTAAAACACAACACAACTTTCAGTCAAAGAGTAACTTCTTTAACATTCAGAAGCTTTACATGATGAGCTTATATTATAATAAGCATCTACACACGTTGTCTAGCTTTGAGTCTGTGTGATTCTTGGTGACACGCAAAGCTTGAAGTTTTGGTTTCTTTCTTTTTTTTTTTGTTGATGCAGAACTATACAAACAAACGTTTTAGCCTGTTTTGCAAGTTTCCTTCATATTAGTGCACAGCTCCCTCAAAAACAAATTTGGTTTGGTCATGGCATTCAGTCAAATATTTCTGAATAGTGACCGTTCACACAGGTCATTGTGTATAACCGAGCATAGTGGTGCAACCCTCTCTCTTGAGTCAGTCCACCGTTAATATGGTAAACACACAAAGCTTTATTCAGCTAAAAGCTAAGAAATCTCCAGTTAAAGCCAAATTAATTAACCAGAAGAGATAAAGAGCTGAATGAGAAAGAACTTCAATAAATAGTTGACTCAAAAATGAGAAGTCCGTCATCATTAACTCACCTACGCGTTGTTCCAATCCTGTATGACTTCTTTCTTTTTCTTTTTTTCTTCAGTAAATAAAATTAAATATTTTGTATTTTCAGTGAAACACAAATATTGTTTTGAAGAATCTTGGGAACCAAACAACATTGGAGCCAAATGAATTGACAAAAACAAAGACATTTCTCAAAATATCTTCTTTTAGGCTCCAAAGAAGGACCTCAAACAAGAATGACATGAGGGTGAGTAAATTTCATCACAGCTTCGGGATAATGTGGATTAGAATTGAATTCATTTTATTTGTGATAATGCACGGTTGACGGCATGTTATTACTAATCATTTCATTGAACTAATATGTGAAAGATATCACACAATATCATGCATATCAGCACAGCTGTGATTACCTGCAGCTTCCCGCCTGAGTCAAATCATAGCCATTGCGTTCAGAAGCACCAATGTGACCGAACTCATTGTAAACAAATAAATATTAATACATACATGAACTGCACAGCAAGCACTAAACAGCGTCTGCTGTGCGAATATTAAAATTAATGCAATATTGGGACAACTGCTGCGACTGAATGAGCTCAAAAGATACCGTGATAATTGATAGGGTTCATTACTAATGGCTCAGAACAGAAAATAAAACAACAGTGAAGTTAAGCAACTGCGCAGACGACTGGTCCGACTGGATCTACAACAGTTCGGCACAGATTTCACAGCCTCGGGAATGCATGCATCGCGCTGAATATATAGGCTACAATTGCCGAATGACTGTTTATAGCATGTTGTACTGACAGCAGAAGTTTATAAATCGCTTTAGTCGCCTCTTTATCTGACCTTCGAGACGACGCCTCAACAGTAAAGTATATTTAAATCCCGACAGACACACTGACATTCATTCCTATAGTTTGCAAGCGGCATTATTTATTTGTAGTGCACGTTCAACAGTTGCTGTCACGTCTCGCAATCTACTTTACTTCAGTAGCTAAATAAAAACAAACGCACTTACCATGTCATATCAGCACGACATTCACGTAAAGCCTCAACATGACCATGTTCACCGAGCTCCGACGTCAATCATGACACGATCCGTTTCGCATTTACTGACTTACAATCCTGATTTTAAAGAACGCATTGTACACACTGCCGCCCCAGAGACTTACTTCCTGGTTACAGATGTCCTGAGAAGGACACACTTGACGGAAAAGCGAGAAAACATGCTCTATGTTCTCGCTATAGACGCGAATGCCGTTGCTTGTTTTCCTAATTCCCTGATCAGTCAAAAGAGCAGACAGTCTGAAAGTCGAGAGGGAAGGGAAATAAAAGAAAACACAACCAATCACAGGCGGGGCAAACTGAATGGAGCATTATGCAATTTGTTTATAGAAAATTATGCAACTACTGCTGCAGCAGTATATAGGTAGCTTGCAGTGTTTGTAAGCCAGCGATGTATTGATATTCCTCAATTACACCTCACATTGTTTAACGTAATTAAGGCCTAGTAATTAAAATACAGACTAACTTTGTTGACCATTTTACTTTTAGTTCCACAACATAAATCACAGTCATACCCCAAAAGTAAATACCTCAAAAGTAATAGCTGTGTTTTAAAACGGTGGCCAAAACTCACAGGCAAAAATAAATAAATTATATATTAATATAATATAATATAACATTATATATATATATATATATATATATATATATATATATATATATATATAAAGGGCCTAAAACTAACTTTTTGCCACACCTGCCAATTGGCCGGTGACGTGATAAAATTTACCGGCCAAATTTTTTTTTTTTTTACCGGCTGTGAAACTCTTTTTTGCAAAAACAGGCAGTTATTACTACTACAATGACTAAACATATTTACAATGTTTTTAATTGGTCCTTTACTTTACTTACAAGAAAAAACGTCCCTAAAAAACGTTGAGATTCTTGTCCTTTGCATGTTTTCGGCAAACGGAGCAGGCCATCGTTTCACACATACTCCGTTTGCAGTGCGTATTTTTTTTTCCACATCCATGTTAACAGATTAGAGTAACAGATTAGAGTAGGGCTATTCAGTTAGATTCATTTGAGGGCCGGATTATCAAACTGAAAATTTGAAGGGGGGCCAAGGGGGTAGGGGCCGTCCCGATCTCTTTCTGGGGGGACTTATAAAATTTGAAATTAAATTGAAATCTAAAATCTATAAAAGGTTAACATTAGTGCTTTCTGTCAACTGATTTTAAAAAAGTAATCACACATTTTTGAGTCATTAATCATGATCAATTGCATATTTTTTTTATTGTCATAATTTCACATTGAACCTCCAAATTAATGTAGAAACAATATAAAGATAGTATATTATTTTAAATAGGCAATGTTCTAATGGTATTAATAATAGCCTATTATTAATGAAGTATTGCTACCAATACACTGCTACTGGTGTCTCTATTAAATGCATTTTCCCTCAGTTTTACCCATTAATTATAGCCATTCAACATTACAGTATAATTGAAAAACAATTATTTTTAACATTTAATAGGCTCTGAAATATTAAGTGATTTTAAAACAATCTTCACATAAACTATAAATTGTATATGCATAAACTATAAAGATTTATCTGTTGTTCTCACTTCATTGCATTGTTATATTTTGTAAGAATTTTACCCGCCAACTGGCGACTGACACCGTTACATCCACTCGCCAACGACGATTTTTACTCGCATTTGGCGCTTGGCAGTGTTAATTTTAGGCCCTGCACACATATATATATATATATATATATATATATATATATATATATATATATATATATGTGAGCTTTTCTTCAACTAGGCACTTTTAGCCTTGTGAAGTTGAATAAAAAACTTGTTTAAAAGTCACGTAACACAACGTACGTTTACATTTACAGTCTCATAAATTAAAATTATTTGTCTAGTTGTAAGGTCTGTAAGAGGACAAACTTAGATTACAAGAGAAATTGTTAATATTTTACATTTTTCCAACCTGCAATGAACAAATGTCATTTCCACCGCATCTCAATATACAGCTGTTATTTAAATATAGAATAACTTATGCCACTCATATCATTTTTGTAGTTTTACCAGTTTTTCCACAATGTAAAATAATTATACATTTGTCAATGAGATAAATTAACTGCCCAAAGGACCAAATGCTGAACTGTACACCTGTCACACTCTGAAATGTAATATTGGTTTGGGTAAGAGCTTATTAGAAAATAAATAACTTGAATTTTTATATTAAGTAGAGCATGATCTCATAAATTGTGGATACATTTTTACTGTGTGATGAGAACTTTTTAAATATTTTTTAAAAATGTGTGGTGATGGAAATGACAGGGTGGTGGTGGAAATGACAGGGTGTTGTGGAAATGACAATGAATTAACGTGAATGTAGAGAAACAGCAGAGATATTTATTAGAAAAAGTCTTAAACTCATCACACTCATTAAACTCAATTCACAAAGTCATTAAACATATCAATCGTACTTTGTAACCATAAATGTCATTTCCACCACTGAGGCAGTGTGGTGGAAATGCAACCTGTCCTCCAACCAATACGCCCGTATACTGTAGGTCGTTTGTCCAAATCCCTGAAATACCACCCATCAGAGTTTATACTACATTTGACCCAGAGCCATAAAGAGACTCTCACAGTGCATTATGGGTTACAGTTACAGTATTACAGTTGATACTCGACTGCTATTGGCTAGTCTGCGTTTGAGGGGAGGGGCTTACCGATAGGTCAAACGTGCCCTTATCGGCAACAGGTCATTTTCTTATTAATGTTTTGTACTCTTTTATCTGCCTTATAGTTCGGGTTTCGTGTAGCTCGGTTGGTAGAGCATTGCGTTATATGACGATATGTAATTACGGATCATGGGTTCGATCCCACCCAGAGAACGCACGCGCTCATAAAATGTACTCATGAACATGATGTTGCATGACCCCTGTAAGGGTTAGGGTTAGGTGTGGTCATTTGTACGAATTAGCCACCTAGTAAAATATGTAAGATCGGTGTAAAAAGTTTTTTGTTGGAGGACAGGCTCATTTGAATTAATACTTAGCATTTCATGTATGCAAAATACTCTTATTAAACTTAAAAATTTTAGCTTTTTAAAAACACCCTTGAAGGTTCAGCATGTTTGGAAATGACGTAGAATAACTGATCAAGCAATATTTACCTTGATTTTTCTTCACATGTTGTTGATGAACATTTTAATTCCGTCCATGTCCAACATGTGCTCTGATGTCACTGAACATTTCCATAGAAACCACCTAAACAATCTTTCACATAAACTTTTTAAAGGGACATTACAGTGTTGTGGTGGAAATGACACCAATACTGAGCGACAGCTATATTTTGTATAAAAAGTAATATTGATAGTGGTCTCACATTAAATACTATAATGTATTTTAATTATTTTACTAGGGCTTAATTCAGGTACATTAGTTACCAGATAAGTGATTTTGACACCTATAAGGAGGTTGAAAAGTATGAAAAAATCATAATAGAAAGGTAGTAAAAAGTTTTTAAGGTGGTTTTATTGTTAGTTTGACAAAGAAAGAGGAATTTGTCCAAAATTATATGTATTTTTTAAAAATATGACCAAAGAACATAAAAGTGCCCATAGTCTAAGAATCACCCATACATACATAGCCTACATATATTATATCAGTGTTGTTCCGTCCATATAAACTGCGAATGCGCCGCATACCCAGGCCATCTGAGAGAATGAGTTCACGCCACGGGCTAATTAATATGAACACATTAAAAGTTGACCCCTTGTCATTTGAGATGTGACTTACAGCTTAATAAAGTGTTGGGAATAAGTATGTAAAATTATTTATTTGACAAACAACGGTAATTTTCTGTAAATCTGCATCAGTGACGGAAGCTTCCGGGTGAGCGATTCTCCGCAGTTTTGGCGCCTCCGCTCTGTTGCTACAAGCTTGTTTGTATGAAGGTAAAATTACGTCAAAAAGATTTGCATGCGCAGGGTAAGATTTGTGAAAGTGTACATAAGATAGCAAGCGTAAATTAATTTTGCATTCGCAAGAAAAGAGTTGTAAAAGTGCAAATTGCATTTCAAGCGTAAGAAAAAAAGATTTGCAGCCTTTTTTGAGATGAGCAAAATCTGCGCAGACCCGATCACCGGTGATTACCGCGAGATGCATGCCGGTTAGAAAAGTGTCCGAGTTACATCCGCCTTGCTCTGATGTCATGGTGACGTGTGCCAAAAAACTCTCGCGACGGCGAGGCGGCTGTGTCGGATTGAGCAGTCGTGCACAGTTGCTCTCCACCGACTGCGCTGATCAAAAGCATGATGGGAAACGACTGACTGACGACACAGCTTAATGCTCATTGGTTCAGACAACCGGGATGCTGAGTTCTCTTCTAAAATGTTTGATTTTTTAAAATCTTATTTCATGCAATTATGTACTTAAATTGTGCATGAATATTCCCAAACACTAGACAGTGCGATCTCTTTGTGAGATATGTGATTGTTGTCATATTTTCTATAAAAATCTAAAATACATGTTTGAATTAAAATAAAAATGGATAAATACGCCTTTCGTATGGAATTAAATAGCAAGCACTTTGAGTGTCTTGTTCATCATATTTATATTAATATAAAAGCAACAAAACTGAAATTATATCATGTTTATCAGCAGCACAGCATATGAGTGAGAATAACGCGATATCTGCCTTTGATCTCGTAGGTATCTGTTCCACTTCGAGAGCTCAGAACTGTCCGTCTTGACTGCACTTATTTCACTCCTCCCCTCACTGCAGCCGCCTACTCTCGCCTACATTTCAGGCGAGCCGAGGCGCATCTCAAACAAGCCTAATGACTCTTCAGGATTGTAGCGCATTCTCAGTGTTTCGCTGGTAGACTTCTGATTTCATGCCCGAGGTAAGCTGTCCGCAAAGTGCTCGCCCAAGCAGAAAAACCGCTGTTGCTGCCAGATCTCGATTGCCGAAAATTACATTGTATTTGATGTAAAACTAACTGGACTAAATCATATAAAAAAATAAATAAATAAAACATAATAAATATTTTCATGGTTTCTCAAGCAAAGCAAATTTTGAAAGTCCACTAAAAACATAGGTGGTCATAGACAATGTTGAAGACGTTATTGTCAACAAGTGGTAAAAAAAAGGAAAGAAAAAAAGTTTATAAAAATGAACAGAGCCTTCAACTCACACTGAGGAATACTAAACTTATTTGTGCCTGTTCAGGTAAATGAATGTTGTTATGCAAAGCGGATTATATGGATGATTCAAACAGGTAGTCAGAAGGCAAGACTGTAGGATTGAAATTGGAGGTTTCATGTAAATGTGAACAAGTTTTGTTTTGGTTAGGTTCACAAACACTTATGTATGTAAGTGATTTAAGAAGGAACATAAGATCTACAGATCCTCAGCTGAGCTATGCAAAAACAGAGTAATAGGCCTACTAAATCTCCCTTATCATTCTGTCTATCATTTCAGGAGATACAGCCCATTTCTCAGACAGCATCTAATGGACCTAATGAGAAAAAGAGAAAAAGCCGCCCAGACTATTAGTGCCTAACATAGGCCTAGACCTGAAATAGTTTTAAATGATGGTCTTTTATGAGTTTTTCACATACAAATGAAATGAAGATGTCAAAGTCTTTGCTTTTAAGCTATGCTTTACTTTGAGTAATCTACAGACTTTGATTCGTTCCATCATTAATGGGCACTTACTGAGAAATGAAATGCTGATTTTATTGTGTAACCCCTAACTTTGGACTCTCGCTGTTCCTTCAAAGTTCATTCACTCTTTCTGTCTCTACAAGTATGGCAAGAAAAATCAAGTCAGCTATTATGACAACAAATACAAACAGTTAATAGGACTATTGTAAAGGTCACAAATTTAACATTTTTTTATTACTGCTCATGGGCTTAATCTGCATGTTTTCCATTCCCGGTGGGAGCGTCTGCTGTTGGATCAGTGGTCAGATTGTTTTGTGCTGGTCCAGGGTCTCTTGGGGTCACAGTTCTGGGAACAGCCTCCTCTACTTGGCTGAGTATGTCATTCAGGACGGCTGAGGAGGCTCTGTCTGATGGAGATGGGGGCTGGGAGATCGCAGAAGATCCAGGGCTGCTACTGATGATTGAACGAGCTGCTTGCAGATGCCTACTCTGACTCTGGCGAACTAAAAGAGAATGAGCGAAGAGTACATTTTAAAAGTGGTTTTCAATTGGTGGGCCAATGTTGGGTCATATATGTCTGTTCTGAGTGGAAGGACAAAGCCTGAAAAACCACTTCCAAATGGAAAAATGAAATAAATTCTTGTGGAAATTGATATGCATGGAGGCTTGGGGCACTTAAGGATTCAGAGAAAAATCTGCTTTGTTTCTAAGCTACACAGTTAGGTTGTTGGCAAAAACAAATATATACTTATTATAATGCCACCTAGAGTTGCGTTATAGTTGTCACTTGATGAAAGGTGCCAAATTAGCTAACATGCACAGGTTGTGCAACATGCCCTCATCCTCAAACCATGAGCAAAGGTTAAAGAAAATACAATTCAGGTTTACTTGCAATGAAGACAGTTTATGGCACAAAATGGTTTGTGTGAAGAATTACTGGTTGCAGAAATTAATATTATTTTAATTGTTTATAAATATAAAATATTTACTATATTTTCTACTATATAAACATAATTAATCAAAATTAATTTCAGTGTTTGGTTTTAGGGACATGTTGTATACTTTTGTACAATAAACCATTTTTGTTCTGTGTTGGGTCACCACTTGCAAAACCAGCTGAGAACCACTATTAGATCACTTCAAAATTTTGATGAAATCTAAAAAATGTTAAGTGGTTTCAAGTAAAAGTCAGGCTCACAACAGAGTGGGTGTTTTGAGTTTACATTTGATCTGTTTTTTTTTTCTTCTTTGGCACTTGTCTTTCCTGCTGAACAAAGAAATGTCACACAGGAAACAATATTATTAAAAGTCTAATTTAATGATTCATACCTGCCAGGATCTTAATGGGAGACTCTGATAACTGTCGCTGCTTTCATCAGCACCATTCATCAAATATATATTTTCCTCAATGATCCAAAATTATTTAGAAGAGCACTTATTCTTTTCTGATCATTTATGCTGCTTTTCGTTCATTATGGAGGTTGACAGTCACAGGTCACAATCCGCTTTTAATAAATGGAAAGCATTGTGTAACTTTCTTCTGCTTTTATGTTCCACAGAAGAAATAACATCATACAGCATTGTAGGACATGCAGCGAATAAATGGATAACAGAAAGTTCCTTTTTTGGTGACCTATCCTTTTTATCCCCAAAAAATCATTAATTTAAATTTAGTTGTACAGGTGCATCTCAATAAATTAGAATGTCGTGGAAAAGTTTATTTATTTCAGTAATTCAACTCAAATTGTGAAACTCGTGTATTAAATAAATTCAATGCACACATACTGAAGTAGTTTAAGTCTTTGGTTCTTTTAATTGTGATGATTTTGGCTCACATTTAACAAAAACTCACTCTCTCAACAAATTAGAATATGGTGACATGCCAATCAGCTAATCAACTCAAAACACCTGCAAAGGTTTCCTGAGCCTTCAAAATGGTCTCTCAGTTTGGTTCACTAGGCTACATAATCATGGGGAACACTGCTGATCTGACAGTTGTCCAGAAGACAATCATTGACACTCTTCACAAGGAGAGCAAGTTTTGTATTTCATTTGGAAACCAATGTACTAGAGTCTGGAGGAAGGGTGGAGGAGCTCATAGACCAAGTTGCATGAAGTCCAGTGTTAAGTTTCCACAGTTTGTGATGATTTGGGGTGCAATGTCATCTGCTGGTGTTGGTCCATTGTGTTTTTTGAAAACTAAAGTCACTGCACCCGTTTACCAAGAAATTTTGGAGCACTTCATGCTTACTTCTGCTGACCAGCTTTTTGAAGATGCCGATTTCATTTTCCAGCAGGATTTGGCACCTACCCACACTGCCAAAAGCACCAAAAGTTGGTTAAATGACCATGGTGTTGATGTGCTTGACTGGCCAGCAAACTCACCAGACCTGAACCCCATAGAGAATCTATGGGGTATTGTCAAGAGGAAAATGAGAAACAAGAGACCAAAAAATGCAGATGAGCTGAAGGCCACTGTCAAAGAAACCTGGGCTTCCATACCACCTCAGCAGTGCCACAAACTGATCACCTCCATGCCACGCCGAATTGAGGCAGTAATTAAAGCAAAAGGAGCCCCTACCAAGTATTGAGTACATATAGAGTAAATTAACATACTTTCCAGAAAGCCAACAATTCACTAAAAATGTTTTTTTTTATTGGTCTTATGAAGTATTCTAATTTGTTGAGATAGTGAATTGGTGGGTTTTTGTTAAATGTGAGCCAAAATCATCACAATTAAAAGAAACAGACTTAAACTACTTCAGTCTGTGTACATTGAATTTATTTAATACACGAGTATTAAATTGCTTCACAATTTGAGTTGAATTACTGAAATAAATGAACTTTTTCACGGCATTCTAATTTATTGAGATGCACCTGTATGTAGAAATCCATGTAGTTAAAGTCACCTGAGCAAGCTGTGGAGCTGAAACAGATATACTGCATTTATATGAACAGGGTCTTTATTACACAGAGGCAAATAATGTGGAAATGGGTAATTAAAAACAAACCATGGCAAATAGTGAGAATAATTCATTAAATATATAACACAGGACACGTGACTCCCACTGTGATACATACACAAGTCAAACTCACAGGTCATTAAAAAGTCAAGCTTAACAAATAGGCCACACTGCATGAGGCTTTCCAAATCTTTTAAGACATTAGTAGAGTGCACTACATACAGCAGAAAGATGTTTGCAATGTCACTATACAGTATATAAAAACTGAATATTGAACTAGCCTAAATATTGAACTAGGCTTTTTTCTCTATGTTTATGTGGTCTGTATGTAACTTCATAAACTGCATGATTTTATGCACAACCAGCTTTTATGATATTCTTATATGTCTCAGTAATGGAAAAAAGGACAGTGTTATCATCTACTTATCATCATGTCACTCAAAGGTGAATGTAATGTTTCAATACCAGTTTACAGACTTAAACCCAAGACTAATGTAGAATTTTTCCCCCCGTTGGCCCAGTTCTACTCACCTTCCAGTGTTTTCACTTTTTTAATTCTTTTTAAATTAAATAATCATATATTTACATTATTATTTTCAATTTTAAATGTGTAACTTTTACAATTGTTGTTTAATTAATAGTTTCTTATTAATATTATATGTATGTATATATATATATATATATATATATATATATATATATATATATGTGTGTGTGTGTGTGTGTGTGTGTGTGTGTGTGTGTGTGTGTATGTATGTATGTATGTATGTATGCATGCATGCATGCATGTATACACACACATATATATATATATATATATATATATATATATATATATATATATATATATATATATATATATATATATACACACACACATATATATATATACATATAATATTAATAAGAAACTATTAATTAAACAACAATTGTAAAAGTTACACATTTAAAATTGAAAATAATAATGTAAATATATGATTATTTAATTTAATATATATATAAACACATATATGAAGAGATCAGATGCAAAAGCCTCTATGTGCCGTCTGAAATTTTCATCTAAAAATCTAAAATGAGCATTTTTATCAGACTCCTATGTTTAGGTTCAGTAATTTTACTCTAATGGCAATGTATAGGTCATTTTCTATGCAATTAAAGTGAAATAACTAAACATAAATATAGGAACCTGACAAAATTGCTGATTTTAGAAGAAATTTTCAGACGGCGCTTTTGCATCTGAACTCTTCACATATATACAGTATCTCACAGAAGTGAGTACACCCCTCACATTTTTGTAAATATTTTATTATATCTTTTCATGTGACAACACTGAAGAAATGACACTTTGCTACAACGTAAAGTAGTGGAGGAGTGGTGTTTTTTTTTTTTTGTAGGTTGACTTCTCCAAACTTTTGCTCTGTTTGGTGACACAAGAGTTGAAATGACACCACTTTAAATTTCTCTTTCTAAGCTTGGAATATATATATATATATATATTATATATAGTACAAGTTAAGCATCTCCTTTCATTGCATCTAGAAGAGCAATATGGTACATTCTGCTCCTTACATCCCTATGTGTTTCAAAGAAAAATAACATTATACTTCTTTTAAATGGCACAAGGTTAAGTAGATAATAACATTAAGGACTAACTTGGCTTGAACTGTAATAGCTTGATATTTTACTGATTATCTGCCTGATTGAATAACTCACCTCTTTCTCTGACAGCAATCTTCTGGACCTCAGGAATGAGGAATCTGTAGACGAGTTCTGCCACAATCTCTTCAGACTGCTGACTGTTCCTTCTGCACGTATACACAGACCAAGAAAGACACAACACAGACCGATTAGAGCAGATTGATTCTGTTTTTGACAAAGGAAATGCTCTAAAACAGGCAACGCTGGGAGTCTCCCTGAAGGACACATACAGTGACAATGATCTTTGGTCATACAATGTTTATTAGATTAGTGATATGCTTGCAAATACACATTATCTGATTCTACTGACTTCCTACGGGTGTGCTGTCACATCTGACATCCATAATTAATTATTTATTGAGGGAAAGAATATATAGACACAGATTTCATTCATGTTTTATATATCTTAGGCTGTAACTGTAGCTGTAATAATCTTTCTCTGCATTTTGCCTTGCAGGACATGAAAGCACAATGGGTGGAAGTCGTCCTGTAGACAAATCTAAGCATGGATTTGTATATTTTATTTTTAAGACCTTCTGAAAGCAAAAGAGAGTCATCTTATGTACACCTTACATGCATTATTTGATCGGATTTTACTATTTTATCAAGGTCTTTATTTTATATGGCCTGTCTTTACTAAATACTGAATGTATTGAGAGTTCAAGGTTATAATTACAGAAAGCATTCAAATCAACACTGTTTGGGTCTATTCTCATGAGATTCAGACATCCTTGGTAGCTCAACAATAATCTTGAATCTAATAAAACCTGAGAAACATGTCTTATAGCCTTTGAATGTCATATTGAAATCTAAAGTTGCATTAATATATTTGATCCCTTTTCCTCAAGAAAGTTCAGTGAAGTGTTTCATTTTGATCATTCAAAATATTTTGACCTTGCTGAAATATCTAGCATGATTTTAAGAGTTTGTGGTTCATTGTCAACAATAAGCAATCTAGTTGCAAGCTCTTCAAACTGGTATAAGTGGATGTCACAGCATTCGAGACCAGGAACGTACATCTCCTCCATGGCATACGTGATGTTGTTCAGCTCCTCAGCCTTGCGATGAATCTCCTCTCTAGCCTGAGCATCAGCTGTCTGATTAACAGAGCCCAGGATGACATCCTCCAGGTACATGTCTACTGTGTCTTGATGTATCTCGACCACCTGATACCAAATGATATTCAGACAGACAAGACATCTCAGACAGAAAAGGAAGATTGCAAAAATTCTGGTTGCAGTACAAGACGAAATTTTACACAATATGACTAGGGTACACATTTAAAAATAAAAAATAAAAAAAGGTGAATTTTGATTGCTTCTTGACATTATTGAAGAATTCTATGGAAATGTGCTTGACCAAAGAAAATAAACCATTTACAAACACTAACATACGCCAACGTTCAGAAGTTAGAGGTAATTTTATATTTTTGTAAAGAATTTAAAATAAGTCTCTTATGCTAACAAATGCTGCTTAAAAATGTAATTTATTCCTGATATGACAAAGCAAAATTTTTAGCTTACTCCAGCCTTCAGTGTCATATGATCCTTTAGAAATCATTCTAATATGCTGATCTGCTACTCAAGAAACATTTCTTATTATTATCAATGTTGAAAACATTTGTGCTGCCTAATATTTTTGTGGAAACTGACGCATTTTTCATGATTCGTTGATGAACAAAAATTGAAATATGAAAAATGTCTTTACTGTCACTTTTGGACAATTTAACACGTCCCTTGCTGCATAAAATGAAGATTTTTTACAAATAAAATCCACAAACTTTTGAATGGTAGTGTATGATTTTGTTGGGTAGAGATAAGAGCATATTTATTGTGAATGGATATTCTAGCGACCTGTTTAAATATTTCATCCTCCTCTCTGCGTCTCCTTTCCTCGATCTGCCGCCTTCCACTCTCCTCAGCCTCACGAATACGACGGTCTCTCTCAGCCAATAGGGTGAAGGCATGGATTCGTCTTTCCTCCTGCAGTCGGACCAACTCTTTAGATAGAAAGTCTAGCATGTCCACTATCACTCCTCCAGACAGGCCAGATACATAGGACTCAATCTGAGACACCTGAGAGAAAGACAGTGGGAGAAGAATAAAAATAATTTAATCAGTTTAGTACATGAGATATTATAGCTCATTATAGTTCATTGTTACATTGTTTTGTTCATTGACTTTTTTAAAAATTTTTTTTTTTTTAATTAGACCACAAACAGGCTCATACCATATTTTTATTAGGTTTTTTTTTGTTTGTTTGTTTTTTGTCCTGAGGCAATAATGTTTTTTTTTGTTGTTTTTTTTTAATGTTAAATAAGATTTAAAAAATGTTTTTACATTTACAATGTATAGTTTCTTCCTTTAAGACTAAAAGTATCTTCCTTTAAGCACTGCTTCTTCCTTTTAAGTGAAATGTATGCTATATTCTGCATTTGTTTTTTAATATATGTAAGTTATCAAATAATTAAACAAATAGTTTACCCCAAAATGAAAAAATTATCATTACATCACTTGCTCACCAGAGGATTCTCTGCAGTGAATGGGTGCCATCAGAATTAGAGTCCAAACAGCTGATAAAAAAACATCACAATAATCCACAAGACTCCAGTCCATCAATTAATGTCTTTTGAGGTGAAAACCTATGTGTTTGTAAAGCAAATCTTAAAAAGAATCAAAACTTCAAACCACTGGTTCCGGTCTCCAGTCTTCTCCATAATATTACTTCTCCGTCTTGTCTGAATCACGAGAGAAATATTCAGAGAACAAGCACTGTTTACTAGTGGAAACAATAAAAAAAAATTGTTCTAAACAAATATGTGGATGGATTTTGGTGTGCGGATGGACTTTTTCCACTGGAAAATTTGACTTATGGATAAGCAACTCATATTTTGGCTACAGTGACTGTTTACAGTATAAATGCCTTAATGATGGATTTTTTTTTTTTTTTTTACAGAAATACAGCTTTTCAATTCAAAAGATGTTAATTGAAGGACTGGAATTGTGTGGATTCCGTGTGGATTATTGTGATATTTTTATCAGATGGTTGGACTCTCATTCTGATGGCACCCATTCACTGCATAAGTGATGTAATGCTAAATTTCTCTGCATCTGTTCGAATGAAGAAACAAACTCATCTGCATCTCGGATGGCATGAGGGTGAGCACATTTTCAGCAGATTTTTATTTTTGTGTGAACTATTCCTTTAAAAATAAAATATGCTCCACAGACTTTTACGATCAGACTGTAATGATCAGTGACTTATTATTTCTCACTGGGGGAAGGTTTTGAATTCTAAAAAAAAATTACAGAAAAAAAATATGAAAATGTTTTCATTGAACATTGAACTGTTTCATTTCAAAACAAGAAAATGCGACTCTTAAGAATGTGACCCATGCTGAGAAGCCCAGAAAAGATCAGCGGTACATGCCAAAGCAGAGCTGATGTTGTGAATGCCTAAACAACTGTATTTTGATTGTACTGAGATAAGTATGTAGTTTTATCAGTCAAAGTTCACATGCTACAGCAGGTGCTTATTTTCATATCTTAAACATTTACATATCCGGTCTTACTCTTTCAGACTGGATGTCTCTCTTTCTCTGCAGGGCGAGTGTGACTTGTTTTTCCGCCTCCTTCTTGTCCTGTTCCTCCTTCTGCAGTGCGTGGGTGGTGCGCAGTTCTTGGATCAGTTCCAAGCGTTTCTCTTTTCCCTCGAACATCTGCCATTCATCAGACGTCATTATCCATTCACATCGACGACATCAGTTAGAAAAGCACACTCCGCCCACTGAGCCTTACCTGATTCTGCACGGATCTTCCTCTAAGCACTTTCTGCAGAAAGATAATGGCCAGTTCCCTTTCCTCATCTCCCTGTTACAGACATAAAATCCATCTCAGAACGATAGACGCATCATACAAAAAGAATTACAAAATAAATGATTCAACGAAAGTCAATGTATCATATAGTATCCTCAGATCAATTTAGAGCAGTGATTCTTTTAGGACTTTTGAGCACAGTCTAACTGTAATTATTACAGAAATAGTATTATTTAAAACAATATTTGAGAAATTGCATGCTAAGTGCAATTAAATAAAAATCCATTACAGTTTAAATTTATATTTAATGCAATTAGCTGAACTTCAGAGTGCTTTTTGACCCACTTAAGTAAGACTGGTTGCAGACTGGTTAAGTAAGACTTAAGTGCATCTTTACATGTAATTTCATAATAACTTCTATTGTCTTTGAAACATGCTTAAAATATACCACCGTTTGTACAGACAACAATTTATATAAAAGTTAGAATGTATTTTATTGTCATTTCTACTGAAACTCGCATAGCATTGTATTTAAATATATTTGCAGTTACTCGTTTGTAATTATGAAATTGTAATTTAGTATATTTAAAGTGTATTAAATGTAATATTTAATTACTCACTACAGTTTCATTATAATCGAGCACTTTGCATGTGCTTTAGTATGATAGTCAACACATCATAATAACAAGTGAAGTCCTTATAGCATGATAACAGTTTATTAAAACAATGATTTAAAATCTTAAGTAAAACTTAACTTTAATTTGGCATTACAAAGTGCAATTGTTAAAAGTGTTCTTAAGTGTTTTAAGAAATATTGTCATACGCTCTTTAAATACACTTAGGTATGATTATTTCCTTGAAAATATAAATAAGTGAAAGTACAGATAATCACTTTTAGTAATACTTTACAATAAAGGTACTGTAACGAAGTACAATTAAATGGGAATAAATGTCTTGCTTTAGGTCACTTTTTAGAACACACAAAGCAAAACGCTGCTGATCTGATAATTATTCACTAAAATAATACCAACATTGTTTGGCACAAACTATTTTTTATCCTCATTGCAACTCATTATCCTCATGTAATGTCATCTGGGTTGTGTCTTCTTTAGTATCTTTATCTTTGCGGCCAATTTTTGCTGACTGTATCAGAAAGTTCTGCAACCAATTTGGGGTTGTGACCCACTAGCTGAAAACCACTAGTTTAGAGAATCGCAAAGGTGTGCTTATAATTACAGGCTGGCCAAACCGCACACCTTCTCATCAAAAGCCAGATCTTAGAAGGAAGACCTGAATTGTCTACAGTATGAATGCGGGCTGTACCTCTGGGGGGTCTTCCACTGCAGGGGTTGGAGGTCGTGGAGCAGGTTTTTCCGTCTTAAAGAGGAACCGCAAAGGCTTCTTTTCCACCACACGGCCCTTTTCCTCCTTCAGAGCCTAGTGGGAAAGGAGAGCTCAGGGGGATATCTGTCACTTCATATACCTCCTCCCACAGTCTGATTAAGTGTGAAAAGCACCCAGCTGCTCTTTACCTGATGAGTCTTCATGAGCTCTAGTTCTCTGCGGGCTGAGCGTGTGATGAAGCCTTTAGTCACTTTAGGTCTTGGCACTTTGATTCGAGGCTCCATGACAGATGGAGAAAGACCTGCCTCCAGTTCTAACAGGCCTGAGAAACACAGAGATGTCACTGCAGGCCTTTACCACATCCGTAGTGATTCGAATTTCAGCTAAACTGGTCGTGCTTGTAAAATAACTTAAATAAAATACATTTTCTGAAAAACAAAATAATAATAAATACACCTAAATCTCTATAATATTCTGATTACAAGCAATTTTTAAACCCCCATTCTTTCTCAAGTTTTAGACATTATTGTAATTGCTTAGAAAAACCAAGGGATATCTTTGATTAATAAGCAGAATGATTTGATTTAGAAGAATAAGGGAAAAATATTATTATAATATATTAATAATAATATAATACTATTATAAAAGAAATATTATTTCTACTTTAAAATGTTTAAAATATAATATAATAAAAAACAAGAATTAAAATAAAATTAATCAAAATATTTAATAAAATTTGATTAAAAAAATTAAGTTAAAGTTTTGTTTTTGTTTTCAGGAAAGACTAAAATTACTATATAAACACTGGATTTGTGTACATTTATAAATTTATCAAAATGAATTTACATCGTTTTTTAAATGGTAAAAAAACAAAAATATTATTCATATAGCACACCTCTCCTCAATAATGATCTCATTTCAGAAGTAGAATAGGGTAATTGATTTTTATGGATAACATTTTCAAAAATAAAATAAATAAATAAAGAATATCAGAATATATTGAACAAAGAGGGACATTCGATTAAAAATGTTATTTGCATTAAGTAAATATTTCTAAAATAAAATTAATAAAAAATCATTAACTATAAACTTGTATCCTGGATAGCCATAAGCAAAACAACTTCTGTAAAGCAGACCTTCATATGTTCTGAGAAAGTGACTCTTGACCACGTTGCGGTCGGAATTTCGGTCAGGGATCTGGCCAATCCGCGACCGAGGTGCGTATGTCTGAAACCCATAATCTGAGTAATCCTTTATAATATCACGTCTCTCCAGCTTTCCCTCCACATTCCTCCGTTTAGCCAGCAGCTTCCGCATTGCTTTGAGAAACAGAAAAATTATAAATAAAATTATGTCAGTTTGTAGTACATGCTTATTATTTCATAAATCAGGATAATCCGACTTAAACATGTAATCTGGTTTAAACAAAAATGTCCTGACAGCTCTTAAAACATGCCATGCTTCATTTAGTTCAAGATTTGAATATGTAATTTTGTAGGAATGATGGCTTTTTAATCATGTCTCACAAAAAAATTGAATAAAAGGCTGTAAGCACGGTTTCCTTTTCTGTGTGTATGTAACATCGTAAAGTGAGTCATCAACATTTTTGGTCTGAAGTGAAAGATTTGAAATGTATATGTATATATATATATATATATATATATATATATATATATGCTAAAGGTTGTTCTGTCAGTGTTTCATATTATATTAGCATATGATCAGCTAAAGACAAAAAGAAGGTACACTTATTTTCCCCATTCAATATGACCATGCAACAATAATAATAATTATTATTACTATTTTATTTTACAGAACAACAGTAAAATATATTTTCATGGAAAACTGATGCATGGTAGACCTTAAACCTTCTCTTATGTTGAGAAGATAAATTGAACATTCTCCCAACATTTTTGGGAAGGAAATTTGGGAAGTGTGTGTCATGTTTGAAACGCTGAAAACTCTGGATCATAAGCTGCTCGCATATAAATGAACAATGCTACACTCACTCAATCACATGCAGCACATCAGACTACATATAGTTAGTCTATGTAATTAAATTGCAACCTTTGACATTTGATAATCATACCAGCTACCAAGTAAAACAGTTCCCTTTCAGTCGGTCACTCTTGACGTCACGTCAGATGGGGACCGACGAACTGGGATCTCACTTAGAGAGACCAATCCACTACGAGTGTATATAAACAAGCCAATGCACATTGGCATGCACTGATTGCATCCAACTGCCACTGATCACAGCTTGAGTATAAGTAGGCAGCAGGTGCAGCGCATATTCAGCTTTTCGCTTCTGAGCCGAGCGGTCTCATCATTCTGCTCCCGATAGCCCTTCGACTACGGTGTCTGCGAGTCAGCACGCTCTCTGGAGGACTCTCGTGCTAGTGTTATAGCGCTTCAGCGGCGGTGGTTCCTTCCTTGCCGAGTGGATTGCACACATCAGATTGCACTACCCTCTGATTGTGTTGCAGGAGGCCATCTTCCCTTTGTGCTTTAGCACACTAAAAGAGTAATTTCTCTGAAAGAGCATTCACGGGTGGAACGCCTTTTTAAAGATGCCGATCAATGCATCGGAGGGTGAGCCAGACCTTTCTAGAGATGATGATATGGCTGCGCTGCCGCCTTCTGGGCGGCCAGCAATACCGGATACGGATACGAAAACGGTGGCTATGCTTGCCCGGGCCACCGAGAGGGTCAGGCTCGAGTGGAAACCTCCACCGTGTCCCGAACCCTCGAGGTTGGACGATTGGTTTCTCTGGGTGGCTCGCGCTGGTTCTCAGGGCCCCACCTTTCTTCCCGGAGGTGCATGATGAGCTCGCTGGTTCGTGGATGGCACATTTTACTGCCAGAAACCGCCCCAGTGGCTCGTCCTCCCTCACCACCCTCGATGGTGGCACAGCGCGTATGGCCTGTGGAGCATATGGCATATGGTGGCATATGGCCTGTGGAGAAGCTGCCTCTGCCTTACACGATATGGCGCTGTTGCAAGTTCATCAGGCTAAGGCACTGAAAGACTTGCATGGGGGTGGCCACAACCCAGAAGTTCTGAAAGAACTCCGTACCACTACTGACCTCGAACTACTTGCGACGAAGGTCACTGTCTCTAGGCCGTGCGATGTCCACTATGGTGGTCCAGGAGCGCCATCTCTGGCTGTGTCTGGCCGACATGCGCAAGACCCGTTTGTTGAACGCCCCCGTGTCCCAGACCACCAGGCACATCCTGCCCCGGCGTGCAGCTGCTGCCTCCACCCAGCTGCCAGCGGCAGCGTCTCAGTCTGCTCGTCGCTGAGGGCGGCCCCCTGCCACCGCCCCCGCTCCCGCGCAGCAAATACAGCAGCCTCCGGCAAAAGCAGCGCCGTGGAGCCGGCCGCAGGGCAGTCGCCCTGCCCATCCAGGCCCCTGCCAAACCTGGCGGCAAGCAGAAGAGCAAGTGTCTATGAGACGCCCGGGCCGGGTCCCTGCGTTCTTCCTCGGTGCCCCGTGGCGGGTGTGTCTCTAGTTCCATTGGTGCCACTTGTTCGGTGCCTGAGAGCCTGGCTAATGCTTCCCAGCCCGTCTCGTTGGCTTCTTCGGACTGTCAGACTTGGCTATGCAATTCAGTGAAGGCTGCGAATGCCCCTGTCTTGCGTGCAGAGAGAGATCGCAGTTCTGCTGGCGAAGGATGCAATAGAGCCGGTCCCTCCAGCCGATTTGAGGATGGGGTTTTACAGCCCTTACTTCAAAGTACCCAAGAAAGGCAGTGGGTTACAGCCAATCTTGGATCTGCACGTTTTGAAACGGGGCCTTCACAAGCTCCCGTTCAAGATGAGCTCCCTTTCACAGAAGCACATCTTCGGCACGGACACACTGGCCACAGGGCCTGTGCAAGTATGCGTCTCCCCCAGTGAGCCTTCTAGCACAGACACTGTGCAAGATCAGGGAGGACGAGGAGCAGGTCCTGTTAGTGGCGCCCTATTGGCCCACCCGGAACTGGTTCCCGGAACTGATGCTCCTCGTGACAGCCCCTCCTAGGCCGATTCCTCTGAGGAAGGATCTACTGACTCAGAGACGGGGCACCCTGTGGCACCCGCGTCCAGACCTCTGGAAACTTCATGTCTGGTCCCTGGACGGGACGCGGAGGTTCTAGGTGACCTACCCCAAGAGGTAGTTGACACCATCACTTCGGCAAGAGCACCGTCTACGAGACATACTTATGCTTTGAAGTGGAACCTGTTCGTCGAATGGTGTTCTTCTCACCAAGAAGACCCCAGGAGATGCCCAATCAGAGTCATGCTGTCCTTTCTGCAGTAAGGGTTGTCTCCCTCCACCCTTAAGGTCTATGTGGCTGCGATTGCTGCTAACCACGACCCCGTAGAAGGGAAGTCAGTGGGGAAGCATGACTTGGTCATAAGGTTCCTTAGGGGAGCGAGAAGGTTAAATCCTCCACGGCCCTCTTGGGACCTGTCTCTAGTGCTTAGGGCACTACAGCAGGGCCCATTTGAGCCTCACCTGGCAGTTGAGCTGAAGTTTTTATCAATGAAAACTCTGCTCCTGCTTGCATTGGCCTCCATCAAGAGGGTAGGGGACCTGCAAGCATTTTTGGTTGACAAATCGTGCCTAGAGTTTGGGCCAGCTGACTCCCAGGTAATCCTGAGGCCCCGGCCCAGCAATGTGCCCAAGGTTCCCACTACTCCCTTCAGGGATCAGGTGGTGAGCCTGTAAGCGCTGCCCCTGGAGGAGGCAGACCCAGCCCTAGCTTTGCTTTGTCCCGTCCGAGCCTTAAGATGCTACGTAGACCGGACATGAAGCTTCAGGACCTCAGACCAGCTCATTGTCTGTCACGGAGGCCGGCAGAAGGGGAGTGTCGTGGATAGTGGATGCCATCACCCTGGCTTATCAGGCTCAGGGTGTGCCCTGCCCATTTAGCTTGAGAGCTCACTCTACTAGAAGTGTTGCTTCCTCCTGGGCGCTGGCTCGTGGCGCCTCGCTGGCAGATAATTGTAGAGCTGCGGGCTGGGCGACCCATAACATATTTTCTAGATTCTATAGACTTCGTGTGGTGCCGGTATCCTCCTGTGTTCTCACCTCAAATGGGTAAAGGCGCTGAGAGGCCCCGGCTTCGGGTCAGCTTGCTATAACTGCTCCAGAGAGTCTATACACCCTGTTGAGATCCTCCATCCCCTCGGCACCCAGACGTGGCGGAGCGTTCAGCACCAGGCCCTCACTCAATTAATCCGTGAGAAACGGTAGAGGGCTGGGTTCCATATGTACAGACCTAATTGGATCCCATATGTGTAAAGTCCACGGTGTAGTCATAGAGCCCGTGTTCCTCGGAAGACTTTCTGCATTCTTTTAGAGGGTTATAATCACCTCTAATCTTCCATATGCGCCTAAACTGTCAATCATATGAGTAAGCGTTCGGGAACCTTCTTTGGAAAGGGTAGGATTTCCGCAACATTCCTGTTCCAAACAGAACGGGTATGTTCCCAGTGTTGTCCATTCTCACTGAGTGGGTAGTGCTATGACAATGCTAGCTGGCCTTCTTGTAGTGAGCCCCAGCCTACGCCAGAGAAAGAGGGGGCACGGGAGACTCCCACAGGACACTGGAAGGGGCAGCATCCGTGGCGCTTTGGTAGGGATCCCAGTTCGTCGGTCACCATCCGACGTGACATCGAGAGTGACCGACTGAAAGGAAACATCTCGGTTACGTATGTAATCCTCGTTCCCTGAAGGAGGGAATGAAGACGTCACGTCCCGTTGCCATGGCTCCTGTATCGGCTCGGCTCCTCAGCAAAAACCTGAATATGCGCTGCACCTGCTGCCTACTTATACTCACGCTGTGATCAGTGGCAGCTGGATGCAATCAGCGCATGCCAATGTGCATTGGCTTGTTTAGATACACTCGTAGTGGATTGGTCTTTCTAAGCGAGATCCCAGTTCGTCAGTCACCATCTGACATGACGTCTCCGTTCCCGAGGGTCACATACGTAACCAAGACGTTTCATGTACTTGCCAATGCTGATTTTTGCTCATATTTTGCTCTTGCCAGTGTTAATTTTAGACCCTAAGGACGTTTACCAAACAAACACTAGATGGCGCTGCTTACTCATGCAGCGCTGCCAGAAGCTATGGTATTCATACATGAAACACATGTATTTTAAATGTATTTGATAAAACACACCTTTTTTTCTGATTTACGCAATTGATGTGGGTCATGCTTCAGGTCCGAAAGCACGAAAATTTGTACAAATACAGTAAAATCACATCCTTGTTGAATCTACAGTACATGGTCTAAAAGCAAACACACACTTTATAAAAGCAACAAAACGTCAATTCTGATTTCATGATTACTGACATAAACAGAATGAGTCCCTTTAAGCGCAACGTAAATATGATGATTTATCTGACTGTGGCCTCACAAATGATGTAATCATTGCGTATCTTCTTAATCCGCGCCTCCTTCTCTAGCTGGTGCTGGGAAAAGCTCACGTCCAGTCGATCCATCTTGACCTCCTCCTGCTTCTCCTCCCTCTGACGTAGAAGCTGCACCAGCAGGGTCAGCCGTGCCTCCTGTAGCCTAAGAAAACACATGACACTCAATATGAATGTGTTTGTGCATTGTAGCAGTAAATTAAAGAGTTATTTTTTTAGACTCTTAAGGGGCTGTTTATCCATTCCAGTGCACTACTTTTCCATTGTTTTTCTATGCAAACGTGCTAGACGAAAATGTATGACCATTATGCTTGCATCTCCCGTTTTTCGCAGCGTCTCATACATGACGCCGTGTCAAGTTAAAAGATTTTCAACTTTTATACGCAGCGCCGCTCATTAATGCCAGTTCCAAAACAGTGGACCAATCAGAAGACCTTGGAGTAAGTGGAGCAAGTGTTGTGAGCTTTTGTTTAGAGTAGCAAGTAAACTTGTTTTATTTGATGGCAACATGGCAGTGCCTTTTTTAAAAAACCATTCCCGAGCGTCGTGTCGCGCCTCGCGTTTTTAGTGTGAACAGCCCCTTAGACTCTTTTTTTTTTTTTGACAAATATCCACCTTATCCAGCTACAAAGTATCTTGTTACGGTGTGAGAAACCACTGCAAATAATGTGTGAGTGAACTGCCCAAATTAATCAAACTTGGAAAACTATTCCTATAAGCAGTGCTCACTTCTCTATCTCCTTCTCTCTGAATGCCCACTCCTTCCTCTCCATCTCCTCCATCATCCTTCCCCTCTTGTCCAGCTGAGAGAGGTCATTCAGCAGGGGCAGAGTTGCCTCCCAAGCTCTCTTCATTCTTGCCCTCTCAATCATCTCTACTTCTGCCAGCCCTGCAGGCAGCCCACGGCCTGAAAACAACCACTGTTAGTCCCGAAACATCTCTCAGCAAATGTGTAAACACAAACGCTTGAAGCTACACATGCGAAAGTTTGTGCAACATTGTCTCATTGTCGACCTGCATTAGATTAGATTAGGCACTGGTGAGAGACAGGTATTATTTATGATTATTACATTACATGCTATTTACCCCATGTTAGTGTGGCCAGTGTGAGCAGCTCAGGGGGGGCTGTCCCAGGACGAACCGCATAGTCTGGAGTGAAGGGGTCTGTTTGTGTCTCACTCTCCCGATAATCAGTCTGGACTCCCACGCTGCGCTGGAATGGAGTGGGGGACCGTTTTCCATCTCCATCCGAAGCAGAAAGGAGGTCAGATCTGTGAGATAAATAGTGGAGAGACAGATGTATAGAAAGATAGTAAGAAAGTTCAGTATTTGGTAGATCATAGTTTGTGAATAAATAACTCTAACAGAGCAAGGCTGAAGTGACAAGCACCATTTGACTTACTTTGGCAAAGCAAATACAACATCAGGAGGAATCTGTTGAGCGAAAGGAATAAGAGGACTGAGAGAAAGAAAATGGAAGAAAAAAAAAGAGGGAAAGAAAGTGAAAGAGAAAAAATTATTCTTATTTGTACACTTTGACTGTAAAAAAAAAATTGTCATTCACAATTATTTCTCCTACCGTTTGAAAAACTTCCAGCGGTCCATTCCTGTCACATCTGCATGGTTTGGTCTATGTATCTGAGACACAAACCTTTCAGACACAACATTTTAAAGGATTAATAATATATTGGCTTATACAGCATACACTATCACTCGAACGTTTAGGCTCAGCAAGTTTTTATTTTTTATTTTTTTTTAGGAAATGAATACATTTATTCAGCAAGGACGCATTGCATTGATCTAAAGTGACAGTAAGGACATTTCTAATATTACAAAATATCTCTATTTCAAATAAATGCTGTTATTTTGAATTTTCAATTCATCAAAGAATCCTCAAAAAAAACATATCACTGTTTCCACAAAAATATTAAACAGCTCAAATGTTTTCAACAGTCATCATAAGAAGAAATGTTTCTTGAGCACCAAATCTGCATATTATAATTATTTGACACTGACGACTGGAGTAATGATGCCAAAAATTCAGCTTTGCATTACAGGAATAAATTACATTTGAAAATATATATACAAAACAGTTACTTATGTTGTAGTAATTCACAATATTACTGTTTACTGCATTTTTTTCAGCCTTGCATGGCGCAGAGAATAAGAGACTCTTTTCAAAACATTAGAAAACTTTACTGACCCCAAACTTTTGAACAGTAGTGTATATACATTTTTTAGCATTGCAAAAGAGCATTAAAAAAATATATTAGCAAAAGAATCCACAAAAAATAAAAAAAGAAAGAACTCAAAGAAAGAAAACAGCTCAATCATTTGGTGAATAATACTATGCGAGGGAAATTTGCTTATAAAATGTAAAATATCATAAAAAGTCAAAATGCAAAAAAAAAAAAGGTAATACAAACAGATTTATTTTCTTCATTTTTTCTTTTGAGTTTAGAGTGAAAATTGTCCTGGACATGTTTTTGTGAGATTCAGTGATCTGATATCATATTTATATTGTCCTGTGTACAGAGTGGGTGAATCTTACCCCGTCAGTCGCTGCAGGGCCTGTCTCTTCTGCTCGGCAAAGCCCCGCCAACGCCGATCAATGAACGTAGGCACAGGGTCAGTGGCTTCAAGGCGTAAGGTGAAACGGGGGTGATGTGGCAGATTACTAAACATGGAGTTAAATTCTGGGACCTTCCGCTGATAGAGACAAAACACAACTGTTTGTACTCTTAAAAGGTCATAGCATACTTTTTTTGGTGCATTTATAATGTTTGAAGTACAGAACGAAACATCTCTACACTTTACTTTTAATAAAAGGATACTTTCAGTTTCTGTTTTCATACAATCAACTTTTATTTCCAAAGATCAGGGACATTTTCATTCCTCACGATACGAGTCTTTTAAGGTTTATGATGTGTTAAGAATGAAACAAAAATGGTAATGTTATTTCAGATTTTTTAAATAACTGAATTACAGCACAACACAGTCATTCTCAATGATTCACTGGGAACTGTAACTAAGCTTAGCAAATATTTCAGTCTTGTCATTTCTTTGCCATTTGTGGTATTAATTACTTTCAAATAAATGTTTTTGTGTTCACTAGCACTATCATGAGGATACAAAGGGCATTGTGCTGGCCATGAGATAAGAGACAGTCACAGAAGAATTAGTTCAGCTCTAAATTTCTCATAATTTTAATTTCGTACTGATGGGCAGACTGTCCTACACAAGAGAGAATTTGTAATGTCATAATGAATGGCTGAGAGATTAACAAACAAGATTAACAAATAAATGCACCTGAAATATTGATTTGAGTTGAAATCGTGTGAGACTGTGTTGTGAGACATGAAACCAGCACAGTGTAGGAAACGGGCTGCCAGAGACAATATAGCTCACTGTTTAGCAGTCAGAATGCAGCAATTGACCAATTAGAATCAAGTATTTCAGAGAGACCTGTAATAACTCAAAATAACCACTTCAGTGTCAGCAGGGTACTCCATTTTATACTTCAATTACCTAAAACAATTTAGCAGTTCAGACTTGCAGCATTTTAGCCATTTGCCAACCAAACAGTTCTAGACCTATTTAACCAGCATGAGACCATTTATCTGTAATATTTATAAATTCTTCCAAGAAAGTAAAAACTAAATAGCCAACTTGCCATTCATTTTCTGTATATCCAAAAAAGGATTACATGCTGAGATATTCGCAATCTTCTTCTTTTTTTCATGAGCCAAAATGAAGTATTAATTAATTGCAAGCATTACGTTTTTTACTCACTTGGAAAAATGCATTTTTAACTTGGAATCATGCCGCATGTGGACTGA
The DNA here is from genome assembly GCF_012432095.1 of Onychostoma macrolepis. Lineage (NCBI taxonomy): Eukaryota > Metazoa > Chordata > Actinopteri > Cypriniformes > Cyprinidae > Onychostoma > Onychostoma macrolepis. Next base: position 30,504,774 of record NC_081163.1, read on the forward strand.
AAACTGTGCATTATGTTTATATTCATTTATTATGTTTTAATAATATTTTGTCATGATTTAAAGAAGTACAGTACACTTATTTTTCTGTGATGACTAACATACTAAAGCACATGTAAAGTAATTTTAACTGTAGTGTGTTTTTCAATATTATATTTAAAGTTATATATTTTAAATATACTACACTGCAGCTTCATTTTTACAGATATATTCAAATAAATTACATACAAGTTTGTACTTTATATTTAAATATGAAAGTATATTTTAGTTTAACATAAATGCTTGCCAGTAAATCTGGCGATACACTATTTCAAAGACACTAGAAGTAATAATGTCATTTTTATTTCTTTTTTAAAGAAACCATTTCCATAACAAGTACTATTTTTAGAAGTAGCTAAATTGTAGGCTATGTCTTTTTCACAAGGGCAGGCTTTAATGAGACTATTTAAACATTGCCAAAACATGCATCTTTTAAGCTTGTTATTTAAATTCAACCAAAATGAGTTACATATACTGTAAGTCCTGTTTTAGCTAAATGTGTTTTCTCTCTGCCCAATCAAAAGTCAGAGTTCATCAAACTTGAACTTCAGTTCGCAGTGGGAAACGACATTGTGTTTGTGTTTTCCGGTCTCCAGTGTTTACATGGAAGGAGCAGCAGTTCAAGGACTCATAGCTGCATAAATAGGAGCTGTGCTGTGCTAGTGTTTGTACGTTAGCTGTTTAAAATTGTATTTATTTATTTACTTAGGCTAACTTACTTACTTACTTTTTTAGGGTCTCTCAACTTACCACTCGATCCATTGAGGCATGAGCTCGAAGGTTTTCCCTGGCGTGATCCACATCAGCTGACAATGTGTATACAGGGTCTAAAGCAGCATCAACATCCACAGTTTAATATAACAGCCTTTTTAAATAACAAATGACACAATACTTTCTTATAACATCCGAATATATTGTTTGGTCAAATAGGCCATCGATTTGCAGCTGTAACTCACCGTACAAATAATCATATGTCCTCTGCTGTCTGAATCCCCTACTGCCCTCATTTTTCTGCTGAAATGTGCGAGTCACAGAGACGCTCATGTCTGCTTGTAACAGGTGTGTGTTTTATTTGTGAGAGATTGGGGTAATGGTTACCATGGAGAGCGTAAACATCCGACCACGTCACTACCGCTATCACACCGCTAGGGGGCGTTCAAAACAAACCCACGACATCCCCCAAACCGTCATACATTTCCAAAAAATATTGTTTTTCCGGTCTGAAATTTTTAATTAAAGTATTCATTCGCAATTAACATAAGCTTTATATAAACACGTGGATGTAGACAGACGTTTGGAGGCCAACGTGTCACGACCTTGCAGAGATACTGGAAGGTAAACTGAATATCCCACTTTGTGTCGATCAGTCGGTTCGATTCTGGTATTCAGTGCCTTTTAAGTCCTCGACCATAACCTTATAATGACCTTAAAATATCTCATTTAAAGCTGCCTTAGATTTAAGATGATTTATCTTAAAACATTTAACATTTTAAACCATAATATTATCAATATTACCGTATATCCTCTGGATTGTTAATCCTATTTTTCTTCTTCAAAATGTTGTGTTTGTAACACTTCTCTCTAGTGTAGCCTATAATTTATTATTACCGTATTATTACATTTATTTTAGCATTTATAATTAAGGTTTTTAATTATATGGTCATCAGCTGAGAGATTTATTTAATTTTTTTTTTTTTTTTTGTCATATATTTGTGAATATAGCACTAAGTGATGACAAACTTTTTTCTGTTATTGAACATCTGCATTTGAGGAGGCTCAAATAAACTAAAACATCCATAAACTAAAAAGAGAGTTCAGAATGTTATTTTGTAATATAATCGACATAAAATGTTATAATATAAGCAACTTCACATTCACATTCGTGCAGTGAATATTAGCAGCCTTGCGCCGGTGGCTGAAATCATGCTGATATTAGCTACAACAGCACTCTTACTTGTGTGATATTGCTTAAATATTACATATAATCTAATTATTTTACAAAATGACATTCTAGACTCTCAGTTTTAGGTATTCTTTTACCCTAGGGGTGATATCTCAGTTTAAAAAACAGAGCTTGCAGTGCACGTTTCTCGTCAACAGAGGACACCAAAACATACTGAGCCCATAAATTGCTTTCTCCCTAAAGATGCTAATGAATGAGAATACTCACACATTCACAGAAAATAGCTTACTTCCGCTTTGCAAAATAGCTCGTGTATCATTTAGCTTTGTGAAGTTTTGACATTCTATTAAATTCTGGTCGTATTTTCTTTCACTGTTGTTTTTATTACTATATTGACTTTTGCTATTGGTTTCTAATTTGTCCTGTTCTCTGGATGTGACAGTGTGTTTCCTACTGTAGTATTTTTGTTAATGTGATGAAGTTAAACTTTCTGCATGAGTCTTAAATCATGCTGTCTGAATCATATTGAAGATTCTAACATCGATAGGCTATATATCTTGATTCAGAGGAAACTTATATTACTCAGGTTGCTTGTCATATAGTTCAGGAGACTTGAACCTTCTGTTTACTGTAATAGTAATGTGTTAGAAGGTTAAAATGTTTATAGCGGAGTACAGTTTGTTACATTGTTGATATCTCTTTTAATACTATAGTATTTGTTTAGTATATATTAATACTATAGTATATAATATCCATAGATGAGATTCACACCATTGACCTCCTTTGTGTTTTTTATAGGAACACCCTAAATTTTCTAATGCATCCTCAAACATAGTGAACTCAATGACTTATTATTGTGACACAATTTCAGAATAATCACTGGGGTGAGAACAATAAATTTGCGGTCGTTTTTTTAACAGCATGTGGTTAGGTTAGCCTGCAACTGCTTCCAACCACTGGTGGCAGAGAAGTGTTAACTCTAATGGCGGCACTTGTCTGTTCTCGTGATAAGCAGAGAAACAGAGAGGTGGTGAGATACATGCTCACACATTCGCACAACAACCGAAAGTACTTCTTGCTCCTCCATTACACTGCATTTCGCCGCAGATGATCTGATTTGCCGTAAATGACACAGCCTTCACAGTAACATTTTAGTGGATTGTTTGTTTGTGGCTTGCGTTCTTAAGTTTGCACACATTAAATGTGTTTGTGTGGGTGTTTTTTTTTTCTTCTGAGAGAAACACAGCAGAGTTACCAACAAACATTTATTTATTCAACACATTACATTAAATATAATAAAGCATATCAATGCCTCATGTTTGAGAATTCAAACTCCTGCTTCAGAATATTTCTCATGTTTCCAAAAATTACTGTACCAAGAGTTGATATCAAAGTCTGCATTCAAAAGTCAAAAATTCTCATCAAATTCTTCCATGACTAAATGATCATAGCTGCTATCCATATTAATTTCATGTTCTTTTACTATTCATTATAAAACTATAAGTTTATACACTCTTGAAACACTGGTTCTTTATTGGCCTCTGTGGTTCTATGAAGAATTTCTATTTAACATCCAATGAATCATTATATTGGACAAAAAGAAAAAGCTATTTCAGATTATTTAAATGTTCTTCACACTTTCATCGCTTGAAATTCTAAAAACCCGATAAACAGAATCCAGTGTTATCTGTCTTCTTGTTTCACAATGTTCATCATTTACCGGGGGTTAACAATCCTGGGTATTCATAAACTGATGTTTCACACTGTACTTTCTTAAACCCCGGGTTAACATTCTTATTTGCATATTTGCAGTGTCAGTGTCATTGATTGGACGAATGCAGCATGACCTGTTTGCATAATGACTTGTGCATCCTCTTATTTTTGCATAACCCTGCTTCTGAATCTCAAATGTGTATCATTTCTTATAAATTAAATAGTTCTGGTCCTTGAGTCTGATTGGTTGAGCCACGTTCAAAGCCTTTGTAAATTACTCTATAAACATACACCTTTGAGCTCATTATATCAGTATTCCTGAACCACTGCTGAACCAATCAGAATCAAGGGTTTTGGTTTTATAATAAAGCAATCCTCCCAAGAAGCTGTGGTTTACAGTTAATTTAGACCAGCTGAAGGCCGTTGTTAGCACCTATACATATATTACCGCTAGGGATGTAACAGTGCTCCCTGAGCTGGTTGAAAATATGATGATGATGATGATGATAATGAAAGTTTACGATTTTAAACAGTCACCATACATTTTGGGGTGGGGGTTTATGTGAATGTATCTCTGAGGGGAACTGACTGTCTTCATAAAAGTTTAGATGGTATTTTCTTTTCATCTTGCCTCTGTATAATGCATATTGAAGTAGCGTTTATAAGTGCAGCACTGCTTTGTTTTCAGCAGGAACCAAGAAAACGCTATATAGCTGCTGGTCCATAAGCGCCACCTGCTGTCAGAGTGAAATTGTGTTCTCAATCAGTCTGCCTGTCTGATTTTAGTTTTACGCTATATAGCATAATTGCACAGAGCTAAAGTCAGACCATTCTTCTTTTGCTTCAAATGCCTTTTCTGTACAGATCAGACTAGATACTGGAACTGTTCTCATGCGCTGTTATTTTTCATTTTATTTATTTATTTTCGCACATACATCAGCTTATCGCTCAGTAGAGTACTCTCATAGTTTAAACCAGAGTTTGATTATATATGAAGCAACATTAAACTCAATGAACATACTTTACCATACCTGAAACAGAAAACTTTTAAATAATATTCCCTCTGCACTTCACACACATCAACATTTCTCCTGCATGAGTTTCTTTGACGGGGACAGGGTTGCCAAAAAAACAGCCCAATTGCTATCCAAAACTAGCCCAATAATGTTTTTTTTACCCTTTTTTGGGCTCTTTAGTGTGTTATACCCATGGCCATCGCTAGTGGGATGAAAGGTGGTGAAAATTATAGGGGCCTACGGCAGTGTGGGAGCCCCCCCAGCGGTTTCAACCTACTGCCAGAGGCCAGCATAAAAGAAAAATTTTCTAGGTAGGGCGCCAATTTTAGCATACATCTCAGGATGATTTATTCTAGTATAACAAAAGGAGAAATATTACGATTAAAACATTTTGAATAGAGATAATTGTTTTACCAAGAGCAAGATTAAGTTTGAGGATGATTCTCACAAAACTATATTTTCTGCAAGAATTTTTCAAGATAAATAAAAAATATATACAATTTTCATAATTTTCAATTTATGTATGCAATACAACAGCAAAAATAATTTTCTATAGCTACAAGTCAAGCTGCCATACCAAACAGGACCACACAGAGTTGCCTGATTGACTGTACATAAATGCATACAGATCCATTCAGAATTATTAAACAGAGCAAAACACAAATTAAAAAAGCAAATAAAAACATTCTGATTTTGTCGAATGTGATGACCTGAAGGCAGCTCAACATGCTCAGTGAACAGTTCCACTCACAGTGAGTGTTGATGTCCATATGTTTAAAACACCACTGACTATTGCAAACTCCTATAAAAACACGCTTCTTCAGCGAGTGTCCATTATAAAACACTTGCCAGACATGCAACCATACTGAAATGTGCTTGTGCAAAGAGCTATTAGAGAGCGCAAATAATTACACTAATAATAACGGACTCGCGCATGTCTAATAATGTGTGACTCCTGTATATCACTGTAATCATCTTCATCTCCATTACAATCGTCATCCATTAAAACATAACACTGTGGTTGAATGTAATAGAAAAAAGTCCCTCTCTTTCACACTTGGTGAAATCGTCCTAATGAAGAAAATGCGTAAAGCCTTAGGAATGCGTAAAGCATGCGTAAAGCCTTAGGTAATGGTTCTTTTAGTAACTGATCACTAATAGGTTATTTGGGGAACCTAAAATGGTTCTTCTGTCGAATCACTGTGAAAACCCCCATTTGGAAGCTTTGGACGAGGGTATTTAAATATAAATGTGAACTATGAGAGAGCAGCCTCTGAGCAATACATATTTCCTCTGGCCCACTTTAGCACAGGTGATTTCTGGGAAAGTTCCTCAGACTGTGCAGATGTGAGTTGCTCCCATTTGTACAGTATTATGGCAGTCAGACGAAATATTTTATTTTTTATAAAGTATTCTCAGGACATGTGTACAGCCTAATCCATCTCCAACATTGATATTGTTTTGATTATACACATAATATTCCATAGTATCTTGTGTGGCAATCAAAACCAAGCTCAAACTAAAACCCACCACACTGACACATAGAAGACCCTTGAAGACCACAGTTGTTCATTTAGGTTTCAGATGAGGAAAACCACAGTAAAGTGCATAAAGGCCTATTGGTCTCACATTATTTTCCTTTAAAATGATTCCCATTTGAACTTCCTCAGCCAGCTGCTGCCAACACATTCTCAAACTAATAATAACCCAACTAATAATAAGTGTATTTTTTTCATTGTGTAAGCATATAGGGCATACTGGCCTCACAAGGATCTTCAAGTGGTTTGGTTCAAGCTCTTTTTCAAGTTAATGCAGTTGATGAGAAAGCAGAGAGGTAAACAAAGAACTGTCAAGAACTGCAGGGTGTTTGTGTGAGGGGAAGGTGTTGATAATGAAGGTTTTGTTATATGTCAGCAGAAAAAGGTCATTTCTGATTGCATTGCAGATTGCAAAGAGTATGTGCTTTTTCTAATCTGTAGTGCTTCATCAGACATCTCACCACACCAACACACATTTGATCTGACAACGGCTAATATCCATATGTGATTGGAGGGGGGCATGGCTAACCACATCCTGTGTGACTGCATCTGTCTGAACTATGCACAACATCTGCACAAGTATGAACTGACTGTGCTATTTTCATAACCCATTTATCATGCAAAAATTGTCCAGCAACTGAAATTCACTTACATAATTGCACTTACATAATTGTACACCTAAACTTGGCGAAATTCAGCCTACTTAAATATGAAAAATACTGAAATGAGTAAAGCTCTGTATTTATTTACTCCACAGTATGTTAAATAAAAAAATATATTTATATTTTCAGTGTGGGGAAATAAAAAAATATATATTATATGTCTTTTTTATTCAAATGTTTGTTTTGGACCCCATTGACTTTAATGGGCATAAACAGCTAAAATATCTGCTGTTGTGTTCCACACAATAAAACGGGTATGGAGCAACATGGGGGTGAGTAAATGATGACACAATACGTTTTTGTGAACTATGCCTTTAATACCCTTCCATTAGCTTTTTGATCGTTTTTCTTGATTTATCACATAAATCTCTGGAATCTGTGGTCTCTGGAATACTGGATTTTGATTTTATTGAAATATCAAAGAGTTTTGTGCAAATTACCCTGGATATTTCAGTGTTGGCCATTGCACCATACCAGCACTATTTTAACGTCTCTTGCATCACTTGATGTTCTCTCTCTTTTATTTTAACACAAATTGGTGCCATCTTAAACATCTCAAACGCTTAACTACAGATAGTTATAAAAATGGCCTTGGAGGGCTTCTATACTCATTTTATCATAAACATAAAACCTTGGATGGCTCAAACAGAACAAGAAATGGTGAGAGACACAAATGCCCGCCCGATTTTAATACTGTCATTGCTAAACCGTTTTTTTTTTTTTTTCTTTTTCTTTTTTGTTCTTTGTTGAAATGGGCTATTGTTCTTAATGGAATCTGTAAGATAACCTAAAGCGTCTTTATGCTTACTCTGACATTTCCATGCGACTGTCGCATTTGCCCCCCCATCGCATGAGTCGAACAAAACGTTCAAATCGGTAATGAAACTGCCGTTGCCCTCCACTTAATCACCATGAATGAATAACGAATGTATACGTATCCAAACCAAATAAATGATCACCTGTAGGTTTTCTATGGCTAATCCATATAAATAATTATTTAACAATTATAATTATAAAATAGTTATTCTAGACATAATAATTCATAACTGAATAGGTAGTGTTTAAAGATTAATGATTTAGTGGAGAGATATTGATCATTTTTACCTCTTTTTCATAATTTTTTTTTTTTTTTTTTGAGAATACAGTTCACAACTGGTCTGGTGATCACAAATATTTCAACATTTCCAAAAGTTCAAACTGGTTCCAAAAATTCTGCATACACAAATGATCAGAACTCCACTACACTGTAATTGGCAATTTTGGTCTGTCGATTGGTAGACATAGTGAAGGTGACATTACGACAATAAAATAATTTAAACTCAGATCAGTATTACATGTCCACATAGTTATTTGGTTATATATTTCTTAATCTGTAGCTGTGTAAGATAATTGATAATTGTATATTAGAGCTATAAGGTCACATTAGTCTCATCATTCTACCAAAATTAACAAAATTAACCAATATATATCGCCACCAACACATCACACACTGCCAAGCTGTAATCTTCTTGCACTAAGAAAGCGCTCTCACATGACAGCCGTGGTTACCAAGACAGGAAGTCAGCATTTTCATGTGGGAGAAGATATGAAATTATAAAAAAATGGAGGAGTGTACTACAGCGTCACACTGCTGAAGGAAACAAAAGGAGGAGAACTCAGACTCAAGTGAAAGAGAATGAGTACAGTTTGATAGAGAGATAAGCAGGTGTCAAAAACATTTGAAACTCCACAAATCAGTATGCGTTACTTTATCCTCAAGACTTGGATAAAGTTGGTCTAAATCTAAATTGATAGTACGGAAAAAGAATACATTACATTTCAGAATTGCTTTTGAAAATGGTACTTTGAAAATACTTTTACTTCAAGTGCATTGAAGTGTGCATAACCTGTGAGTATAGAGATAAACGACATTTAAAGGTCAGAGAAGAGAAGTCTGACCGAAGATTTGTAGCGATGGCGAATAGTTGGACTTTGACGGCGATCGTCCTCCTAAGTATCTTTATGGCAAGAAGTCAGACAAGAGGTGAGTTTACATACTTTTTAATATTGTATTCTCATTAGTACTCTTTAGTACGCTAAGATAGTCTTTAGTACTACCTACTCTTTGTACGCGGATGATTTGGCCTTTCGATTTAACATCATCTTTGTCTGGTATCAATACTTTTTGTCTATTTCTAATGGAATTTTGTACATTTGTAAGTGTCCTAAAATACCTAAAATTACTTTTTGGGGTATTTGCTTTATGGTTAAAATCTTGGCATTGTTTAAATCAGTCACTTAAAGTATATTGAACGTGTCAAGTAAATCTTTATGGCCTAGTAACTGTCGCTCATGTGGGGAAAATCTATTTTTATACTTTTCCACTTAGACTGCAAGGATATTTATGGTGGATGAGAAATCTGTTCTCTCACGTGCATGTGATGGTTTTGTGTTTGTTGCTATTTTGAGAGGACATGCCATGACGAAGCGCTCTTCCTCTCTGGGGGGATTCTTAGGGGGAGATGAGTTGTTGAGGTTTTTGAGGCTGACAGATGCATCTGAAAAGAAACTGTAATTCTAGAACAAGACCTTAGAGCAATTGGCATGGAACTAAATGACATTTGTGTTGTGACTGTTGACAATAATACTGTTTAAGGTGGTAGGTGGTGTGGTATGGAAGCCGTTGATTTAGGCCAGGTGTTCAAACTCCATTTTCTTAAGAATCAGGGTGCATTCATCTTGTGCTACTGTAATGAAAATAAATCTTCATCTAAATTTTGGGCAATATTGTACACCTCTGACTAACATTGACAAGAAATGTAACAAATAAATGTAACAGAAGCTACTACTAAAATTTTAATATCTCACACTCACTTTTGTGTAATGGAAATGAACTGGAAATCTCACTTGAGTGTTTCATTGTGCTGAGCCTCACATTAACCTGTTACTAACACGCTGTGCTACTAACTGTTCCAGGAAATCAAGACACTGCCTCACATCAGAATAAAGATTCTGCAATTGAACAACTGACAGGTCTGACAACATACACTTTTATTATTTAATTATTTAAAAACTGCTATTTTTGTGAATAGGGTACAAAATAAGAACAGAAATTATTAAATCCATTTTTAACCAGTGGTCAATGAAAGCAAGCACTTGACCTTGAGAAAATATTAATTGCCATATTGTTTATAACGTTTTATAGAATCACCATTTTACATACATTAGACATACATTTACATACATTTTAACATGAACTAACAATAAAAAATAAAAACATACTTAAAATATCTCAGTTCATATTAATTGTAAAAAGTGGTAAGTTGACTTAACTTAAAAAAATTGAGGAAACCCATTGCCTTAAAATGATTAAGTTAATAATAATAAAAAATTAAAAAAAGTTAAGTAAACTTGACAATTCACTTAACTTATTATTATTATTTTTTAATTATTATTTACTTAATCATGTTAAGGCAACAGGTTTCCTCAATTTTTTTTAAGTCAAGTCAACGTATCACTTTTTACAGTGAACATTTACCGTACATGATTAAAATCCAAAGTTGTATCTGCTAATATTAATTAATGGACCTGAGCTAACATGAACTAACAATGTACATTTATTAATTAATATTAACAAAGATTAATGAATACTGTAACAAATATATTAGTTAATGCATTAATTAACATAAACTAATGAGCCTTATTGTACAGTGTTACCAAAATAACATTAACATTATATAGTGAACTGTATTGATGGAAAGTGCCAGCTGTGTTACATCTAGAGCTGCTGTGTATGCTGAAACTATTTTAGGCTTAAAGAAGGAAATGACACACCAAAGGATAAAACTAGTCTGGCATGACAGGGAGCGATAAGTTTAGTGTGTAAAGAAAAAAAAAAAAAGACAAGTTTCACATCTATTATTATAACGGCCACATTTTATTGTTTTTGAATTATATGTTAATAATTTACCTCAAAGTGTCAAATGCAAAAAAGTAATTTATATATTTGTTAGTTTTTAGTTTGAGTTAGTTTTAGTTTAAATAGACTTTTTACTCTAATTCAATATTTATTCTAATTTTGTACAAAAATACAATTTTGTATTTTTCTGCAGTTTTCAAAGAGCAGACCTTTGTTCCAGGCAATGATGTGATTTTACAGTGTGGCAATGCCACTGATATCAAATGGAATGAATTAATTTATATCGTCTGGAACATCAGCCTCCAAGGCAGAAAATGTTGGCTTGGTTTCAATGGTTTGTCACCCAAGCTGGACGACACATGTAATGATGGAAAGAGGCTGTTCAACACCTCACATGGAGTTTCTATAGTCATTCCCAAGATTTCAATACAAGATGAAGGATTTTATTCTTGTGATGTATCATATAAAGCAGGAAGCTATATTCTTAACATGTCTGTAAGCGGTGAGTACAAATACAATTTATTGTGATTACAGGTTAGGTATATTACACTGTCTGATGTTACCTAGTTTCATTCAGATAGACTAGTTATGTGTCTCAGTGTTCCACTGTAGTCATGAACTACTGATGACTTAAATTCAATGCACACACACACACACACACACACACATTTTCTTAGCTAATGGGGACATTGCACAGACTTCTAATATTTTTATATACAGACATACAAGCTAATCCTAACCCACACCCTTACTCTACCCCTCACAGAAAACCTTCTGCATTGTTACAATTAAAAAAATAAATAAAAAAATCTTTGTTCACTTTATTTTTATACCAGTTTTATAAATGAGGACGTCCCCAAAGGGAGGTTTTTGGAGATTTTGTCAGGTTTAGCTCACTTTTGGGTACAAATTTGTCCCCAAAATATGGTTAAGTAGGTACACGCACATACACACGTAAATAATATTTAGAGCTAACAATGAAACCATATCATACCGTATTATACTGATATCGTGATGAATTAAATTAAAGTTCTTTGTTTTTAGTTACCAACGTTGCCACCCAGCTGGACAGTGAAAACAGTCAAAGGATTGCTGTTTGTCATTCCATATTTAAACAGAAAGCACCCACTCTTCATTGGGAACCTGCCATAAACTTTTCCTCCAATACCAGCTCTGTCAAGAAGCATGGCATGTTTTCTATGATGGAGAATCGAGTATATCTGCCGGCTAATGCCAACAATAGTGAGCTCACCTGTGTGGCCACATACACCTCAGAGTCCGGCTCTGTTCAGCAGAAGAGCACACTTAATCTCACAACAGGTAGGAACACTGTATTTCAAATGGAACAGAGAATTTATTTCATAAGTGGATCGGTTGTAAATTATTTTGGTTTCTTCAGCTCCAGGTACTTTTATGTCCACTAGGGATTGATTTTTATAAATTAGATTCCTAGATTAGTTTTGTTTTTTTAACCATAATGTTGTCATTTATTTTGCTGCTTTTCTAATACTTTTTATGTATAGATTTTATGGTATTCTACCTGGTCAAATTTTCAATCTTAAACTATGAAAGTTTAAGCTTCTTCAAGCTTTCTATGATGACTAACAATTTCCCCCCTAAAACTTTTTTCAAAAGTCAGTGTACTTATTTACCAAGGAGACAACTGTGTCAGTTAACAGTTTAATATGTAATATGAGATTATGAGATTATATTATATGTAAAGAAAAGAAAACAAATCAATGCAAATATTATATATAAAAAGAAAAATCAAGGTATTTTATACAATACAGTACATGATTTGAAAAGTTGATAGTTTTTTTTTTTACACAATACATGATTTGAGAAGTTTTTGAGGAAAAAAAGGACAGAATTCATGTAGATACACTGTTGGACAGGTTAATAATAAATATAGTGAGAGTGTTAAAAGTGTTTTTTTTTTTTCAATGTTACTTTTTAAATGTCCACCGTGTCAAAATATTTTGCCAATATTTTAAGAAAAACTCTGATGAAATATTGAGCAAAAAAAGTGAACACATACAGTTCTCACATTCAAACTAACAAGTGGTTTGTATTCAAAAGGAATCAGTCTTGGCACTATTACAGACTTTCTTTATATTTTTTGTGTTATTTTTTTTTTGTCTATATTGCATTGTGACATTAATTATATTACAAAGTAAATAAATCCCTTTTTTTTTCAGGTGTATCAAACCAAAAGTCTCCATTTCCATGGAAAATTATGGCCATATCAGTTGGTTCTGTTTGTTTTATTCTTGTATTTCTGGCCGTGGTTTGCACACTACGCAGAAAGCTCAGCGACTTAAGGTGGGATTTTTTACTGCACTGCTGTTGAACTGAATTTCTCTGCATATTATGATTACTAATTAATAGACTAATATCTTATCGATATCTGTTTGTATTTGCATTGCATCTTTTTAGTGCACTGAAGATGCTTTGCTGCAAATCCAAAATCTCAACACCAGCTGAAGACAAACCACCCCAGGTAAGAAATCTCTATCAAACCCTGTTTTTTTTATACTACAACAAACTCCATTATTCACTATATAGGGTGTAATTTTCAATGATACGTTGTGCATCGATTGTAAAAGTGTTTTGTGTGGCTCACTGAAGCATACGTCTGTCTGTATGAAGCCCGTCGATGTTGAAGAGGTGGAACCCTATGCAAGTTACATACAGAGAGTCAACTCCATCTACAACTCCTCAGCTGAACTCTTCAATGCCTGAGAGACACTCGCTTTTTATGATGAAACAGGATACCAGAAGAGAGCTGAGATAAAGATATGTCTGTGGTCAAAATTACACATGAAAAACGATACTAGTGGAAAAATAGTCATCTCAAGAGAGCATCCCCGAAGCAAACAGCGCCTGAACAAGGAGCAAAAGTCACACTGACTCAAAAGATGAAAGGTGATGACAAAGGAACATTTCTCTTAGTATGTGATGAGGAATAACTGGGACAACTTCAGCATCAGCGATATCACTAATATGTAGATTTGTAGAAAAGGAGCCTGGTTGCATATTAATCATCTGAACTATTCAAATTTGTACATAATTATTTATATCAGAGTGTTAAAAGAAACAAAAATCAGATGCAAATAATGTTTTCTTTGATAAATACTAACCAGGCCAAATGTAGAGAACATATTTTACATTGCACATAATTAAAAGTATGTAAATAAACTTTATTATTGTACTTTTCAGTATTGTATGTCCTTTTGGTCATTGTATGTAAGTTTGGTCTTTGAGTTTAACAGCTACATAAACTCTTTTTAACCCTCTGGTACCTTTGAGGGTATGAAATCACCTCAAAACACATTGAGTACCCTATAGTACATTCATTTCACAAATGATTTCAAAAATTACTATATAGGCTAATTATGGTTTCCAGTCGGTTTTGAGTGCCGATAACACGAGTGAGTTTTTTTTTTTTTTTTCCAGTCCAAAATAATTTAAAGTGCCCCTATTATGGGTAACGAAAGGTTCATATTTTGGTTTTGGGAGTCCCTAACAACAGGTTGACTTGCATGCAAGGTCAAAAAACACTTTCATTGTCTTATAATATGTGTTTATTTTTACCTTGCTTGCTCAAGGACTCACAAACGATTCGCTGAACAATTCATTTTTCCAAACCCCTCCTTTGTGTGACGCTAATCTGCGGTGATTGGTCGATTAGTCTCATTTACATTTCATCATGCCTATAATGCCCGATAAAGCAGGCAGTGCTGCTTTGTGTGCAGTTACCGGGGAAAAGGCTATTTTTTACCGCTCCAAAAGCGGCACCTAGTGGCAAAGAATGATTTTGCATTTTCATTCAGACCAAAAGACCAACAAGTGGGTGGGTAATATTCTAATATTTCATGTTGACATAAAAACGACTCGTTTCAATGATTTAGAGTCGACTCTTTCCTTTGAGAGACAATAACTTTATACACGGTGCACTTTCAGATTTCAAACTTTGCAGGATTTTTTTCATTCACTTAGAGCTGTTACACACTGCATGAAAGGTAATTTTCAAAAATCAATAATAGGGGCACTTTAACAGTTGCAGCAAGTTAAATGAACTACTCTCTCAGCTTTCTCACATATTAGTAGCGTTTGTGTTGATTTTATCTGTACAAACAGGTTCTTCTAAAATGGCCAGTGTTAAATAAGCAGTACAGTAGCCTATGTGACTTGTACCTTCTTCAAACAGATGCCTCCTCGAGGAGACCGTGTTGGGTTTTTTATTATAATAACTGTGTGAGATTTGTGGTCAAGCAGTGGAGATACAGACCCTTTGAATCTGAGTCATTTGCCCTCCTGAGATGAAATCTCACATTGTCCCCTTCTTTCATTGTGATTCAGTGTTTAGGGGAACGATGTGGAAACTTAGGGGTAGCTGAATTCTTGTCACTGGAAAGGAAAGATCAGGTACGCCCTCAGATATCACACAGATACTCCTACAGAAACTGAAACTGGTGGGATGCCATCGATTTTTCTTTTGGGGTTTTGATTTGGCTGTGGGATTCCCCAAGAACTATGACAGTGTGAATTTTCATTCGATCCAAATTTAGATCTTAAAGCTTTGTACCTTTGTTCTCAACCTCTGCCATCACACTCTACTTAGCATTCAACATGAAAAGCATATTGCTCCATCTAGTGGTTGTTTTTGGTAGCATAATCTCATTGAAACACCATATGAATAGTTGAAAAAAAAACATTGATGGACTCCAGTTCATCAAGGCGTTTTAACTTTAAACCATTGCTTCTAAAATATGAGTCCATCATCCATAATAACAAAAAATCCACCCACATATTTTGTAGTCTTGTACTGATTTTGCTTGTAAACAGTGCTTGATCTGTGCATATTTCTCTTCTGATTGAGGAGATGCGACTTATATATATATATATATATATATTTTTTTTTTTACTGGAGAAGGTAATATTATGGATAGCGGGCGTATAGCTAGAAGTGATGGTTTAAAGTTAAAAACATCTTGAAGCTTTTCGCTTCACAAAACTGATGGACTGGAGTCATGTGGATTACTTGTGGATTATTGTGATGTTTTTATCAGCTGTTTGGACTCTCATTCTGACGGCACCCATTCACTGCAGACGATCCATTGGTGAGTAATGCTACATTTCTCTAAATCTATTCTGATGAAGAAACAAACTAAAGTAAATTTTCAGATAATTTTCATTTTTGTGTGAAGTATTTCTTTAACATGGGTGTAAAGTATGCAAAAAGTAAAAAACAAAAAAAAGAGATACAATCAAATCTAAAATAATAAAATTAAAATAAAGCTGTTTAAACTTGTCTACCATTATTGCCTAGAAAAAAGTTACATCATTGAACACATATTGCCCCAATACTGACCTTGGACTTGGGAAAGGCACATTATAAATAAAACATAGTATTATTATTGTTATTTTTATTATTAATAGTGGGACAAATTGACACAGTGTTTTCTGCCAGTAAACACTCTTTAGGTGTTTCAAAAATTAAACAGTAAAACAATTATGCACAAATTATTAATTTAAAATGCAATAAAATTGCATTACTATTATAATATTAAAACATATGAACTGTATACTTGCTCCAACAAAGATGTGACAACTTTTTTCCTTCATTTTCAATTTCATTTTCCTTTATTATATTATATAATTATAATTGACTTTTGTCTGAATGTATATGGTTTTATTGTGTTCACTTGTTACCCAATATGATGATACTGGAATTTTAGTTTGGAGGACAGAAAGACAAAAAAATGATTTAAGATACTAGATGCATCATTGAACTGAGTAAAACATAATTACAGTTTCTCTGTGTCATACAATAATTCCTCATATCAAACACATATAACTCTTCTTTAATGACGTATACTTTGTCACCTACTGATTACTATTCTTTAGGGTTTTAGTTTTCATCACTGGAAAAATATAAATCTCTCTTGACTTTCATTATAGAAATAACTATTATCATTTATATAACACACATACATACAAGAAGACAGACATAATATGCACTTTTATTCACTGTGCATGTAGATGAAGGTAGTAATTACTTAAATTGAATCAAAATATCAAAAGTCTTTAAACATGCTGTAAACATGCAGTGACAAAAACAGACCTGAAATAAACAAATTATTTAAAAATAATAATAAAAATAAATACAAATTCTGAAAAGCTGAATATCATTGCAACCTATACAAGTTAGCAATCCTTTAAAGTTATGCTTGTGTATCTCAGGTGTCCATTCCAGCTGAATGTGCAGATTTCAGCCACAGGAGCATCTCAGTGCTCAGCCCATGAGCACATAATCATCTGAACTGTCCTCGTTGATTTTGTGCTTGGCCTTGTCTGTTGTGTTTTGAGGGAGATTTACAACAGCATAATCACAGTCGTTGTCCTCCACGTTGTCTCGAGCAGGTCTGTTTGGACTGACGATACCATGGTCAATGGAGGCATAGAGCACATCTTCTGTCTGTGGGTCAGAGAGACAAGACATGTGAATTATGCAGAGGCAGTCTTTAAACTGGCTTATAAAAAAAAAAAGAAAATTTGAATATTGCATTAATGTGTGACCAAGGCCATGGAAAACGATGTTTACTATGTGTGTATAACAATGGAGTACTGTCAGAGAAACTGTACACTTTGGGCAAGATTCAAACTGAATCATTATTTTAATGCATGAAATTCTTTCTTTCTTTCTTTCTTTCTTTCTTTCCTTCTTTCTATACAAATAATAACAAAATAATACAAATAAAAATGGCTTCTTCGTTTAAAAAAGAAATAAGCATTAAATCTATGTCTTTACGAAACTGACTTAAAAAGTTATGACTAAAATGAAAATGACTAATAATAAAATAATATAAAGTAATGAAAATAATAAATAATAAAATAGCTTTTGCTGTAATTGTTGCACATTGTTATTTTAAACCTAGAAATAAACAATATATATATATATATATATATATATATATGTGTGTGTGTGTGTGTGTGTGCATATATGTATGTATATATGTATGTATGTATGTATATATATATATATATATATATATATATATATATATATGTAGTGCTTTATATTATAATTTTATAGTATATAAAATTGTGTTTGTTTGTGTGTGTGTATATATATATATACAGTGCGTACGGAAAGTATTCAGACCCCCTTAAATTTTTCACTCTTTGTTATATTGCAGCCATTTGCTAAAATCATTTAAGTTCATTTTTTTTCCTCATTAATGTACACACAGCACCCCATATTGACAGAAAAACACAGAATTGTTGATATTTTTGCAGATTTATTAAAAAAGAAAAACTGAAATATCACATGGTCCTAAGTATTCAGACCCTTTGCTGTGACACTCATATATTTAACTCAGGTGCTGTCCATTTCTTCTGATCATCCTTGAGATGGTTCTACACCTTCATTTGAGTCCAGCTGTGTTTGATTATACTGATTGGACTTGATTAGGAAAGCCACACACCTGTCTATATAAGACCTTACAGCTCACAGTGCATGTCAGAGCAAATGAGAATCATGAGGTCAAAGGAACTGCCTGAAGAGCTCAGAGACAGAATTGTGGCAAGGCACAGATCTGGCCAAGGTTACAAAAACATTTCTGCTGCACTTAAGGTTCCTAAGAGCACAGTGGCCTCCATAATCCTTAAATGGAAGGCGTTTGGGACAACCAGAACCCTTCCTAGAGCTGGCCGTCCGGCCAAACTGAGCTATCGGGGGAGAAGAGCCTTGGTGAGAGAAGTAAAGAAGAACCCAAAGATCACTGTGGCTGAGCTCCAGAGATGCAGTCAACCATCAATGCAGTCCTCCACCAGTCGGGGCTTTATGGCAGAGTGGCCCGACGGAAGCCTGGTCTGATGAGACCAAGATAGAACTTTGGCCTTAATTCTAAGCGGTATGTGTGGAAAACCAGGCACTGCTCATCACCTGTCCAATACAGTCCCAACAGTGAAGCATGGTGGTGGCAGCATCATGCTGTGGGGTGTTTTCAGCTGCAGGGACAGGACGACTGGTTGCAATCGAGGGAAAGATGAATGCGGCCAAGTACAGGGATATCCTGGACGAAAACCTTCTCCAGAGTGCTCAGGACCTCAGACTGGGCGAAGGTTTACCTTCCAACAAGACAATGACCCTAAGCACACAGCTAAAATAACAAAGGAGTGGCTTCACAACAACTCCGTGACTGTTCTTGAATGGCCCAGCCAGAGCCCTGACTTAAACCCAATTGAGCATCTCTGGAGAGACCTAAAATGGCTGTCCACCAACGTTTACCATCCAACCTGACAGAACTGGAGAGGATCTGCAAGGAGGAATGGCAGAGGATCCCCAAATCCAGGTGTGAAAAACTTGTTGCATCTTTCCCAAAAGACTCATGGCTGTATTAGATCAAAGGGTGCTTCTACTAAATACTGAGCAAAGGGTCTGAATACTTAGGACCATGTGATATTTCAGTTTTTCTTTTTAATAAATCTGCAAAAATGTCAACAATTCTGTGTTTTCTGTCAATATGGGGTGCTGTGTGTACATTAATGAGGAAAAAAAGAACTTAAATGATTTTAGCAAATGGCTGCAATATAACAAAGAGTGAAAAATTTAAGGGGTCTGAATACTTTCCGTACCCACTGTATATATATATATATATATATATATATATATATATTAGTGCTGTCAAACGATTAATCGCATCCAAAATAAAAGTTTTTGTTTACATAATATATGCATGTGTACTTTGTATATTTATTATGTATATATAGATAAACTCACATACAGCATATATTTTGGAAATATTTACATGCATATATATTTATATTTTTATATTATATATAAATGTATTTAATATATAAGCATAACATATTTTTCTTAAATGTATACATTCATGTGTTTGCATTTATATATACATAATAAATATACACAGTACACATACATATGTAAAGTTCAAAGTCATTTGCTTTGACACACTTTCCTGGATTCTATTTCTGTCTTATTGAGAGCATCATTTGGAGAAACAGGAAAAACCAATGTGACTAAATGTTTATCATTTGAATATTACAGTAAAGAGACTTATTCAGAGCAGACATTATGAAGCCCCAAAATGCAAAACAAGCAAACGCATCAACCGTTTTTTTTTTTTTAAGACGGAACAACTTTGAAAGCAAAAAATACTTGTGATGAAACTGTCATTAGATCTTAGCTAACACCCTCCTGTTTTAACATGATGTTATCAGGAGTGTGAACCTGATATAAGAGCTACAAGAAACTAATACAACATTTGTACTGTTTAATTGTATTGTTTTAGTCAAACTGCCTTTATTTAGAGAGCAAAGACAGAAAACAAGTGGTTTCATAGTCAAATAGTGTAATAAATTCCTATAAAACATTATGACTGTATTCTTACCTTTGTGTCTTCTGCTGTTTCTCTCTGATTGTCATTATCTGCTCAATAAAACATAAATGTAAATGTCACTGAACAGTGCATCCATTCACTGTATACAATGATTATCATCTTTCCTTAAATTTAGGCCTTCATCATCACAAATATGAAGCAATTTAAACAGCTGTCAAATACAGAAGTGCACACAGAGAAGCATTTAGTGTGAACCACATGAACCGTGACATAAAACTGAATGCATGCATGAGTTCTCTGTCAAAAGTCAACTAAAACATATAAGAAGACACTTCCTTATTAACGCGCTCTATTAGCCGCAACATGCTTTATCAGAATATATCAGCTGAAGAATTTGCTTACCAGTGTTTTCAGGTTTCTTCTTTCTGAGAATAAAAAATATGTAAATTATATAAAGTCTAATACGATTTTCCATTTCAGAAACATTTTTAAAAATTAACAATCAGCCGGTAGACTTTAGCACTGCCATAATAAGCAAAGCAGATATTTTAGATGACTTTTTATGTCCCAATAAAAAATACAAAAACACAAGTTAAATAGACTTCTACTACTTGGTTTCAGTAGCCTACATAATATCAAGCAATTCAGATGACCTACCTTCGGTTGCAACTTAAAAAACTTCCCATTGTTCCAACAAGCTCAATATGGTTTGTGTGCCACGGTATAAATACTGAATCTACAACCACAAACTGCAAACTGCTGAAAAAGTGCGGTCTGTACCCAGAGTTTCTAACCTGCCAGTCAGACAGAATAAGAAATAAGAGAGGGATGGAGAGAGTGATTCAGTGTAAAGCGGTCAAACAACAGACTGCTTGTATTTCCTGTTTTGTGGTTTTCATTTGCCTTTGAGTGCATGATATGAAGACATGCTCATTTTCATGTGTGTGCGTTCACACATCTATTAGTGGGCATTCTGCTTTCTCCTGTCCTTATAATGTGTGTGTGTGTGTGTATTGTTTATACATTGTGAGGACCAAATGTCAAGTTAGTAAGCAAAACATGAAAAATTTGACATTGTGGCGCAATTTTGTTGTGCCCCTCAGTGAAACCAGCTTATAGATCATTCTAAATGGGGTGCGTGTGTGTGTGTGTGTGTCATTTGCTATTCCACGACAGATTTTCTGTGACAGATCTGCTCTATTACTGTATTTTCACTAATCTCTCTACATCATAGATATGCAAATAGCTGTGACCTGGAAAACAAATACAGTGTCTGTTATATACTTTCAATTTCAAATGGGTGAAAACAAATGTACCCATATCTTCAAAGATATGATACATGTTCGGTTTCTGACAGTTGATGCGCTGCTTAGGCACAGGAAGTTATGCATTTCCTTCAAGACCGCAAGGTAGATACTGATACTACTCTCTAACTATAAACTTATTTGCATTATTAACAGGAAATCAGCCTGGCTTTATAATATTTAAAATTACAATTGACTTACGTTTGCAAACTGTCTATAAGTTTATGCCTTTAGCTTGTATTAATAGCAAACATAAAATGCCTTTTTGAACAGATTTAAGTTCAGTCAGAGCGGTGTGATACTCTTCCTCTGCACTGTCACCATCAGCTCTGTAGAGGTCAGTATGACAACACTTCAAGTAGGCCTACAAAAACACCTAGCACTTCGATGTTGGGGGAAAATAAACACTCAGAGAAGGTGTATACAGTAATTCCACCCCAACTTTGCAGCACTGTCTGCCAGCAGGAAGTTCTAGAGTTGATAAAGCACACTTTTCTAAAGACAGTCAAAGACAGGAAGCAATTGATAACTTACCCTTGATGTCAGACACATTTACTTATGGTGGATTTCAGCGGGGATGAGAAATTATCAGTACATCATCTTCTTTACTCTCTTGCAGCTGACTTTGGGTGAGAGTTTTAATCTTATGTATATTAATTTTAAGGTAGGTTACTGTTAAGTATTCAAATGACAGCCCTCATGAAGGTTCTTAGCTAAAATGTATCTTTAAAACCAGATGTTATGCTGGTATATGTTTTTGTTCATAGGTCAGTGTGTTACGGTTAACAGAACAGTGTATGAATTGTTGCAGAGACACTGCTCCATACACTCTTAAAGATAAACGTTCTTTATTAGCACTGATAGTTCCATGAGGAACCTTTAACATCCATGGAATCTTTCCATTGCACAAAAGCTTCTTTATAGTGGAAAAAGGTTCTTCAGACTATTAAAATGTTCTTCACACTAACAAAAATAGTTCGTTTAAGAACTGTTCACTGACAGGTTCCTTGGGGAGATTCAGTGACATTGATACTCCCATCTGGAACCTGCATTTTTAAGAGTGTATGTGAGCGGATGCAGGATTCATCTAAGCCTCTAATCTAATAATAACCTAATATCGTGTAACAAACAGCTTTAGGACAGGCAATGGTCATAACCAGATGGGGAGGATCACTGACTGCCTTTATGTTTAAAATGAAAACAAATAAGGATTTAAGTGTGACACACCAAAGCTGCTTTTAATAGTCCTGAGACTCTTTTATTTCAGATGGCCTATATTTCTGTCCAGCTGTGAGAAGTCTTGAAGGGAAGTGGTTAAGCATGTGTTGTGCCAACTGTAGTTTGATAGAACCATTTCTTGTGCACAAATATTAAAAGCTTAATCAAATATAACCATTTAACAAGTTTCATCCTACAGTTTTAATTTCCCACAGAAATGTGTCTGTTTGAACCATCACTCTAGTACTGTCACGTGTTGCTTCGATGCATATTTGCTGTACATGTACAGCTTCAGACACTCCTTAAACAGCATCCTGGTCTGATCTCTAATCACTTCAACATCATAGCCTATAGTGTTAGTTACGAAACATAAGGCATCTTCAAGGTTGTTGTTCTGAAACTGATGGCTCAATTGTAAACTGTCTGCTTTAAGTGATTGATTCTTGAATTTGATTCTCTCTCTTGTAAAAGGTGCACACGTAGCTATATTGAAGGGATGGACTGTAATGTTTCCTCTCCCTGAACTTCAACTCGGGACTTCCATTAATTCAATTGAATGGAAATACCACACAATCGACAAAACAATCTTACTGGCCAAGATAAATCTAAATAAGCAACATGAATCAAAAATTTTCAGCAGGAGGACTGGAATGCGAATAATGAAAAATGGTACGCTTAACATTGAAGATGTAAAAGATGAAGACTCTGGAAACTACACTTGCACCATCATTTTCGATGATCATAAGATGCGGATAGAGCGGATTTATCTTCAAGTACTTCACGGTACCTTTCTCTTCATTTCTCTGAAGATTGTCTTATGATAATAGCATAGAGTAATTATCTCTGGCAAAAGTTATTCAGTATGAATATGAACAACGCATTCTGTCAGGCATTTGTATATTTGTTGCTACTAATCTTTTGTTTTCTCATCGGAAGACTCGACAACTGAACCAAACAGCATAATGTACACCACAACATGTACATCATCAGGTACCTTTTCATTCATTTCATTTCTCATGGACATTAGATGAAAAACACTCAACACTATTACTCAAATAACAACATGGTCTTTTTCAGTCACATAAACATACAAGACAAATGCTTTTAACATTGCGCAACTGCACATTATGTCACATCCCAATTAAGGATGAGTTGTGAAACATTTTAAAGGTTTTATTTTATTTTATTTTATTTTATTTTATTTTATTTTATTTTATTTTATTTTATTTTATTTTATTTTATTTTTTTATTTTTTTATTTTTTTTATTTTATTTTATTTTATTTTATTTTATTATTTTATTTTAGCCAAATGACAATGTAACATAACTATAAAATAAGGAAGAGCAGTTTGGAAGGTTAGTTTTTCTGGTGTTTAGGAAATATCTATCACACCTCATTATTTCTTATTGACTAGCCGAGTAATCTTTCTAAGTGACCATTAGCCTTCATTGATGTCACAATTTCATACCACACAAAAAATTAAATATACTGAAAATAAAATGTTTCCTTATAATATGACCTTCAGAAAAACAAAATTACAGAATGTACTGGACTTTCTACAATACTGAATCTTCACAGGCATCATTCAGCTTGTGTTCCTTTTTTCTTTTCTTCATTTTTCTTTCCCTGTAGAGCCCAGAGTTACTGAAACTGCTTTGATTGCAATACCTGTGTGCTCAGCACTTGCAATCCTCTTAATTGTAGCCACTATTTTCATCTTCAAATGTAGAAGAAAGTGTTGCAACACTTCAGGTTAGTGTGATTGTAATTTATCAGTTTCCTCTTTTATATTTATCATACAGATCAAAAATTAAAATGTTGTCGTCATTTACTTACCCTCATGCCATGTAACTTACTTTCCTCCATGAAACACAAAAGATATTTATTGTAATGTCCTGGCTGCTCTTTTCCATATAAGTTGATATATAAGTATCATATAAGTAAATGTGAACTGGTGTAGTTGTGTCCCAAAATTACTATTATTCAGAAGTTTGGTCCACATGACCATCACGTTCTAGCAATAGCTTTGGCTAGACTAGAATAGACTAAAATGTAACATTGTGTTCACTGAAATTCGTGTCTGAAACTATGATCTGTCTAGTGGCAGATGAGGCTGGCTCAAAATTCAAAATACTCAGTGAAAATGGGGTTAGAAACCGAATCAAAACTGGATGACTCCATCAGAACTTCTGAAACTCAAAGTGATTGTTCTAAAAACTAAAACTCAAAGTTGTTCACTACAGTTGGTGTAGTTACTGTGTTGCCTTTTAAGGATACTATTTAGTTTAAATAAGTAAAAAATGAAAACGGAACCATTTTTCATGCTGCTACCTACTCATACTGTACTTTACATTTGCTCTGTTTTGCAGTTGAACCCATCTACATCAATAAAATAAGTCATAATTCAAGGAAATAAAAGGTCACAGATGGGCAGAAGGACACCAGATAATAAAACCTGATAAAGACCCCCTAAATAGCAAGGAGGTAAAAACCCAGGATGCTGCTACAGCAAATAAACTACCTCTGTTTTCCTTAGAAACAAATGTATAGGGTGCTACATTGATGTTGACATGGTTTTGTAGGCCAACCTGGATGTTTGCATCATCCTGGTTCTGTCAACAAAAGGCCAGTAGGATTTTTTTCAGTGGCTTTTGGATAATCGCAGAACAGAAGATCTGTGATTCTTACACATTTGGTTGTCAAGATAATTTTCACTAATGGACACAACTTTTATGAATTTTGAATACATCATCCCTGTTATTATTGTTCTATTTAGGTGTGATGTTATAGTGTTATAGTCATAAATATAGTGTATATAATTCTATTCTTTAATGATAACAACTTTTTTCTGTAATGGCAGTTTATGATTTAGTGATTGTATCTCTATTGTTTTTATTTTACATTTAGTCATTTTGCAGGCGCTTTTATCCAAAGCGACTTACAGTTGGGGAATACATAAAGCGATTCATCTTGAAGAGGCAAACAGACAGAGGAAGTGCTCGTAACACCAAGTCTCAAGCATTGTTCAAATAAGTACAAGCTAGCAAGGGAAGGAATAAATAAAGAGAAAGATAAAGTGCAAAAATAACTACTTCAATATTTGGCCTAGTTCAATCTTTGCTTATGAGGGAAGTTGAAAATTATCTTTGAAGGTTTCCTCTCACTGTCATAAGAGCAAACGTAGGGGTCTGATCTGTCTTTAATCTGTCAACCAGCTTGCAACAGTGGGTCTGTGGTGATCTATCTATTGCTATATAGATGCTGTAGCAACAGTGGTTTATTGACCTCTTTCTAACTAGTACAAATATGTGCTTTACTAAATGTGCGCAGATTAAATTGTTGCTTAAACCAACAAACTAAATAATGAATAAACTAACAAAGTGAGAAATAAATGTCAGTTTGTTTTCCTTTAAGGTGAATGTGATAGATGAGCCCCAAAAGTTTATGACATCTGTGGTGTGTTGTGGTCAAGGCTACCACTATGCAGGAAATTTGGCTCATGCTTTTTAGTTGTCATCTCATTTACAGTAATCACTTAAGAATATGGGTCAGTGTGTTTTCTTTTATGTTTTTATGAAGGTATGGTAAAATGCCCCCTACTGTTTTTCCCAAAATAACCACAAGATAAAGTCAAGATAAATTTTTATTGTAACTATGGACTACGTTGACAAGAGTGATGTAGAAGTTTTCACCATGAAGCTTACACTGGTGATGTACTGGAGAGAAAACGGATTTCACAGTAAATTATCTAATTTTCAGCAGTAAGAAAAAAAGTGTTTTAAAGCTTGTTGTTATGTAGAACATCACAGTTATATATGATGTGAGAACAGTAGGGCCTGTAGATAGGGAGTATGTGTTATTTAATAAAAATATAATTGTATTTTTAGAATGACATCATTTTTTTTTTCTCAAACATAGTCAGTGGGGTAAAACGCCCCCAGGGG
This sequence comes from Onychostoma macrolepis, assembly GCF_012432095.1. NCBI lineage: Eukaryota > Metazoa > Chordata > Actinopteri > Cypriniformes > Cyprinidae > Onychostoma > Onychostoma macrolepis. The sequence goes on from NC_081163.1 coordinate 30,531,374, forward strand.
GCAATGGGTCATTACTGTATAATTATTCTGTTCTGAACATCAAATCCTTTGTTTTTCCATCAAATGTATATACCTAGTTTGGTTGAATCAAAATATTTGCGAACAATTATTTTATTGAGTAGTCAGTTCAGTATACAAAATACAACATATTAATTTAGACTATAAAATATTTGGACTTAACTTAGCATCAGGTAGCTAGTTAGCTAGCCAGTTAGCATCAGCATTTTACCCCACCCATGGGGGTGTCTAATAATCTAATAACATTTAAACCTTTGTTTTACAGAATTTTTTTTATAAAATACACAGTCCTTACGTTTCCCCCCACTCTATACCCTGTAAATGTTAGATATGTTTTACTAGTGGGTGCAGGACACTATAGTTAATTTATGTAAGTGAGGATAACAAAATAAAGTAAACTGTGACATATATACCCATACCATTAGGCTATAACATCCATTTAGCGCGTTGCGTTCATATTTCGGGCTTATCTGCTTGCCTTTATAAAGTATACATAATCAGTAAGGCGTGTACCTAATTTGATCTTTAATATCCCTGTTTCACTGTTTAATTTAAATGCATTAAGGCACTTTAAGTGTTTTTCACATTAAACGTTTTTATGTCCCACTGTTGATTGGAATATTTGTGATTTGGAAACAGACAGAAAATGAATTGATATGTGCTGCAGTTCTGTGGATGTATTTCTCTCTTGGTCTTCGAGCTAGTCACGTGACTGAAAACTATAAATCGACTTTAGCGTTCATGTGCGTTGAAGTTGTGACTAAGTCCTACATGGATTATTTTTTATTTTTTATTTTTTGTTAAAGATCAAGTATTATGAGTAAAATTGTGAGTTCCATTTTGAACACTAGAGGTCAGACTGAGAACATTCCTGTGCTGTGAGTTTCTTTACAGAAATAGGCCTACTTCTTAAGGTTATATTTATTATAATGCATATATTTATGCTTTTGGCAGACAGACCAGTTTATAATTTAATACATGAATATGGTCTTTTAGGCCAAGCTAAAATGTGAAATGCAGCACAAGCTAAAATATAAGATTGTACACTATAAAACAGGGGGTCACTTTTCCATCTTTATGTATAATATAATATTATATAGGCCTACTACATCTAATTATTTACAGAGAGTTAGAATTTTTAGTTTCATGTTTGGGCATTGTTGCCATTTGAGTCAGAACTGTGTGTGTGTGCATGTGAGCTGAGAGGCCTATGATATCTGACAATGCTGTCTAAGTAGGCAGCTCAGTGAGTTGTGAGACGGAGCCACCGCGTGCTTGACTCGGCATATGCAGTGTGTTAGTGATGGGTGGAGAAAGGGCTGTTTGCAGTCCAGTTGGTTCAGTGTGTTGAAGAGTGTGTTGTGCATGTACAGCTGAGGGCAGAGGGCATCAAAACCACATGGAGGTATGTCAAAATATAATATTAATAATTACTTATGCTTGTTACACATCTTTGATTACTTTCATTTTAAACTTTAGACTCATTTTGTATCTCATTTGCCACTGTCGGATGAACTGATAACTGATCTACTCTTTGAGTATTAATAAATAGTCAGTTTATTAATGATCAATTTATTAAGGTCTAATATTTACAATATTCAGTAAATTATATTTTGCATATGCTATAACAGAAAAATATTATGTTATACAGAAACGTCTTATATTTTAAATAAATCAACTGTTATTTAACTGTTTTCAGCAAATCCTCTCTACTAAAGATTTATTACCTATATTTATATATTCCTTGTAGAATATATTTGGCCCCTTAAAACAAATAAATCACATTTAAAATAAAAATGTATTCATTTAAATTAACTTAATATCATCATTGTTGTGGTGTAGTTATAGATTAAACTGCTCAAACACAAATTAATGATGTTCTCTGAAATATGTAATTATTCACTATTGATGCTAAATCTAGCACAAATATTCTTTATTATTTTGGAAAAATAGTGAAGTCATCAAAACTATGAAATAACACAAATGAAGAAGTTTTATATTGTGTTTAGCTTGATATTGAACACTTGTTGACTGCTTTTCTTTCACTATCCAATCCAGATTAAAATTAAAAATTTAGTTTGGTAAAGAAATTCCTATACAAACACAATTTATAATTCTTTACAAACTCATTTGAAGCATTTTAGTGTGTGTGTTTTATATAATGTCTTTGTGTCTGTAATATGTAAACACAGATGGCAGCCCTTCAGTAAGATGTTGGAAACATCCCTAACTTACAGGAATCATTGTCTTCATTTTCATCCCACAAGACTGAGCTGGACCGTTAAATGCCCTCTCAATATAAAGGGTACAAACTTCTTAAAGACAGATAAAACTGAGGACTTTTAATTTTACCGCTATATCTTATCATTTGGTGCAATAGTTACTGAAATGCTGTATTTCCTTTCCTCTAGGCTAAAATGTTTGTGGTCTCCTTGCCAAGATGTCTACAGATCTGTGTGTCTTTGGTAATGGTGTCCAGACTACAAGGTGTGTGATTGTAGTAATCTCTTGTTCTGTGTGTAAGTGGTGTGCTTCGGTTGGTTTCAGTATTGCTGTGTCTCAGGCAGGGTTTCAGCTCCGATACGCGTGGAGGCCCCGGTTGAGCAGCCCTTCACTCTGAGCTGTACGCTTGTCAAGGCCAGAGGAGAATCGGTTCAACAGATCCGCTGGCTGGATGTGCAGAACCAGACGTTAATCACTTACCAGCCTGGTGAAAAAGACAGTGTGAGCGGACAGCAGCATGTGGAGCTAGCTTCTTCACCACGAGATGCCAGTGCCATCACCATCAAACGGGTCAGCTACAGGGATGAGGGCTGCTACACTTGCATCTTTGATCTTTATCCCAAAGGCTCAAGGGAAGGACAAACATGCCTTACTGTCACAGGTGAGTCTTAGACAAGATTTATTTAGAGGATGCATCTACATGACTTCCATTTGACATTGAGCATCCATGCTTTCCAGCAACACTGGGAATTTTGAATTGCTTATATCACTTTTTTCTTCCATGCTGTCCTTCTGTGCATTAATGAGTCCTTTTGCAGTTTACGGTAGGTTGTGACAAGTCGTCATGAGTCATTGAATCAGTCACACGACTGATTCCTTAAAAATGCTGATTCATTTAAGAATGAATCAGTATCCATGTTTCAATTTAAAGGGATAGTTCACCCCAAAATGAAAGTTCTGTCATTAATTACTCACCCTCATGTCGTTCCAAACCCGTCAGACTTTCGTTCATCTTCAGAACACAAAGTAAGATATTTTTGCTGAAATCCGAGAGCTTTCTGACCCTGCATAGACAGCTACGTAACTACCACGTTCAAGGCCCTGAAACGTAGTAAGGACATCGTTAAAATAGTCCATGACATCAGTGATTCAACTGTAAAATTATGAAGCTACAAGAATACTTTTTTGTGTGCATAGAAAACAAAAATAATGACTTTATTCAACAATTTCTTCCCTTCTGGAGTCAGTCTCCATTGCCATTCAAGAGAGTACCATGACGGTGCTCTCTGGGCAATCATTATAAAATTAACAGTTTTTCCACTGATTCACTGATTCATTTAGGAACAAAACAACACTACCGTGTAGTGATGGGAAGATCAGATACTGCATTTTTGAATCTTGTTCAACAACATTTCATTCATCTACATTAATGTCACCTAGTTTATTTGAGCAGAGTTAAATTAAAATAATGTGTTTCAGTTGCCATATTCAAAAGTTCACATTTGTAACCTTCATATTCTGATCATATTCTGGCTTAGAGAATCATTATAATGCACCCAAGTTAAACTATGAGAAAAAGAAATAGTAGTTCAGCTCCCAAATTCTTGGTCTTTCATTCATTTGTCACATGACACTACAGCAAAATTAAGGAATCATTCATGAACTTTTGGAGATGTGCAATACCCAAGGTTCTTCGGTGGCTATTTTCTTTTGCTGAGCAGAAACAGGCAAAATAAATGGCAATATTGCATCTAAAAAATATAGGTTAGTCAGTGTTACTTACATGCTCATTAAACAGCTGCAGTGATGCTCTTTTTTGATTGAAGATCAGAAATCATAGCTTCAAATGGGTTGTACAGAAGGTCCATACCTAAACCTACCCATAAACCTGAGGGTCTCCACCTATTGTGGCATAAGCTTCTCCCACTTGGAGGTCTCAGGGCTGCAGAGATATATACTTGGGGAATATCAGCACACCTGTGATCTGCCAGAGCACAAGGCTGCAGGAGGATATTCAGCAGCTGCACTCTAGCTTATGTGATATTGCTTATTTCTAAATGAACCTGCATTACTTACTTTAATGACTACTTACATTTTTTAGATATGCTTTGAAACACAGATAATAACTGATAACACTGATAACAACTCGCGTTTCACCAGGTTCTGTTCTTTGGCTCTTATAAAATAAGGCTGTGGGAACAATAAAACACATCAGCATAGTTGTGGTTTTGGATGTTGCGTACTTGCGTTGTGGATTCTGGAAGATAATGTGAATGTAGATAAGAAACAGCTGCTTGGTCAGGCAAAGATCCAGCTGGTCTCAACATCTCATGGTTTCTGTGCACCTGCCAGTCAGTTCTAGGAATGATGCGGTGGAGACTCCTGTTCTTCCCTTCTTTTTAAGACATCATTAATCATGTGGGGATTGTATTCTGAATGCTCCTTAGGCTGCTATTGTTATGTATTGAAAGTGAAAATACTCATCCATCTCATCCTGGTCTCACTGAGACCTCTTTTTAACTTCACTCCCAAAGCCTGTTTCTCCTCTTGTTAAATGCAGATAATAAAATAGTTTGTCTAGTGACATACACCCTTAAAAATGAAGATTCTTTATTGGTTTCTATTGTTCCATGAAGAATATTTAACATCCATGGAATCTTTCAATTGGACAAAAGGTTCTTTATAGTGGAAAAAAGTTCTTCAGATTATAAAAATGTTCTTCTCACTAGGAAAAAATGGTCCCTTTAAAATCTGTCTTTGGGAAACCCAAGTGGTTTTTCTATGGCATTGCTGCAAAACCCCATTTTTAAAGAGCGCATAGAGTATGCTATTAAGTAACAACTTATGTATATATAGTTTAAAAACACTATACTGTATATAATGTCTTTATAATTATGCATTTGAGTTGCATGTGTTATCATGCTACTGTAGTGACTTATTTTCATTGTTTTACAGCATCGGTGATCTCAGAGGGCAATAAGACTGCAGTGGGTGGTAAACAAGCCTCTCTGGCCTGTCGGTACGGTCTGCCGGAGAAAGTCAAGCAGGTGCTATGGAAGAAGATTGTGAATAAAGCAGAATCCCGTGAAGTTGCATCTTTTGCAAAGCAGAGTGACCCAGTAATTGAAGAAGAGTTTGTGGACCGCGCGAGCCTGAGCCCTTCCCTGTCTGACACGCAGCTCACGTTATGGCCGGTCCGAGCTGAAGATGAGGCCTGCTACATCTGTGAGTTCCACGTGTTTCCAGACGGCACTAAGAGCGCTATAAGCTGCCTCACTATATTTGGTAAGTCCCTCAAGGCTTTAGTCCACAGTTGCAGTGAAATCTTGATAAGCTGGATGATGCTGATATTTGTCAAGTTGGCTGATGATGATATTCAGGGCCAATATTTGATATACCTGATGCTTGCTCTGTTTGTTGTTAGGATGATGTAAAGTTTTGAAAGTTACATTTTTTGGGTTGGTCTGCCTCAGTGGTTGTCAAATGATTGAAACCAACCAAAAACAGAGAGAAAGTAACATTTACTGTTTACACATAAAACAAGAATTCCAGTGTGACACTTAAGTTTAAAAGATATGAAAGTTTTATGATAGCAATGTTAAACGACCAATCCAGTGACACAACTACTCAACTTCTTTGCCAAATTTCGCTGTTTTGAATTTAAAATATATGATGAATCAAATCAATTTATTTCAATAGTCCACTTTAGACATAACTTTGTGATTACATGTCAACTGGCAGTCATTAGTGTATTAGTAGACTGTCTGCTTAATATCTGCTAACACTTTATTTTGATGGCCCTCCAACAGACATTTAACCGACTATAACTAAGTTTGCAAATATATGTAAACTTATTCTACCAACTCTAACCCTAAACCTGACTTAACAGTCTACTGATACTCTAATGAGAGTTAGTTGACATGTAGTTGCAAAGTCACTTAAAGTTAGTAGAATGTCAGTTCCGTATTGTACTTAGTCTACTATGCACTTATTATAGTAATTACAATAACTGGGTAATAACTTGCCAATAACCCTGAACCTACCCCTAAACCTAACCTTAAACCATGTAGTTACCTTGTACTTTCTTACAGAGTATGTACAAATAAGTGCACATAATATAAAGTAAAGGGCAATCAGAATGTTTAAAGTGGACTATCAAAATAAAGTGTTACCCTGAGGCATTTATGACAAGAAACATTTTACCATTTTGTGTTATGAGTAAGAGAGAATGTGTGCATATTTTTAAATAAAAATAAAAATATTACAATATGATTACAAAATAATATTATCTTGTTCTTTCAGGCTACTTATTTATGTTTCTTACTTTAAATCCATTTAAATACTTTTGAATTTGTTATTTTGAATTTGTACTTTATAAATTGTTTAAATAAAAGGACCATTAAAACCCATGCCAGAAAACAGCCCCCACTCTAATGGTCAAGACGGGCCTTGCTGATATTTTTATATAGTGATTGCTGATTTTTAGACTTTAGAGTAGTGTTTCTCAACGGGGGAGTTCGGAGAGCATCGGGGGGCGCTGGCAAGTAGCTTTTTTGCTCCTTGGGAAACTAATGATAATGGTATTTCAAGTCAGTCCAATCAAATATGTCATGAATGTTATATATATTTTTAATTATTTATGTGCTACTGTGGGCTGTTATATTTGGGTTAAAATGCATGCTTTTAAAATAGGATATATATATATATATATATATATATATATATATATATAATTTAATATACACCACCATTCAAAAAAGGTGGTTTTGAAACAAATCTCTTCTGCTCAGTAAGGTTGAATTTATTTGATCAAAAAAAAAAAAAAAAAAAAAATACAGCAAACAGTAAATCTACAATTTGAAAGAACTGCTTTCTTTTTGGATATTTTCCTCTCGTGCTAAAGCTCCATTACTCCAGCTTTCCGTGTCACATGGTCCTTCAGAAATCATGCTGATTGCTGCTAAAGAAACATTTCTTCTTATTATAGCTGGCACGCCACACTGCCAAAAAAAAAAAGAAGCAAGATTTGAAATTAATGGACTAATAAAGATATAAATCAGGACCGCGCTAAAATAGTAACATTTGAAAATGAGGAGCATATGTTTCCCATCTGTCTACTTAGTTTTCTTTTAAGTATTTGTGAGCAAACTTTGAAATATTCTCACAAAATCATGAAATAGTAAAGGAGGGATAACATTTCTTCTTTTTGCATGTAGGCCTATAAATGTGGTAAGCCTATTTACTGACCAAAATTACCATGTCCACTATGTCAGAAAAAAAAGAAAATTCAATATATTCTCAAAAACAGGGTATTTTCTAAAACTAAGAGATAAATATTATTATTTTTAACTGAAAGCTAATTGAAAACATTCAAACATATCACAGCAGTAAAAAGGGTGTTCAAGAGTTCCAGGAACCATGTGGAGCGGCAACAATTTCTCCTCCACGCTCCAAGCATTCAATTATCACTCCGATCAGAAACTGAAGTATTTCAGTGTTTTGAAATATCACAAAATTCTGTTCAGAACTTATATTAAATGCAAAATAAATACACAATACTAGAAGAATAGTTTAATATTAAATTACTGCTTAACTCATTTGTCTGTGCAGCAAATATGAATATGCTGTAACTTTTCCATTTTTAAGCTGATAAATCACAGACAATTTTCTGCACTCCTGAATGTTTCTGTGTGCACGCGATCTGTACGTTATGTGCGAGCTTGTGTGTTGTGTGCGTGCAGTGTAGCAGCCCATTAGTTTAGAGCAGAGATTAGCTATCTGTACAATAAACTGTTTAAAACGTGAATTCGCCCAATCAATTTTGAGTATCCACATGCTACAAACAAACATTCTTGAGATATAACCTCCCACACTTGTCCATCGCTGTCATTATAACCTTCACATTATTTCTGATTTGAGTGATCCACATATCTGTCAAACTAGCTAATGATGTTTAATGCGTGAATTCTTGATAAAATGCCGTTATATTATGGGCTGTTGGCATTAATTGTGCTCGTGATGGAGTGGTAGTGGAGCACTCTCGGAGCGACTGAAAACTACGACGCTCCGACTTTCAAAAAATCCGCTCCTCGCTCCAGTCAAAAATCACACTGGAATTTGTATCAAGTCTTTTTAAATTTGGGGCAACAACGTCACCAAATCTGTAGCAATGAAAATTGCCAGCATGCTTAAAAACTCTTTAAATAAATGTTATTGTACTTATTTTCAAATAATTTCTTTAAAAAATGTATTTCACTGTCATTTCATTTTTTTTTTTTTCATCAATTTAATTGATCCTTGAATTATAGTCATTTCTTAAACAAAGTAATGACCCCATACATTTGAATGCTACTGTAAATATAATAACAGTTCTCATTATAAACAAAATATATAGTGAAGACAATTAGACTCTGTTTTATTTGATGGAGGGCGGTGAGGGACCTGAACAATGGGCAGGGGGGCGCTGGCCCAAAAAAAGTTGAGAACCACTGCTCTAGAGTGAAACATAAATCTAGTACAGTGTACGCAGCTGGTAGTGCTGTAGCACAGAGTGGTAGAGAAAGCAGGATGAGGCTAAACACACACAGGCCTGGAGAAAGTGAGGACAACAGACAGAGAGAGAGTGATAAGAAAGAAACTGATTGTAGGAGGGTGAGACTGTGAGATCTATGATTTATTCAGACTGTGGCCAGAGTGAATGACTGTGTCACTGTTCCACTAACACAGTGCTTCTCTCTATGTGCTGCTCTCGTTCTCCTGCCTTGTCTCTCTCAGATTGATGTTCACTTCGTGCCTCATTGTTCTGTACTGTTCCATTTGTTCAAACTAGGATGCAGCCTCCAATTCATACTCAAAGGGATAGTTTACCTCAAAATGAAAATTCTGTCATGTCGTTCCAACCCTGTATGACTGTATTTTGAATGTTTTGTTCATACAAGGAAGTCACTGGGGTCCAAATCAACATTTTTTAGGTCAGCTTTTTGTTTAATCATATTCGCTCATCTGTTATTCATAGCAATCTTGAATTGTTCTGTAGGGGTCATGGTTTTGTAAGAATGTGAAATGCTTGGAATGCCAAGTGTATACCTCTTGTTGGGCCAATGCTGTGGTTTGAATGGGCATCTCTGTAGCTTTGAACTACTGACGAAAATATGTGGGCTGCAAACACTCAGAGATGGCATGCAGATCTGTTGATTTGCAAAGCCAACTCTTGCTTTTCAAGCCAACACAAGTGGATATCATTCAGTAGAGTCAATGCATGATTATGTGATGGGATCAAGAGGTCAAAGTTTGGCTGGTTAGCATGGCTCCAATCAATGGCCCTTGCTGGTAAATGCTGTCAGGGCCATGTTTTTAACATCAGGGGCTGAGGGGGACAATTTTGTTTGAGGTAAGAGAAGTTATAATTTGTATCTAAAGGAATTAAATAATAATTAAAGGATTCAAATGGATTTAATGGAACAAAGTAATGAAAAAAGAAGAGGACTGTAAGAAGTAATCACTTTGAAAATAACATTTTTATTTTAAAGTATGCACACATTCACTCTTATTCGTATGCCTAATATGTCAAAAACATGAAATGCAATTAATTGCTATTATAAAACAGTTGTCGAATATTAAATGTTTAGCCTCTTAAATCGAATCTCACACTTATTCAATCCTTTCAACTGAAGTGCAGCACAGGAATTCATGCTTGACTTCTGTGAACAGTAAATCCCACCTTCTTTGATTTGTTTGGTCTCGATCATTTTGACGTTAATGATCACTTTTAAACTGCTGAGGCAGACAAGCCTAAAAATGTAAGTTTTTAAACTTTTTGTCATTCTACAACAAACAAAGCAGCATTAAGAATATCAGATATTGGGAGGGGAACAATTTGGCCATTTCTAATTATTGTGTATGGTAGTTATGACCCTGACACTCTGGCCAAATCGTCTGCTCTCCACTGATGGATATTCACATGTAGCTGTGTTTTCTGACTAAATAAAATGTTCCACACCCAAACAACCTATATACTGTATCATTTACAGTCCTGCCCAAACCTCAAGTAAGCTACAAGACCACGTCTCCGGGAGTGATCGAGGCTAACTGTACTGCCGTGGCCCGGCCACAGGCTGAAATAGTGTGGAACGTGGAGGGGAATAACCGGACCATTGGTCCACCTGTCACCACCTCCATCCAGCAGAGTGACGGGACGACTCTGGTCATCAGCACCTTGACCATCCAGGCTGGACTCCTAAAGGATGTCTCTGTCAAATGTCTCGTTCATCATAAAGGACTGGAGACTGCCATTGCTGTTTCCATGAACACTAAAAGTAAGTGTGAACTATTTTATTATGCACTTTGATTATATTGAATAAAATAATGAAACTTTTTCCTTGATTGGTTTGAGGTAAATGGGTTCACTGTGCATTTTGAAAACCTACTGTAGCTTAAAAAAATACCATCTAGTGAAACCAATGGCTTGTTCTAAAAGAGGTAATACAAGTTTAAACAGTGTTGGGGGTAGCACGTTACAAGTAATGCAGGTTATGTAATCAGATTACATTTTACAAGTAATTAGTTATAAATAAATAAATATCAGTTACTTTTCAAATAAGTAACGCCAGTTACCCGTTTCTTCACTGAAGTGAGGTTTCTTCTTGTAGTGAGGTGCAGAGGCACTTCCTTCAGCCGGAGGCTTATTAATTTTATTTTTGTTGTGAATGGACCTTTATAGTTAACTTTTGACTTTTTTTGTTATTAAAAAATAAATAAGCCAAGCCCATGTGATAACAAGTAACGCTAAAGCAACGTAATGCATTCCTTTCCTTACTTAACTAACTAATGCAATTAAATGGCATAACACAAAATTTGAATGCATTACTTTTAGAAGTAACTTTCCCCAAAACTATTCCTAGAGGTTTAAACTTATTATTATTCTGACACCAGAATGAGAAATGATAAAGTTCAATTATAGAGAGAGTGTCTTAAAGGCACAGCAAGAAACGTGTTTAATCTGAATTATCAGAGAGATTGATTTCATTTAATTGGATTTCAGTGGTTGTGTTTCAGGAAGCCCTTTACTAACATTACAAGTGGACCAAAGGGAGAAAATTATAATGATTTAACAAAATGTATGAAATGTGATCTTCTTGTCCTATGTGTGATATTATTTGTCAGATACAGAAATTATCATTGAGATTCTTGGTTAAACCAAACCCAGTTACAGTGAAATATGAAGTTTGGATAAACCGTCTCCATCTCTTACTTCTCTCAGTGCATGTCTAATTCTTGCATGGTTGTAATTTCAGTGTTATGTATGAACTGTGGTTTACAGCGTGACGTGCGGCGCAGCTCTGGTATGTCAGGTTTTTGGGCTCATCATTCAGTGTTTTTCCTGGCCCTCGCTCTATGTTCATCTCTACATTTTCTAACAGAATGCAGACCGACGCTCAGGAAAACTAATCTTTAAAGCCAAATATAGTTTTTCTAAAGGATGGAAATGGAGCAGAGAGATTGTGATCACAAAGGACTGTGCGGCCTGATAAAGGCTTGTCATAGCATGCAGCATTATTATACAGTATAGCAGTGTTTAAATGCATTCCTTGGTTTTTGTTGGTCTCTTATGTAATGTAGAGTTACTTACTCAAATGTTCCTATCTCTATTTGAATCTAGAGAAAGTGTTGTCGTAGCAGTGTTTCTTCGACTATAGGCCACTTTGGTCCAGTGGAATTTTAGAAAATAAACCCAGTTGGAGGGTGAACTTTTCACACTCTCTTCACAGACTAATTTATTTGTTCAGTGGACAAGCATGAATCACTAGAGAATGGAGTCATTTTCCACCTTCTCAAAATCCTAAGTGTTTTTTTTTTTTTTTTTTAATAAACTGGCAGACTTTGTTATTATTTCATAATAAGCATGCACTATATCTTAAATACACAAATCTAGTAAAGAATATTTTAATACTTTTACAATTTTACAGAAATGATGCACAATACAGTGTATTTTCTTGTTTAGAATTTTGTTAACAATAACACGTTTTTTTTACACAATGTAAAATCATATATAAATATTTTAAGATTGGTTGAGTTTGGGACCAGGGTTATTACACAGTAGTTACCTAAAACTAAATCTAAAACCATAAAAAAATAAAATTCTCATTACTTAAAATAAAATAACCTTAAATTAAATAAAGTAAAATTTCCATTTCTCATTTTAATCTAGTTTAACTTGACTAAAATAACTAAACTGAAATCAATTGAATAAAATTAATAAAAATTCTATGGGGTTCAAAAAATGTCAAAAAAAAATTGATTCAAGCATGGTACAAATATGATTCAATTATTTATATGACCCCAATGCCTTCATATAACCTGAAGAAAAAAGTTATAAAAATCATAACATCAACAGTGCCCAAAGTTGAAGAAGCTTCAAATATTCAGAAGGCATTCCAAAGTTGAAAAGGTAAGAAATGCTCTAAAATTAGTGTTCAAATCTATGGTTTTCTCTGTTTCTCTCATCAGTTGGCACTGCGCTCGCTATCCTGATCTCTGTGACTACTGTAGCGTTTCTTCTAGTCCTCTGCCTCTGTTTCTGTTTGTGGAAGTGTGTCCTGCGTAAGGATGGTGAGTATGTAGAAAGCAATCCAAAAAATTTACGAGAACAAGCCAGAACAGCTTGTTTCATCAAAATCATACAAAGTCATATTTAAAGGGAGGCAAATTTCTGTCATCATCAAGCTAACTCATTTAAGCCTCACCACGCAAAGTTTGACATCTTAGCTCTAAAAAGGAGGTACAGTTTTGAAAGTATAATAATTAACAACCTTGGTCTTACAGACCATGAGAATAGCTCCAAGGAAATAAGCAACTTCACTGTTCTTAAGTGGCCTATCAAAAAAAAAAAATTCTTTATTGGTCTCATAAAATGGTCAAATTGACCCTGACATAAATTCATGAGAGTCTAGAGGTTGAGATATCTTTTCCTTTTCTATGACTTTCATAATGCACTGCAACAAAACGATCTCTTTCATGTTGTCATTTTAAAACAAAACTGCTTATTTACTTTTTTCCTTTGGGAGAAAATAAGTTAATTTTTTAAAATTTCAGCTTTACTTAAAGCCACTCGATACATCATTACAGACAAAGTGTCATTGTATCATATGAGTGCATGATCTGCAGTAAATGAATCATGATTTTTTGTGTATGTTCAACATGAGCAGAGCCTGAAGAGCATCAGGTACCAAGAAGAGGCCGAGCAGAGAGAGAGACAGATGGTTAAATGTAGGCGTCTACACCTCTTCCTGTGACCTATTTCTGCTTAACTGTGATGACCTGTACTTCCTTCAACACATATTCTTCAGATCTGATCTACTGATATGAGAAATCATTCGAGTTTTTATTTGTTGTGTGCTTTACTTGATGTTACAGTTACATCTGTGCTCGGTCTTGTTTCCACAGAGTAAATCATTTTGATTGAGGCAGATGACAAGCTTCAGGTCTCTTTACAATATGGATATGCTGAAGATGGAAATCTCCTGTCATAGTGTTCCCTGCTTTTCCAGCCAAAGAAACCAGTGACACATGTCTACATGAGGAAAGACCCTACATTTGGAAGAATTTGTAAATCTATCACTAATATGAAGGTTGCAGAAGGCATTTTATCTCGATTCAGAGGGGAGATTGATTAAACTTAGTATTTGTATGTTTTAATACCCATTTGAAGCCCTAAACGTAAAAAGACAATAAAACATCTCAAAACTTCTTAACGTCTTGAATTCTATGAAAAAAACAACAACAACAAACTAGCTGTTCACTCAAAGAAAGTGTAGGAAAACGCCATTATTTAATAATCATTGTGAATATTTAAAATCTATTGAAGAAACTTTCATGATATTGACACTTATATTATGATCAAATACATTCCTTTATAGTTTATAATCTTGCTTTTGCCCTGTCCCCTAATTTTTAAGGTGGATGTAAGTCCAACGAGGTAGACTGAGCACTACACAGTTGTTTTTCACTCTAGACTTTGGATACTATTAGGAAATCATCAAATATCTTTTAGCTCATTCTTTTTTAATGTTTAATGATTAGGCAGACTGAACTAGAGATGTAGAGACTAACTAGAACAATTCAGTTCAAGTTCTTCTGTCCCAGAGCAATGGTGGGAAAAGGGTCATGACCAGCTTGTCAAAGCATTCACTATATCAATGGAAATGCATTATCTGCAGTCTGGTGTGGAATTAAGTGGATCAGCTGCTTTCATTACTGGGAAATCATGTTGCTTTGATCTTTGTGTTAATGCACATGTGCAATCCAGTGTAATGATAACAACTGATCAAAAGTCAAAGTGTTTTTTTGACCTGTGCATGTTAAATGATTCGTCGTATTCCTGAGGATGTGAGAGCATAGGCCACACTTGAATGAAATAGTTCTTTCTGTTCAGTAAAGTATGAAATAAAGCTGTATTTATTGTGTGCTTCAAGCTGGAAATTGTAAATGATATTGACTTGTATACAAGTATATAGTGCATTTCTGCACCAATAAGCAAAGGTATCCACGCTTTGATTTTATTGAATCTATTATATCAAATTCTGTTCAATTAAATGGTATGGGCTGTACAACGTGTGTTTTGTCATGCAGACGTTTATTCCAGTGGTTTATTGCTGCTTTTGAATTGTTAAGGGCAAAAATGAGTAATGTCACAGTATAAAAAAAAAAAAAAAAGAGCATTTCATCACATTTCATACAAATTTGCTGGCAAAGACACAATAGAATAAAAAAAGTCCAGTTATTTTATTTATGTAATATACACTTTTCCACATTCTTGATACTGATAGGGAAACTTATTTTTCTTTTGTCCTTGCTTCACATAAAGGTCTCTGAATGCTTACGTGTAAATATGACGTCAGTTTAATGAACACATTATCCGGTTCCTCAGTGCTTCATACATTCTGACAATAACATTGACAAGAATATTTTTGTATCTGTGTTCCAGGAAAAATGTGTTTCTGCATTGTGATCTTGCCAAATCGAATTCATTTTACACTGAAGAATTCCAGATTAATAGATCTAAACCTGTTCTCCTGTCAGATGGCTGATACAAGGCTTTGTTCAGTTGTGAAAACAGTCAGCAGTTTGTTCATGAGATAACAGAGAGAGGCTAAGAAGATTGCGTGTGGCCGTGTGACTAAAAGCCCATATTCTGTTTAGCTTCATTTGACACTTATTTGATATGCTTTTGTTTTGGCCTTGTGACTCTGCCGGCCTCCTCCAGTCTGACAAATGCCAGGTTTAAGGTCAAAATACACTGCACAACTTTTAAAACATGAACAGATCTTTAAACGCTATGCATCATACACTTACCAGCATTTGTAAAGGGTTTCAGAGAGAAACTGGGCAACACTAAACGACTGAGACGTCCGAACTCACACAGAAACATATGCTTCATTGCTGGGAAATAGTATGTGCAAAATATAAAACATGTTTACATCAAACATCAAACTGGATATAATCATAATCTGAAGCTAAAAATTATGGTCTGTGCCCATAATATAGGCCTACTACACGATTTTCTGCTAAATCCAACTCGGTCAGACTGGAAATTTGGGCAAAAGTTGTGTAGTGTATTCCAACTTCTAGTTTTTGATCTAAAGCATGACCAGATAAATTTAGAAAAAGTGGTCACACTTTATATTAGGTGGCCTTAACCACTATGTACTTACATCAAAAAATAAGTACAATGTACTTATTGTGGTCATATTGTATTGCTAAACACTTTTTCTGCTATTGAGGTGGGATATGGGTAAGGTTAGGGACAGGTTTGGTGATATGGGTAGGTTTAAGGGTGGGTTAAGGTGTAAGGGATGGGTCAACAGTGTAATTATAAATGTAATTACAGAAATTAATTACAGATGTAATTACATATAGGTGTTTTTAAAAATATAAGTACAATGTAAAAACATGTATGTATACAATAAGTGCATTGTACCAAATGATTAATTCAAATGTAAGTACATAGTAGTTAAGGCCACCAAATATAAAGTGGGACCGAAAAACTTGATAAGGCTATTATATATAAGTATTTTTATTAATGTAAGTCTTAATGTGCATACGATTAATTTAATCTAATCTGCGAGTAATTTTCGAGCCATGATATTCAAAGTCTTAATAAAATATTGGCTATAGCTTTGCAATCAATACAAAAGGATGTGGTGATACAGTTGTAACCATATAAGTACATTCACAGAGTAAGCCACTTCACTATATGTTCCCCTAAGGCTTATCTTATAAAGTGCTCAGAAACATGGACAAAAACTAAACATAACTGTATTTATTTAAAGATGCAATGCATTTATATTTAAATTCTAGTCAAGTGCTTATATAGACAAGATCAGTGTTTAGAGGCATGGCTCCATCTACTGGTTTTTATTAAGTGTTATATTAGGGTGAATCAAGCCAAAGTGAAACATCATTATGCAGAATATCATTGCATTTCATAATTAATTATCCTGGTATATAGCATATCTGGAGAATATCAAATGCAACAGTCATTACATGTAAGTTTTCATTTGTCTAAACTCATAATAGATGTGATCAAGCTCCAGGCAATATGGAAAATGAGTCACTCTTAAAGGTGCTGTATGTAGGATTTTGACTCTACTAAAGCATAAAAATACCATAATATGTTTGCAGATATTTAAGAAACATGCTAAGTTAACATACTTGTTTATCTGAAAAACAATTCTACAGTCAGTTATTCTCCTTTGAAAATGTGCATTCCGGCCCGGAATGTCTGTGTTTGTTATGGTTTGTAAAACCCGCCCACTGCCAGTTTACCCAATTGTATTTCGACACCGCGGGTTGCCAGTTGACGGAAAACACAGCGTATTTAATTGTATTCATCGGCATGTGCGCTCGTTCCTGTTGGTGTTGTTAATCTGGCAACCTGCGTGTGCGTCAAGTCTGAGGAGGAGGGGCCGGGTGAAAAAAACCGTCTGCAATATTTTGAATTTGGCCTGCAATACCTAGTTCAACCACTCGGTGTCAATCCTACATACAGCACCTTTAAATATAAGCCTTCGAAAAACTTTTATTGTACATTTTTTCAAAAATATCAATGGATAATCAACTACAAGACAAGTATATATTCTTGCAAAAAGCTTCAGGTCAGTGGGGACATTGGTGTTGGTGTGAAGCTTGCTTAAGCAATCATCACTCATGCAGGATAAAGTTTCATCACCCCATCTAACATATTCAGTGCAGACCGTTCAGGTGCTAATGTTCAGACGGATGTGTGGTCATGACGGGCCACAGTATTTCTTCTGAGTACTGCACACAGACATATTCATCACGCTTCAGAAGATCTGTATACTATAAACACACAAAAGACAAGTGTTAGTGTAATAGACATGTTTGGGACAATTTAGGAATTGGCTCTTTACAATTTATGAGCTGGAATTTGAATCAAAATGACAGAAGGAAATTACTCAATTGCAATTTTAAAAAATAGACAATAAAATATTATATATATATATATATATATATATATATATATATATAAACTATGTTCTGTTTAAGGTACTTTTAAGCCACTTCATATTGTTTAACTCTAACTTTGGGGTTAGTTAACTACTAACTATTCTACTGGAAATGTAGATATGAGTAGACTCAATCTCTCGGTCAAAACCAAAGACTTCAGGGTTTTAAAGGATCTTCCACCATGGTCAGTATAATGAGTTACAAATTTCGATTATATTGACATTTATCATAACTACTCATTTCATGAAGTGTATTCCAACTTATAGTTTTTCTATTTATACCATAACCAAAAAAATAAATAAATAAAAGCTTTTAGTATCTTTACTAATGCAAGTTTGAATCTGCATAAGATAAGTTTGGTTTTATCTAATCTGTGAGTAATTTTTGAGCCATGACATTGAAAACCTTCATAAAATATTGGCTGCAGTCTAGCATATACAACCTGGCTTAAGCAGTCATCTCTCATGCAGGATAAAGATCACCATCTAACACATGCAGTGCAGACTGTTAAGGTGCTAATGCAAAGCCGGATGTGTGGTCATGAAACACAGTGTCGTTTCTTCTGAGTACTGCGCACAGACATTCATCATGCATGGTTAATATAATGAGTTACTGATTTTGATTATATTTTCATTTATTATAATGTGTGTGTTATTAATGACTACTCTTACAGCACTTACAACACTCTCAGCACTATAGAATATATTTATTCTGTACATTTATTCTGTCATTCATTGGTTTGTGAAAGAGATTGCTGTATGGGACCTTTAAGCTGAAGCTGTTATGGAAGATGAGGCAGAAGTGATATCTCTGATAGTTTGTATGCTCTGGAAATAAAAATATATATATATATTGTATTTGTATATTGTTATGTATCTCTACATAACCTTGGACCTTGTAACATTTCAATTTCTTTCTAATTAATTCATTAATTTATTATTAATATTTTAATATGATTTTAATGTACCATGTTTACTGACATTACTGACAAGGCGTTCAGTTCAGTTGGGAATGGCACAGTATAAGAGTTAAAAACATACCTGAACCTGCGCTCTCTGTGCGTTCTTTCTTCTTGAATCTAACAATGATAATTAAATAGACAAGTCAGGGTCATGCCAAAATGTAAACATCTCAATGGAAAATGACACAGTGACTTACTTTTAAATGCATTAATACACAGGATCAAGATAACCAGAATCACTGCACCCAGACAGATGAAGAGATACGGCAGCCACCATGGATATGAACCAGAGCTGCTATCAGTGATGTCTCTTTCTGAGAAAACAATTATATGTTGTACATTTTCATGAATTGAATCATATGAAAACTTTGATTGACATGCAAGTGATTAGATTAAACCTGCTCTTACTATCAGTCCAAGACATTTCATTTTCTATGCTGTCAAAGTCTTATTTGTTATCATAAAAAGAGAAAATACCTGAGACAGAAACATTTATATGATGGCTATGCACAGAGAGGTGTGGTAACTTTAGTTCACATCTGTAAGAGCCTTCATGATGCTTTGATATATTTGCAAAAGTTAAATATGAAGTTAACATCTTCGGATCGGATGGTGAATAGCTCTGTGATGCTGACATCTGATCTGCTTCAGATACTGGAATCCATTTGTCTAAAGTTACTTTAGTCCATGTCACATTGATTTTCTGATCATCACAATACGTCACATTGCAGGAGATCTTGAAAATCTGGTTTATGAAGACTTTATGGACAGTCCCTCTCGGAACTTTCAAGAAAGGACATTTGGGGGCATGACCTAAAATTCAAAACATTGCAGCAAATGTATGAACACAATGATAACAGTAAATAATAATGATTTTGAAAATAATAAATAACAATTATGTTTAAATGAGACAATGCTATAGAACTGAACGGTTTTGGTTCAGTATAAACTTCAAATTAAATAGAAATCAAATTCAGTAGAATAGAATAAAATCAAATTCAATTTATTATGCCAGAACTAGTCAATGAAAATCACAGCGTCAATAGTTGATGTCTTGGACATCATGCATGCTATTAACTCACCTTGTGTATCAGCGCTCACATGCAGGATGAAAACTACCAACATGTAAAGGATCAAAGCCATCTTTCTCAGGTATGCTGAATCCATCTTAAATACAAGCCAGGGACACAACAGATGTTCTCAAAATATAAATGAATCCAGTCTAATCCTTACAGTTACCACCCAAGTCACACAACTGAACATTGTGCTCTTCAGTCTTATTGTGGTTTCTATTTCCTTTATGTTCATGCACTCAGTGTTCTCAGTGTGGGATTTTGCACATGTAGTGAGCTTCACATGATTTTGGACATGATTGTCTTCTTTTTCTTTTTTTGGAATAAATTACATTTTAAAATATATTCAAATAGAAAGCAATTTAATAAAAATATTTCACAGTATTACTGTTTTTGCTGTATTTTGGATCAAATAAATGCAAGCTTGGTGAGCAGAAGAGAATTCTTCAAAAAACATTAAAATTCTTACTGTTCAAAATCTTTTGACTGGTCGTGTACTTCATGCAGTTATATTACATTTGAAGAATACACAAAGCAAAACAAGAATATATGTACGTATTTTATGAGCTGGTGATTTCTTATGAAAAAACGTTAAACATAACCAACTTTATATGCCGCCACTCATGGGTATCTTTACCTTTATATATATATAAAATAAAAAATAAAAAACTCTGGACACACACAAAAAAAGAAAAAAGGTATATAATCTTTCAAGTGTTTTTCAATTAAATGGTTTCAAGTGCAAAGCAGGCCTTCATGTTAACCGCCACACGCTCAATGTTGGTTCACTCATACAGTTTGTTTTTAAGCATCTGTACCTTGGTTGAGAGTCTGGTAGCATCCAGCTGGAGGAAGATTCTGAAGCACCTTAAAGAACGTTTTCAGTTCAGGTTCATTGCATATATGACACCCATTAAGAGTGCACATGCAGAAGCGTTGTCTCCCAAGTCCCTCAATCACTATTCCAACATCAACTGGAGTGGTGGTGGCATCACCTCCCTCAGCATTAATGCTGTAGATGCCAAAGACAACTTGTTCAAGTATACGCTCTCTGTATTGCGCGCAGCGGAGTTCCGCCCCGGTTCGCGCGCGCGCACACACACACACACACACACACACACAAACGTAAGCGCACACACAAGTGAGCACACTCTCACTCCTATTTGTAAACATTAAGCCGCAAAACGACTATTTAAATATGACTTCTGCGTGTCTCTGTGTTAATGTATGGCGCAGACGCGCGGGTTTGTTCACTACTCATACAGAAGCGCATGACTTGCGGTGATATTAAGGTCTGCCGCCTCACTAAATGAGGACATAAATACAACATCTCCAGAACTGCTCATGAA
This sequence comes from Onychostoma macrolepis, assembly GCF_012432095.1. Classification (NCBI taxonomy): domain Eukaryota; kingdom Metazoa; phylum Chordata; class Actinopteri; order Cypriniformes; family Cyprinidae; genus Onychostoma; species Onychostoma macrolepis. Next base: position 30,552,523 of record NC_081163.1, read on the forward strand.
GTGACTCTCAGAGCATTTGACCGTTTCATTTGAGAAAAACTATCCTCATATCATATACACACAGAAATGTAAAGGTATTCACGGCAACCCGTCAAAATAAAAGTTCGGTTTCACTTGAAGACATTGGGCAGAACGTAATAGACTACTACTACTAAAACTATTAAAACCTTATCTTTAAGGAATAATCATACAATGTCTTCAATGTCATTATCAATATTAGATCCCCTTTATTTTCCAAAAAATAAGATTTTTATTCATTAAAATATAAATTAAAGGAATGTTTTTATGTCGGAAAAAAAAACGATATTCATGCCCACCCAAAGCCATAAACATAGGGGAAACACTGAATATATAGTGTTATAATAGAAGTGTTATAATTTTGTTCAGTGTATATCTTATCCTATAAAAATAAATAAATAAACACCTTCGTTAACAAAAAAAAAGTGCACAGCAACAAGAACTAGGACAAAACAAAGTAACATTAATGGTCAGCAGTTATTTAGTGTTTGGTCAAACTCATAAATGGGGTCATATTTGAGCATGACCACATATAATAATTTCTTTGGCATCTGAATGTAGCCAATGATGATGTTCGCTGAGATGAGTCTCTGTTATGGACTCTACAGAGGTGTGATCTAAGTGCATTCCATGACTTGAATGTACATGGACAACTAGTATATGGGCAAGGATATGGGTGTCTACGCCCATATTGAGGAAGTTTTAACCTATAATGTTTTAGTAACTGACATCTAGTTGAGGTCTTTGAACCGCAACCTTTACACTGCCACATTCAATATCTGTAACAAGCACAAACACCACCAAAAACAACAAAAAAAGTGATTTCAGTTAAAAGAAACTTGACTTGCAAAAAAAAATAAAATGAAATAAAAATTAGAAGATAATAGAAGATAAAAATAATAGAAGATAAAAATTATAATTTAAAACATTTATACAATCTGTTAAAAACGGAAATGATCAATTGCTACTGATAATTAAAAGTAAACAGGATACAAACAGAAACAAGCTACTAACAAATGAAATGGTAACGCAAGAAACAGTATTTACATTAGTAGATGTTGCAGATCTTACCTATTGTGAGTAAAGCACCTTGGCAGGAACACAAAACACACCTTTCATTAAGGACCTGAAAAATTGCAAAGGATAAAAACAAACAAAACAATTTGATAAAGATTGTGAAATTGAATTAATCTGAACTAACTGAAAAACTTCAAACCAATAAAATAATCACACTTTGTAATTTTTATTGAAAGCATCACAACAAATTGGAAAAAAACTAAAGTTTCAAACCAGGTATTAACCCCTGTTAATTTTGACAGTAGATTTTAGTTTAGTTTTAGTCGGATGGACTTAGTATTGCAGTTTCAACGGAGAATGACTGTAGCATTGTTTTTCAAATGAACAAGTATGTTAACTTAGTACGTTTCTTAAATATATCCGCAAACATATTAAAATAAAGAACATATATCTTATTACAAAAAAAAAGGAAAAAAAGATCGATATTGGTGAAAAAACAAATATCCTCCTACCTTTACTAGCCGTTGAAAAGGTAAGATGTCCCTCTGTCAAAACCAATCGAAGAAAAACTTTGCAGGGGGTCACGCAGGTGTGCAGAGAGTCAAATATCTTTGCGCGCGTGTAGTCTGAGCGTGACGCGTCTTGCTCTTCTCCTTTTTGCGCGGGCGTCACGATTACGTCACCGCGCTAGCTGGAGGCAAAACAAAGGGAAAACTGGAGGCGGCCTATTCAAACCAGCGCAGATTCGGCTACATAAGGAGCTTAAAATATCATCTTGTTGTGATGTTGGATGCAAGAATCGATGTAGTACAGGCTCCAATTTGAAATTTTAACGCATACCTGCTGCCACTCCCAGACAAAAAACCGACGACGGCTGTGTTTAAACGAGATAAAACGAGTGGACTGGACAGAAACTATCGTCAGAAATGCTCGCGTTTGCAGCGCACACTTCTTATCAGAAAAGGTTGAATAAAGTATTGTCTTTTGTTGTTATGGATTATGGTTTGTGTTGTGTCTAAAGATTTCTTATGCATCTCACAACTATGAAATAGTGTCTGTGTGCATGTGTAAAACAACAAACTGATGATGTATATGCTTAATCATCTGTAATTGTTGTGATTGATAGCGGCTGGACTTTCTAAGAACTTAGTAAGAATAATCAAATACAGAAAGTTCAAAATTAATTTCTGGAATCTTTATTTCTAGAAACTATTCACATTTTCCTTTAAATGTACTTTATGTAAAGTATTGTAAATTTAACTTACATTATTTACAGGATGTATATACTTTAAAATAACTATTTGGCCATGATACATACATCTTCAAATAATATATCATCACATTGAATGTTTAACTTTTTGTATTTTGGCCCAGTTCACTCTCGCGTAACATTAGCTGTAAAAAATAGCCTGCTGAAGTTGAAATATACATCTTCATGACTAGATGGACTCAGGTGAGTTTCTCTTTACTACTCGAGTCACTCAATCGGAGGTAATCCTGTCAGATCGTCCATCCATGAGCATAGGGTCGGCCAATCTGACTTTGTCCGTTAAAGTTAACTTATTTAAATAACAATAATGGTCCTGCACAGTGAGTGACCTTACATATGCAGGTAAAATCGGATTTTCTCCAGCCATTGTTAAAAAAACAAGGTAAACAAACTTCATAGCTAGCGTTAGTGAAGCGGTCAGTGGAATCTTTCTGCCTCCAGCTAAGCCCCGCCCACAGAAAAACGTCACATTGTTTACTAACAGAAAAAGGGTCTATACTGCCACCCTCTGGATGTAAGCATTTTTTACTTAACATAAATGGCTTGTGTTTAGACAACGCGTTAGGATTTTGTACAGTTAAGTTGAGACATAATTACATACATGGACCTTAATAGAAAAAAACATTTAAAGTCAACAAAGACAATTATTATAAGTAAACTGAATATAAATATATTATGTAGAGTGCACAACCTTCCTTGTTCATTTTTTTGAGTGTATGTAAGTAGAATGATTTTCAATAATTTCACGTGTAAATAGAATGTTATTTATTCAAAGATACAGTCAACCTCTGTGTACATTTTAGTCATATATGAACACAGTTTTGTTAAACAATGAAAGTATACTGTAAACCTTCAGTATCATGTCAATATGTTGCAAAGAACTTCAAACGGGTTACTCTCAGTAGACTGAAGCAATATCTAGAGCAATAGCTCCATCTCCTGGGGCCAGCTGCATAAACACAGCCACTATATTAAGATCAACTAACAGCTGGCCAATTAGTCGAAATTAAGAGCAATTGACATTTTTATGTAACTGACATTAAAAATTTAAGATTAATCTAAAAGTAAAAAATTAGATTAACTTTAAAAACTAGCTATGCATCATTGGTTTTAAGTGTTTTTCAGTTCTGACATTGTTAGATTGTTGTTAGGGCTCAACAAAAGTGGGACATCCAGTTAAATGAGACAAATAAGTTTCACGATCAATTGCATTTGCTTTTTTCTGTGTTGTATTTAAAGAAAATTGAAAAAACTTGTTCCCTGTTGATGGTCCTCGAGGGAGGTTTTAGGATTTTGTTTAGCTGTTGCTCTCACAGAGTGGTTTCCTTTTCACTGCGGGTGAGGTGGAGGAGCATAATCAATGTCACTCACACGAGCATGAGCCCACACCCTCCACAAACATAAAGCCATAATCCGTGCCCACGGAGGATCTCCTATCAACATAGAGTTCCACCCAGCATCAGTGTTTGAAGCTTCACGGCGGTCTTCAAAGCCCATAGCTCCACCTTGGCTCTTTGACTTATTGGCTTCACTGTGGCTTATCGATACCTTGCCTCGGACCCCTTGCCATGGACCATCATCCCTCACAGTGTTGTGGAGTAACTATTAGGCCTTTATGTAATGGCATTACATAACTTAATTACAAAATAAATGTAACATGACTCAAAAGGTCCTAAACTGGAAATCACCAAAAACACATTGTATGAACATCTGTTATATATTGTAATATTAACTTTTTCATTTTATTAGTACTTTTTGTTGTCCCTTCAGGGCAATTTCTGTAGCATCAACATTGATAAACAAACCGACAATATGAAACATCAGGTACCATTTCCTCATGTGTTTAAGATGTAAATGCACACATATCTTTGTGCTTCAAGTAAGTATGTGATCAAAACTGCATTTGAAACAAAAGATCTAAGCTCTCACAGTCCTCCACTTGGGGCTCTGTATCTAGGGAGAACTTTAAACTCTGCATGCAAAATGTGAAATGTAGCTTCTAAAATGGTAAACAAATTCCTAAGAACTTTTTTTTTCTCACACAGAGCAGACAACCGTAACTGTACAAAGCCTATGGTATTTGGCCCTAGGTTAAGTCCCTGCAGCAGTGATTAACTTTGGACAATCAATCCATACAACCAACAAAAAGTTAAAACAGATTTAATAAAATATATATAAAACATTATCAGTTTAGATTTGTCCACATCAAAAATACTTAAGTAAATATAATCACTATCTATATCTAATATCTTAGAAACATTAATTTTTAATGTTAGTGCATAACACTTAGACTAGTCTCCAGCATATGGGTGTGTTGCATCAGACACATGTGATTAGTGGTGTGAGTTTCACTTAGGCTGTAGAAACCTCACTGAACTCACAAGCAATGATTTTCCGTGATGTAATGAGGAAAGTAAACCATGTGATGATTTGTACTCAGTGTGAAAACATACATACATCTCCTGCTTCCTGTTCGAGAGAATAGATTAACAGTACTGTATGGTTGCCCAAAACTGCCTCACTGTTTCAGTTTGAAGACTTGAAAATGTTGTTTAACCTTATCCAGTTATGCAGACAGAAAATCAGGAGACCCGGATAGATGCATACTCTGAAAACTCCTCCTGTGTCTGACGAGATGTGCTAGATGATGGTGTTGGAGCGAGGTGATGCAGAGATGCATATACAACCTGACTTGATCTGCTATCTTTCCTGTTAGACAAAGGATCATCACTACAGTCTGACATGTGTGATGTGGACTGTCCGGGTTGTAATGTTAAATTGCATGTTTTGCTGTTATGAGAGTGCTGCTGTGTTTCTTCAGAGTTCTGGACACAGATAAATTCATCACGCTTCAGAACACTGGGCCTTGATGACGACATGACAGATGCTGCTGTATACTGTAAACATAACATGATAATCATTAATATGGTATTGTACATTTGGATATGCAAAATCCAGAATTTATGAGAAATTATTTACAATTTATGAGAATTTGAATTGGAATTAGATGCAGAATGTTCCTAACCTTAATTTATTGAAATTAAACAGTCTGACATCAGAATATTACAGAACACTTCTTAACTGTTTTGTTTAAGGTTCCCATGATGCACTTGCTTAATTCTGTTTTGGGTAAATTAGAACATTATGCACTCTTGTACCAAGATGATTATAGTTAATTTACTAAATACAAATAAATGTAGATTTTTTTTGTTTTTAAACATTTGAAAGATTAATTATTAATGTCATTTGTATGTCAATTTTAATGTGTTAGAATGCTATGGGTAATTTATACAAAAATCATTGTTAACTGAATTTCTTCCAATTTAATTTTAATGCTACATTCTTAAAATCAAAATCTGCAATTATGCATCTTGCATACCTCAATTCAAGTTAAAAAACTGAATTATAATTTAAAAGGCAGTCAATTCAGTTCTGAGTGGCACATTAACTGGTAGTATAAGAATTAAAAATGTACAGTACATGCATTTTACACTAATCAGTTATTATATGAAACATACCTGAACCTGCGATCTCTGTGTGTTCTTTCTTCTTGAACCTGACAATGATCATTAAAGGGACAAATTCAGGGTCATACCAAAACCTAAATATCAAAATAATGGAAAATGACACTATGACTTACTTTTAAATGCATTAATACACAGGATCAAGATAAGCATTACTGTCAGAACCAGAATCACTGCACCCAGACAGATGAAGAGATACGGCAGCCACCATGGATATGAACCAGAGCTGCTATCACTGATGTCTCTTTCTGTTGTCATTAAGAAAAGAAAAAAATACTGTAATTTGCAAAAAGGAGAAGCAATATTAAGCTGTAACAGCAAATATGTAAATCTTTAAGAAGATCATGCACGTCAGTGTTTGAAACTGCTCTTACTTTCATCTTCCAGGATGTTATCTGTAAAAGTTCAAAAACAGTTTTGTTTAAAATCACTTGACTGGTTCATATAATTACCATATCTTGTTCTGATGGCTTCGGCCTTACATAATCTTATTTGTTAACATCAAAAGAAATAATTTTTACCTGAGACAGAAACATTTATATGATGGCTATGCACAGAGAGGTGTGGTAACTTTAGTTCACATCTGTAAGAGCCTTCATGCAGCTTTGATATATTTGTGAAAGTTAAATATGAAGTTGACATCTTCGGACCGGATGGTGAATAGCTCTGTGATGTTGACATTTGATCTGCTTCAGATACTGGAATCCATTTGTCTAAAGTTACTTTAGTCCATGTCACATTGATTGTCTGATCATCACAATACGTGAGATTGCAGGAGATCTTGAAAATCTGGTTTGTGAAAACTTTATGGACAGTCCCTCTCGGAACTTTCAAGAAAGGACATTTGGGGGCATGACCTAAAATACAAAATATGATAAACAGTTAGAACATCGTTAACACGCTATGGAACTGATAATTTATTTTTAGTAGGGATGCAAATTGTTTTCTCTTTACTTTTTTTTTTTTCCTTCTGCATGCAGAGGTTGAAATAGCACATAAGCTTTAAAAGCCTAACTGTAAAGACATTTTCTTTTACACTGCAGTGAAAGGTACAAATGAAATAAATTTTTGCAGTGATGTCTGCAAATGAAATTTAACTGGAAATCTAAACTAAAATGTGGTTTTAAACAAATCATTGTTGCAGTTCCACTTGCACTTTTTAATTGAATAATTTACCTTCTGCATCCCCACATTTTGTTGAACTTTTACTCAAAGAAAATTCAACAGAATGTTGATTACACCAAAACTAGTCCGTGAAAATCACAGCATCAGTAGTTGATTTTGTCTTGGACATCATACGTGCTGTATATGCTATGAACTCACCTTGTGTATCAGCGCTCACATGCAGGATGAAAACTACCAACATGTAAAGGATCAAAGCCGTCTTTCTCAGGTATGCTGAATCCATCTTAAACACAAGCCAGGTATGTCACAGACGGTCTCAAAATATAAATTCATTCAGTCTTATCCTTACAGTTACCATCCAAATCACTCGACTGAACACTAATTTTTGTCACTTTCTCATTGTGCTCTTCAATCATGTTCATTCTTATACTTGTGGTTTCCATTTCCTTTACCTACGCAGCATGCACTCATCCTGCTCTGTGTGCTTTTGCACATGTATTGAGCTTCACATTTTTTTGGACAGGAGAGTTTCACTCTGTGGTTTTGTTTTTTTGCATACTTATGCAGTTGTTACACCTTTCTAGAACACAAATACCCTTTGTTGTTAATTCAATGCAAGTAAAAAACAATCTCACACACCCATATTATGTCAAAATAATAGCATAAAATGCTGTTATTGAATTTAACAAATAACACCTAGAGCCTCAGTTCTGGCCTAGTTAAAGGTGGAAACCCTCATTAGATTTTGAATGGTTTCTGTCAGAACTTACAACGCTATTCAGCCTAACTCCATGCAACCATAAACATGTGACTGGAAGAGCACATTACATTTTAAAGTGCACTGAGAGTTTTAAAGTGTCATGTACAGTAACTCGCTCCATCCGACTTCAGAGGCTCGACGGTGGGCTCCTTGCCTGCCAGAACCATCATGGCCCAACAGATTTACAGTGTGGTTAGTTAGATCTATGCTTTGGGATTTTTTCCTCCCACTGCAACGTTACAGGTACGTAACACTTTCAGTTGTAAAACTAAAGACTTTTGCATGTTGTTCTGTGCAAAACATCTAAAAAATTCCCTAAATGTATACTAATACAATTACTTTCCATCAGGGTTCCAGCTTCTTTTGTTATCTGTACAGTGCATGTATTTATTGACTAATTGATTAAAATGTGTGTTTTGATACTCATTTCAAAGCCATACAGAAAAAAGACAAGCATTTTTCAGTAACTCAAAACAGTCATTTATAAACTCAAATTTGTTTGAAATACTATAAAAATTTGTGTTCATGTCCAAATAATAATAAGTTATGCCACAATTACAAAAGAGTTTCTTGTAAATGCCTGTAGCACAGTCAACATGCCATGCTGAAAATATACCAAAGGTGACAATAGAATACAAATAACAATCCTCACTTCTTCCTGTATTCCCTTAGCAGATGTTTTAGCCAAAGAGACTTGCATTCAAGGTAAAAAGTTAATCAATGTGTGTGTGTTTAATGGCTAATTTTATTAACAAATCAAAGATTGACCTTTATGAAGTTTTTGGTTTCCAGTTAAACATCTCAAGTCGAATTTGGTCAGACATTCACATGCTCAGAAAAGAGGACTCTCCGAAGAACACATCAGGTCACGCTCTATAGGGCTTCTGTAAGTAAATTTAACAATATAGTTGCTCCTGAAATCGACCTGTTCATGGTTGTTTGCTTTTTATGCAGTGACACGAAAACTGGACCACAGACGAGTCTTGCTGACTCAAACTCCCGCATGTCTTCACACAGTTTTTCTCTGAAAGCTATAGCTGTAGCTGCACTGCTATATTGTTCTTTTACTCTACATGAACACGGTGAAGGTGAGCTCCATCTTTGTCTATGGCAGGACAGTTTTTTCTTCAGTGCAAGAAGTGGCAAACACTTGTGTCTGGTTCATGTCTATTCAAGTCCCTGTATTCAAATCAGTGTGCTCAAATCATGTACCTTCAAACTTCATTGTTTATATTTTGATAAGGCTATATTGTGCACTATATTGTAAATATATTGTAGGCTCATTAGAGTCTTTGTTTCTCTCAGTCTCAGGTGTGAATCACACCAATATTTAATTATATCCATAGACACTTCCTCACATATGGCCTTTCTAAGAAAAAAAGTTTCTCACAAAAGTTACTTCAATATATTGTTTTATCCGAATGAGTGGGCAGGATGATTTTCACATCATATTATAACAAAAACTCTAGCTGACAAAATCCTGTATTCAAGTGTTGTGGACATATGTAAAGTATGTGGTTCCTGGCCTTATTTCAGTGCCTTTTTAAATCACACATTAACATTATTTTCTTAAAAATACAAGCAAGTACATATTTTACATTATCTTACATTATGTTTTATATATTTTACATATTGTAGCACAGTTTGTGCTGAATACAATGCAATTACACTATAGTCACACTATATATGCATCTCAAAAAAACCTTTCCAAGGGCCAAAAAATCCCCTCAGTTGACCACTGGTTGTCGTTCCATGCATCACTTCTGGTCTGTACTAACCACATACCAAGAAAACCTCACAATTGCCTTTTTGGAGATACTCTGACCCAGTCTTCAAGCCATTGCTATTTGAGTCACTCAGATCTTTTTGCTTGCCCATTTTACCTGCTTTCAACACGTGATATTGAATAACTGACTGTTCACTTGCTGCCCAATATATCCCACCCCCTGACAGGGGCCATTGTAACAATATATACAATTTTATTCTCTTCACCTGTCAGTGGTTCTGTTTGTGGCTAATCATTGTAAATCATAAATAACAATACATTCAAATGTGAAAACACTCTCTACTCTAACCTGTAGCTTTGAAGTTTGTTCTTTATCTGTGACATTGATTTATCTTATTTTAGTTACACATCGAAAGAAAGAAAATGAAAAAATGTAATGTGCTTCAAGAAGTGACAAGAATTAAAGGATATTATAACAACAATAATAATATTTATATAAAAATAATCAATTACATTTATATATTACTTTTCTCCAGACTCAAATCGCTCTTTAAATTGAAATCTCCTCAACCACCACCAGTGTGCAGCATCCGCCTGGAATCGGGTGATGCGACGGCAGCTATAGTGCGCCAGAATCACACACACCAGCTTACTGGTGGAGAGTGATGAAGCTATAATTAGACGTTGTGAGCATAATTAGGAGACCATGATGGTCAACAAGCCATCGGGCAAATTGGAGACTGGACCAATGAATCTTCTCCAAAAATAATAGGCTATATATATATATATATATATATATATAAACTCAAAAACATTGAGTACAACATAAGAGCAACCACAATTTACTCTACAACACTGCAGCACAAAAACACTGCTCGCTGAAGGAACAAATGGAAACAGACAACAGAGGAGGACTTCGAGTACATCGAAAGTCCCAGTAGTGTATCACCAAATTAAGCCTGCTACAAAATTATAATTTCTGTTTGTTTATACTGAAAGACATTATTTTAAAGCTTAATTAAGCACAGTGTTTACCTACTTAACTAGTTTGCCCGGCTCTTATTGAGAGAAAACGTGAAGGAGGTTTCGGTTTAGTTGATTTTGAGTAACCACGCTGCGCGCGTCTGAGTTTATCTTATCTGAGAGACTCCAATCTTTTGGGCGTTGATTACAAGCATCTGCTACGGGTTCACGTCCTGAGATCACAACAACTTTTGAATTTGACAGTAGTTGCTTCACTCACTGACCGCGGATAAGGTGCCTGTAATAGACATGGTTTCCCGTCACTTCATAACGATAACTGTGCTTTATTTTCTTCTCAGCAGCGGGACGGAAGGTAAGCGATTTACCTCTTTAACATGTTTGATAATCTATTAATTTGCCATCGTGGTTTAAAACTGGTAAACACTGATAGAAATGCAGGAACTTTTATTCATAACAAGACATGGGTAAGTGATACTCTGATGACAGAGCAATAGCTTGATACTTTAAATAGCCTAAGATTTAAATAGCCCAAGCAACCTGGGGCTACTGCGTTCTCAATCATTCTCAGTCACAGAAGACACTATTATCATGACAATACCTTTTAATACATGACACATATTGGCTAGGCCTACATTATTTTTCATTCTCATATTTTGCGACCAGAAAACGTCTTATTTTCCTTAAGGAATTAAACAATTATCCCTGCCCAGCTGTTTATGTGTAGATAAAGAGAGGGGTTTGACTGATTAATATCTAACAGACTAGTTTGCCAGCTCTGGCTGAGGGGAAACGTGAAGGAAGCATTGGTTTAGTTCATTCTCAGCTGTCATGTGGTGATTGATTGATTGATTGATTGACTTTTACTTTAAGACTTTTAAGGTGACGGAGTTTCTTTAGCCTACTCCATTACAGTGGATGAGGTGCCTGTTATGGCACGTGTTATGACATGTTTTCCCGTCCCTTTATTACTACAACTTTTTTTTCTTCTCAGCAGTGGAACAGAAACGATTTACCACTTTAGAGCATGTCTGATAATTCAAATATTTGCAGAAATAGCGTGGATTATAACAACATTGGTAGAAATGCAGAAACTTTTATTTATAACACGGCATGGGTAAATAAATCTGAAAAGTAATCTGATGACAGATTCAGTTTAGATAAGTAGCCTAAGCAAACAGAGGCTACTTAACTTTAATTTCTGTGAGTCAAATACGTAGGCTATACTATTCTGATTTAATTTAGGCTAATTGTATATGTCTGCCATATCACTATTCACTATCACTATAGCCTTGTAATATACGACACTCTATTACTAAATGGAGTATAATTTTTCAATCTTATTTTCCGACAAGAAAATGTCTTATTTACCTTAAGGAAACTCTGTTGTATCTGCATTTATCCTTGCCCAGCTGTTCATGGAACATTAGTAATGGAACATTAGTAACATGTTGAAAAGTTTTTCGAAGGCTCGTTAGATCTGCACCAACAAGGCTTTTAGTTTTTTTAGTGAACTGCTTACCCTCAATTATATAATGGCACATCATTTAAAGGGGTCCTATTATGCTTTTTCACTTTTTGAATTTTAGTTAGTGTGTATGTTTGGCCTTAAAAAGATCTACAAAGTTACAAATCGCAAAGTCCACTCCAAAGGGAGATATTTTGTTAAAAAAAAAAAAAACATTTTCAAGAACTACAATGAACGGCTCGTTTGGACTACAAAATTGTTTTCCTGTATTTGTGATATCACAAAGCGTCCATTAGAATAGCATTAAAATAAATCCCGCCTATACGGAAATTCGAATGTTTGGCGGGTGGAGAGAACCTTTTTTGAGCACTGCACGTTTGAATACTTAGGACCACGTGATATTTCAGTTTTTCTTTTTTAATAAATCTGCAAAAATGTCAACAATTCTGTGTTTTTCTGTCAATATGGGGTGCTGTGTGTACATTAATGAGGAAAAAAAATGAACTTAAATGATTTTAGTAAATGGCTGCAATATAACAAAGAGTGAAAAATTTAAGGGGGTCTGAATACTTTCTGTACCCACTGTATGTGTGTGTGTGCGTTCTTACAACTTGTATGTTGTAGTCAAGTGCAATCACATCTAAATGTTCATTGTCGTATTACTAATCTCGTGGTAAATATTAAGTTTGTTCTTAGAAAATGCATTCCAAATAAGAAAAGATATTTTAAGTTTAAGTGAAAATTAATCTTGTTTAATGCTTTTGATTCTTGTGCACCCCTCAGTTATTAATATATAAAAATATATTTGTAGTATATTCAAATTTAAAACATTTTTACACATTTAATCATATATTTTATGTATGTTGACTTTTGTTATGCTCTTATTTACAGCAATCTATTTATACATTTATAATAAACTATACATATAATTAAATAAATCACATTTATTTGTATAGCACTTTTTATTATACACATAGTTTCAAAGCAGCTTTACAGAAAATGGATGTTTCTATATTACAAATAAAAGTTCTGTTAAAAGGTGTAAGGGTGTCAAAGTAATGTTCATATGGCAGAAATGTTCTAAAATTAGGCTATACAAATCATGCAGTTATAAGTAATGTCATGTAGGCTATTCAGAAACAATGAAACGTATACAGAAACAATGAACAAATTAAAGCAATGGTTACATGATGTTATCATTACAATGCAAGGAAAATTGAGCAGTTTTGTATGTTTATTCAGAGTCAGCTTCATCTGAAATCCTCTCAAGGGCTGGCGTCATCTCTTCACAGGTGCTGGGTCATATGAAGTCTTCATAAGAGGCTGGATATAGTCCGCAGGAGCAATCTATAGATTGCACCAACAAAATGTAATGTAATCATACTTGGGAACTGGCACTTCTATAGTTGCTAAGACGTTTAAGTACAGTGGTATGCCCAAGTTTGGGCACCCCTGTAAATTTTCATGATTTTCCTTTACAAATCATTGGTTGTCTGGATAAGAAATTTCAGTTAAATATATCATATAGGAGACAAACACAGTGATATTTGAGAAGTGAAATAAAGTTTATATGATTTATGGAAAGTGTGCAAGAATTATTTAAACAAAATTAGGCATGTGCATAAATTTAGGCACCACAAAAGAAAAATTAACTCAATATTTTGTGCATCCTCCTTTTTCAGAAATAACAGCCTCTAAACGCTTTCTATAGCTTCCAATTAGAGTCTGGATTCTGGCAGAAGGTATTTTGGACAATTCTTCTTTACAAAACATCTCCAGTTCAGTCACGTTTGATGGTTTCCGAGCATGGACAGCCCGCTTTAAAATCACACCACAAATTTTCAATAATATTCAGGTCTGGGGACTGAGATGGCCATTCCAGAACGTTGTACTTGTTCCTCTGCATGAATGCCTTAGTAGATTTTGAGCAGTGTTTAGGGTCGTTGTCTTGTTGAAAGATCCAGCCCCGGCGCAACTTCAACTTTGTCACTGATTCCTGGACATTGTTCTCCAGAATTTGCTGATATTGAGTGGAATCCATGCGACCCTCAACTTTAACAAGATTCCCAGTCCCTGCACTGGCCACACAGCCCCACAGCATGATGGAACCGCCACCAAATTTTACTGTAGGTAGCAAGTGTTTTTCTTGGAATGCTGTGTTGTTTTTCCGCCATGCATAACGCCCCTTGTTTTGCCCAAATAACTCATCAATAAGTTTCATCAGTCCACAGCACCTTATTCCAAAATGAAGCTGGCTTGTCCAAATGTGCTTTAGCATACCTCAAGCGACACCGTTTGTGGCGTGTGCAGAGAAAAGGCTTTTTCCGCATTACTCGTCCATACAGCATCTCCTTGTGTAAAGTGCGCTGAATAGTTGAACAATGCACAGTGACACCATCTGCAGCAAGATGATGTTGTAGGTCTTTGGAGCTGGTCTGTGGCTTGACTGTGACTGTTCTCACCATCCTGCGCCTCTGCTTATCTGAGATTTTTCTTGGTCTGCCACTTCGGGCCTTAACTAGAACTGTGCCTCTGATCTTCCAATTCCTCACAATGTTCCTCACAGTTGAAACTGAGAGCTTAAATCTCTGAGACAGCTTTCTGTATCCTTCCCCTAAACCATGATGTTCAACAATCATTGTTTTCAGGTCATCTGAGAGTTGTTTTGAGGCTCCCATGTTGACACTCTTTAGAGAAGATGCAAAGAGGAGAAACACTTACAATTGGCCTCCTTTAAATACTTTCTCATGATTGGATTCACCTGTGTATGGAGGTCAAGGGTCACTGAGGTTACCAAACCAATTTTGAGTTCTAATAATCAGTGCTAAAGGTATTGAAATCAATAAAATGACAAGGGTGCCTAAATTTATGCACATGCCTAATTTTGTTTAAATAATTCTTGCACACTTTCCATAAATCATATAAACTTTATTTCACTTCTCAAATATCACTGTGTTTGTCTCCTATATGATATATTTAACTGAAATTTCTTATCCAGACAACCAATGATTTATAAAGGAAAATCGTGAAAATTTACAGGGGTGCCCAAACTTTGGCATACCACTGTATAAAATACAGTAATAATGTACAGCGTTTTTTCCCCGACATAAAAACATTCCTTTAATTTATATTTTAATGAATAAACATTAAACAAATCTTATTTTTTGGAAAATAAAGGGAATCTAATATTGATAATAACATTGAAGACATTGTATGATTATTCCTTAAAGATAAGGTTTTAATAGTTTTAGTAGTAGTAGTCAGTGGTGTAGTGGAGGGTATACGCAGGTATACGGCGTATACCCACTTCTTTATCAGTCGGCATTCCGTATGCCTACTTCTAAATCCCCTCTGATGCGCATCATTCAGTAGTGTCCTGCACTAGCCAAATCATGACAGTCCAGCATATGAGTAACTAATCCAATCGCATGTGAATAAATGCAAATATTCTCTAAAAACATCCAGTAAAGACGTAAACACTCTCATGCAGTGTATGTTTCATTTATAGGATGGCGCTCTCGCGCAGAAAGTCCAAAACGGCCTCATAGAAGTAACTCACGAGTCACGACGTGCAAGAATCCAGCTATCGCTGTAGCCAAATCTATGTCTACTGTGGCTAAGCTGAATAAATAGAAACATGAAGACAGTAAACACATGATTGCGACAGTATGGTTTATGTGTGTTTTCAATCTCCAGGTAATAAAAAGCATCTGATTCTGAATAATGCAGTGCTAAGTAGGCTAATTGATAGCATTTATTACACTTGCCAATAGATACTAGGCTATAAAATATATTCTGCCTTATTCTGTGATAAAAATGGGGGGAAATGTAGTATATAGGCTAAACAAATCATAAAATTGTCATTAGGAAAATACAGGAAAAATATTATAAATTATTGCTTATTGTCCAGCTGTGTATTTGATTTCTCAGCCAATTAAAAGCAAGAGGTAGCCTAATAATTAATAATAATAATAATAATAATAATGATCGTTATAAAACCTGTCAATTATACAAAAAAAGTTATTATATTAGACATTTCTGTCCCCTCACTTCTGTCAAAATCAAAAAAATTGTTTGTTTCAAATAGAGATCACAATTCTCCCACAATTCTGAACAGACAACTAAACAAAATAACATGCAATTTACTAGAGGTTCTGACAAAATGTCAGTTGCTGCAGTTAATTATTTATTGCAAAATCTGCACCTCCTCTGTGGATAATATTATTTTTATAATGATCCTTACTCAAGCAGCAGAAGTTAAGTGACAGTGTGCAAATATTACTGGCCCATTTTGGAGTGAACTAAAATTGCAAGACTAGTTTTACATGTCACTGTTTATGACACAGGTCGTTCATCCTTTGCAGGGCCGTTTAAAAAAAATAAAAAATTGGGGCATGAATTAAGAGTATACCCGCTTCTCTAGGCACCACTACACCACTGGTAGTAGTCTATTACGTTCTGCCCAATGTCTTCATGTGAAACCGAACTTTTATTTTGACGGGTTGCCGTGAATACCTTTACATTTCTGTGTGTATATGATGAGGATAGTTTTTCTCAAATGAAACGGTCAAATGCTCATGAAGTGACTCTCAGAGCAGTACTGGAGATGTTGTTCATGTATTTATGTCCTCAATTAGTGAGACGACAGACGTTAATATCACCTCAAGCGTCACGCGGGCTTCTGTATGAGTAAACAAAACCCGCGCGTCTGCGCCATACATTAACACAGAGATACGCAGAAGTCATATTTAAATAGTCGTTTTGCGGCTTAATATTTACAAATAGGAGTGAGAGTGTGCTCACTTGTGTGTGCGCTTACTTTTGTGCGCGCACGCGCGCGCGTGTGTGTGTGTGTGTGTGTGTGCGCGAACCGGGGCGGAACTCCGCTGTGCAGAGAGCGCGACCATGTAACGTAGAGACAGAAATGACATGCCGCCGTGTAAATAAGATAAATAACATAAGGCTATTTTGTTTGTTTAATAAAACAACAAGGTATAGACCTGTTCTATAGGGAAGGTAACATTTGAATGACTTCTTTTGTGGTCTGGCGCTATAGAGAAAATAAAATTAACTTGACTTTCAATAATGGTAGGGGAAACACTGGATTTACTGTGATTACTTCTGTAAAATAGTAGTGCCCTATATAATACATTTTTGGAAATTTAGTCTAGCATAATTCTGAACTGAAAACTGCTCACTTATTTTAAACTTTTCATTCTCACTTAGGTCCATCAGCATCCTTTGCAATAAATCCAAGTCTATTAAATAACTCCCCACCAGCAAAAATCACGTTTAAAAGCCTTAATTACACAACGATGTATGAAACTGCATGCAGAAAATTAACACCTGTAGTGTCTTCCGTCTCTTTCTGAAGAATTACGCACAGTCTTGAAGTTTGATTCCAGAAGAAAAGACTTTATTATCTATACAGCGAGAATAAAGTCGAGATCCTTTCTGCAGAAAAGTCTCCCGATTGTCTCTGGGCTTTAGTATATATACACCAGTTTTTTAAGGCGGGTTCCCTTTACATTAGAAGCCCCTCTCATGCATACACTTCTACTTTTCGCTTGCGTTTGCAAACCTATCTCTTCCTTGGGAGCTGAGACTTCCTAGACTTGTTATGGTAAAGGAAAAAGCTCCCCTATATTTTTCCAGATGTTTCCTGTTTATACATTTTAGGCACTTTTAACACAGAGGCCTTTAGAACATAATAGAGGATTAAAAAGGATATATAAATGGCAAGATTCACCTTGATTAATTCAGATCTTTAACAGCAAAAATCTTCTTCATTCCTCCCTTTGAGACTTTATTAAGTCTCACAATTGCTTATGTCTACCCAGAGTGCTACTTCATAATTCAGTCCTTTCAGTTAACACTATCTAGTGACTAAATAAGTCACACAGTCTTATCATCAATGACTAGATGATGCAGCAGCACTCTGGAGGAAAATCAGAACCAAACGTCTCTCTCTTCACTTGACTAAGAGAGAGTAAAAGATTCTGTCTCCTTTCCCTTTTTATCATATAGAAAACAATGTTATAAGCATGAGCGTGTATTTGGTTCAGCGCTTGCCTGTGGCTGTCAGTTATGTATATTAAAACATAAAAATACAATCAAAATATAATACATTGAATATCCCAAGAAAAATAGTTTGGATCCGTTGATCTTCAGCCCAGATGCCTTGCGCATCGTAGAGGGCCATCTATGGGCATAGGTTGTGCTAGTTCTTACACCCAGAATTCGGCTCTTCTTTACACCTCTTCTTCATAGTCATCAGAGTCGCTGGAACTGTCCTCCAAAGTTTGTTCATTTGAGATCAGCTTGTTTAGCAATCCTTCATAATACTCATCCAAGTTCCTTTCTGTGATTATTCGTTGGTTGTTTGGGACTTTTATCATTCCCATTTGTTTAACAGTAGCATTGACGACCAATGTTCTCAGTACTGGTAATACACAGCAAAATAATAATCCTCCCATTAATATAGCAGCTCCTATAAACATTCCCAGTTTAGCAATCCATGCTCCCCATGCTCCAAATTTCAAATCAAACCAATCCCATATCCGTTGGTCCCTTCCTGCATTTGCTGTAACTTCAGCTCTTAATTTCTTTATTTTAATCATCACTTCACTAAAAGCTCCCCCAGGGACAGTATTATTGGGTATGAAAGTGCAGCATTGATCTCCAAACATGATACAGACTCCTCCCTTATCAGCTAAAAGCCAATTCAGGGCCTGTCTGTTTTGCCATGTCATTCTACTTGTCGCGTGCACTTGTTCTCCTAATAGGGTCAACGCATCGTCAGTGTAATTAATGAATCTTTGTTGGTTATAATAAATGTAATTAATCCACTCTACATTTTTGTTAGGTGTGATCCAAACAAATATTGATTCAAAACCTGCTTTCACTTCATCTCTTGCCTTAAATTTGTTAGGAATCCCTCTCGGTTGTCCAATTGCATCTAAATATACCTTGGGGTCCGGCTCGTAACCTCTTTTGATTCTGTTGTCTTCCTTGCTTTCGCTTTGTTCTGTTCCCCATTGTGCCATGTTGAGTTCTTGCAGTAATCTTACTCTTACGCACATACCTTTCCATCCTACCGGTAAAGAAGGCAACAATGTCTCACCTCCACAGATCCAAAAGAAATCTGCTATTATTAGTGATTGATCTTCATAAATTTCTATAGAAGGCAAGGCAATAGTTTGATTTTCACATTCTTGAGGTGTTATTTTATTCCTTTTCTTTTTTCCAAGTGCTAAAAGTTCTGGAGCTCTAACAGGAAGTCCAGACTTCCAAGAATTTTTCTTGTCTATATACCAAACTATAGCACATTTGCCCTTGAACTTGCCTACATCTTGTGTTCCTTTCGGTTTATGGAAGCACTCATATTCTTGTTTATAATCTATGCCATACCATTTTGGAATCTCTACTTTCCTTTTTTCAATTTTTATATATTGGCCGATGTCCGAATATTGACACCAAGATCCCCAGAGTGGTCTAAAAAAATGACTTGTTAATTTAGAATTTCCTAAAAAATCCTAGACATTCAGCAATACAATATGGTCTAGTGAAATCTGTCAAATGACAAAAGTTTCTCCCAAATTCGGCACATTTTTGGTAGTCATATGGATTTGGTACGGCTATTACTTTGCTTAACGGAGATTTGGAGCATAGCAAGCAATTTTCTTTCTTTGTTTCTCTTGCAGTAAAAGCTGCCCATTGATACCATTCATTATTTTGAGCTGTTTCCCATAATTCATCATTTTGACTAACTTCTTCATCCCCCTGCATCTCATAATCTGTGTCTATATGATTTTTGATTAGCATTAGCTCTGTCGAGTTGATATCTTTACCACTGTTATCCAAAGGTTTAAAAGTTAATTGAAGGGAAGTCTGGTTGCTTTCTATTGGTTGAGCTTGGAGTTGCATTATTAAGTACATTAGGCATAAGATGGTCTTCAGACACATTATCGGATTTGTCCTCTTCCCTCTCCTGTTCCTCTGACAGGAAGACTGGAGCTCCTGGTGAATCATTTTCTGTGCTATCGTTCGTTTGCACTTCACCCTGCGTTTCAGGTTCCTCCTTGTCACTTTCTGCTGCACAGTCTGTCTGTCTGTTTTCCTCCCTTTCAGTCTTTTTCTTGGGAACTCTCGTGCAGTGGTTTAGATGATACCACGTTGTGCTTCCCTCCACTTGGACTGCAGTTGGAGTAGCTCTCACCACTGTGTACGGGCCCTCTCTCCTCGGCTC
This sequence comes from Onychostoma macrolepis, assembly GCF_012432095.1. Lineage (NCBI taxonomy): Eukaryota > Metazoa > Chordata > Actinopteri > Cypriniformes > Cyprinidae > Onychostoma > Onychostoma macrolepis. Next base: position 30,572,660 of record NC_081163.1, read on the forward strand.
ATTCCATTTTCTCCGGAACACCCTCAGATATACTTGGTCACCTGGAACAACTGGACACGTTGTCTCCGTTTCCTCTCTGGGCTCTTTTCTTTTTTCCTGTGAATAGATAGCTTTGTGTATGGCAGTTAGTTTCTTCATATATGAACGAAGTTCCATTTGTAACTGCTCTAGAGGCGGTCCTTTGTAGGGACCTCTACAATATGGCACAGGCATGGGTCGACCCGTAAGCATTTCATGCGGTGTTAAGTGCGTGGTTCGGTTAGTTTGCATGCGATAGCTCATTAGTGCTAGAGGTAAAGCATCAATCCAATTAAGTTTAGTACTTTCACATATTTTGTTTATTTTGGCCTTGATAATTCCATTCAATTTCTCTACCTGTCCTTGACTTTGAGGATGGTAAATGCAACCTAGTCTTTGTTTTATTCTTAATTGTTGCAACACTTGTTTTACAGTTTTTTGTATGAATGCCGAACCGTTATCTGAACTTATTTCTGATGGTATCCCAAATCTAGGAATTACTTCTCTTGTTAGAAATTTGATTACTGTCCCTGCTCCTAGATCTGCTGACGGCACTGCCTCCACCCATTTGCTAAATCTGTCAACAATCACCAGCATGTATTTTTTACCTTGTACTCGCTTTATCATGTCCACGTAGTCCATGACCAGATGTTTAAAGGGCCCTTCAGGCACTGGTATATGCCCTATTGGTGTCGTTATCCCTTTTCTCACATTGTACTTTGCACAAATTTCACATGTAGACAAGAATTCATCTACCGTTGCATACAAATAAGGAGACCAATATCCTTGCTTTTTAATTTTTCTTACTACTTCCCCCCTTGCGCAATGGTCAAACCCATGCGCATCTGCAATAAGAATATTCAAAAGTGAAATTGGTGCAACCATGTGTCCTTCGTGTGCGCCAGATCTCTTGTGAGTCTTTTTGGCCCCTCTGGTGCCACATAGACTGCTCATAGGGGCCTGCTTGTTGCTGAATTCGAATTATATCATCCAATTGAGGTTGAGGTTCTATAAGTACTACAGGTGCTAATACTGCTATTTGACATCCTGAAGCCTTTTTTGCCTGTAAATCTGCTGCATTGTTTCCTTTAATGACATAATCATTTCCTTTTTTGTGTGCTTGACATTTGATTATTGCTAATCTTTTTGGTAGCATCATAGCAGAAATTAATTGCCCTATTTGCTCACCATGTTGGATGGGAGTCCCATCACTCTTTTTGAAACCTCTTTGTTTCCACACTGCACCAAACAGGTGACATACACCATGAGCATATGCTGAATCGGTGAAAATGTTAGCAGTTTGTCCTTGTGCTAACTGACATGCAGCTGTAAGAGCTTTTAATTCAGCTAATTGAGCAGAACAAGGTTGTACACAATGCTGTGATATTACTGGTACAAATTCTTTCTTGTCCTTCTTCACTACTGAATATCCTGTATGATTTCCTTCATGGTCTCTAAAGCTAGATCCATCTACAAAGTAAGTGACTTCTGCTTCAGGAATGGGTGTTGACTCAAGATCTGGTCGTAATCTGGTAAATGCCAATGACTCATTCACACAATCATGAGGTTTTCCTTCAAAAGACAAAGGGATCAAGTCTGCTGGATTGACTGTATGACATCGCTTAATAGTTACGTCTGGATACGTAAGTAATGAGGAGTAGGCCAAAATTCGAGCCTGAGTTAGAACAAATTTTCCTTGTTCTAATAATTCTACAGTTTTGTGATGAGTGTAAATGGTTACTGGGTACCCCATAGTTATTGTGGATGCTTTTTCATAAGCATAATATACTGCCGCTAGGCCCTGTTGGTAACATGGAGGATATCCTTGAGCTACATTATCTAGCTTTGTGCTGTAATAAGCTATTGGCTGCTTTTTCCTCCCACTGCAAGTCTCTTGCATCAGTACAGCTGATGCATAACCATCAGCTCTATTGGTCACATACAGATGAAACATTTTATTATAATTGGCTGTTCCTAGCGCAGGTGCCTGTTGTAATTCTTTTTTCATCGTTTCAAATGCCAGTAGTGCATCTGTATTCCATATTAAAGGATTGCTTAGATGCTGAATTCCTGCCTGTTTCATCATTTCTCTCAATGGTCCTGTTTTTACTGCATAGTCTTCTATCCAGTCTGAACTAAAGCCAGTCATTCCTAGAAAAGTCATCATTTGTCCTACTGTTTGAGGCATTGGCGTTTTACTTATGCCTTCTAATTGAGTCGGAGCTATAGCTCGAGTGCCAAATGCAATCAATCTTCCTAAGTATTCAACTTGAGGTTGACAATACTGTATTTTGTTTTTGGACACTTTGTGTCCTCCTTGAGCCAATTTTGTTAAAACTTTGATTGAATCTCTGTGACATTGTTCTAGTGTACATGCAGAAACGAGTAAATCATCCATGTACTGTATTAGCGTACTGTCGATTGCAAGATCTTCTAAATCGGCCTTTAGCACTTGATTAAATATGTGAGCCGAATGTTTGTATCCCTGAGGAATTCTTGCATAACTATATTTTTTACCTGCATATGTAAATGCAAACATCTGCTAATGGCACGCTGAAGTAGGCAGAGCAGAGATCAATTACGGTAAAGTATTTGGCATTAGGAGGGACGTTCGTTAGTAACGTGTGTGGATTTGGCACATCAGCTGGCAAATCTTCAACTATTTCATTGATTGCTCGTAAATCATGAACAAGACGCCATCGGTTTTTGTCTGCTTTTAGTATAGGCATAATTGGAGTATTACAGTAACTAGACGTTTCTATTAAAACTCCTGCCTTCACTAAACCTTCAATATTGTCTTTTATGCCTGCCTCAGCCTCTGGTTTTAAAGGATATTGAGCTTTTCTGGGCAGACGTGCGTCTGGTTTGAGTTGAACTCTTACTGGATTAGCTGATTTTATTAATCCTACATCAGTATCATGTTGTGACCACAATTCAGTTGGTACCTGTCTCTCCATTTCCACAAACAATTCAGTTTCAGTCTTGTTTAGTAATTCAGATGTTGAGGTCATTTGTGTTAAATTCTTTTGGCTGATTACTATTTCCTGAGGAATTCCCAGCAAACTGGTTGCACACAAAATTTTGATGTAATTTTTGTCTGCTGAATGAAAAATCAACGGATGTTCTGTTGATTCCCATTTGCTTTTTCCTGCTTCTTTCATCATTGGTCCTAAATCTTTTGTTTCCCAGTTTTTTCCTACATATATTGCAATATGTGGGACAGAATCAGTTACATTGAACCATTTTTCCACAAATTCGTTGTTTGGAATATTTAAAGCTGCTCCTTGTTTACCTATTATGATATACTCAGAGACTGTCTCGACTTTTTGACCTTTTGTTTCCTCTTGCCATTTTTGTTCTATTTTTTCATCTCTATCTGGATCATAGATCATTGTACAATGAAATTCTGATTTTGTTAACCGTGCTTCAGGTATCTGTGCTTCAATAAACTTTCCCCATTTGTTTACTGTCTGTCTCACATCTTGTTCTATCTGTCCTATCCAATAGACATTTGCTTTTGGCTCTACAATCACCATTTGTGTTTCTGTTCCTATTGCATCGATAAATATTCCTTCTGGAGAACACCAAATTTGTAACCCCAATTTGCATAATGCATCTCTTCCTAACAAGTTGATAGGAGTTTGATTTGATACAAGAATGGGCATTGTGATACTTTGATCTTTTGTTTGTAGACACACTGGAGCTGTCATCGAATTAATTGCATTTGTCCCGAGAATCCTACTGTCTTTGTGAATTTTCCAGACAAGGGAGATGTGAAGCATATTTTGAATTTAAACAAGTAAAAATTGCTCCTGTGTCTAGCATCATAGGCGTGGCTTTACCTTCTATTTTAATTTGCATAATAGGCTCTTGATCTGCTTTAGTTGTTAACATTGGTAACTGGTTCTCCCCTGTAGAATTCTCTGGGCACCCCTAGTATCCCTGATTTGGACCTCTCCACGGATTAACAGGGCCTTCTCCTGTACCTCGATCGGACTGCTGCCAACCTTCTCCTCTGCCCCCTTGAGGGTACTGTGAGTATGACAAGGTGGGACAATTATATCTGATATGTCCGGGCTGATTGCAGATCCAGCATAAATCTGGAAGGCCAGTATAAGGTCTGCCTCTTCCTCTCTGGCTTCTCTGTGTTGGTCTTTTCTCCATCCCATTGGAGTTGGCTGTTGGGGTAAACATTAATTATGGGTACAGGAAGCTGGTGTGTGTTCGGAGGGCCTGCAGCAGAAGGGCTTGGCTGAACGGTTGGTTGCGGAGCGCTTACAGGAGACATAACTGTCATTTGTTCCTCTTTCACCATCGGAGCTTGAATCTTTCTTTTATTTTTCTTTGTCAGCTCTTCAAGCTGTAGTTGAGTTAGCTTTCGCTGTAGCTCTTTCTCTTGGGTCTTGAGCTTTAGTTCGTTTTTCCTGTGTTGCTCCACCGCATGCATCACATGATCACAAAATTCTTTATGAGTTTTTGAGTTCAAGCCAACAACGTCTTCTAGCCTGCTTTTAACGGCTGGAGGCATAGCTTCAATCACAGCTTGTCTGAATAGTGTGGCCATTAATGGGTCTCCTCAGGATTTATTTCAGTCTCTTGTTTCCAGTTTTTCAACTGTCTCTGGACGTATGTGGTTGGATTTTCTGTATCACCCAATTCTCGTCCCTTTAATGACTTAGGATCCAGTCTGATCGGATACTCAAGTCTCAATGCTTGCCACACTGCTGGACGAAATGCATCAAAAACAATCCCATCCATATTGTGAGAGTTCACCGCTCTGTCTAGAGTGGCTGCTTGCAAAATTTCATCCATCTTTGCTCCTCCTATAATTTTGGCCAGCAATGCTTTAATGTCCCCCACAGCCAAAAGTTTACCAGTCGTTTCCTCCTCAAACACCCTGATCCATTTCCCAGCACCCGCATTTATATCGGGAAGGCGAGCAATCAGTCCTTCGAGGTCCTGAGAAGCCCACGGGACATATTGTCCCTGTGCACCTTTAATTAAAATCGGAAGCTGTGCAGCTAGTGGTCTAAGTGTTCCTTTTTCCCTTCCCTGTTGCCATTTCCTTGTATCAAATATTTCTCCTTCAACATTAATTTCCTCATTGCTGTCGAACAGCTTACTTCTCTGTCTCTCCAACTCATTTTCCTTTTGAATTTTCTTGCCTGATTCTCTAATTTTTTGACCCATTTCTTGTTCAATCATTTCTACTTGTGCTTTAATTTCACGATCTTTTCTCCTTAATCTTTCTAACACTTCCTCATATCTCGTTTTATCTTCCTGGTCTGATTTCATCTTTTCTAAGGCTATTCGGGCTTGCTTGTAACAATCCATAGTCAGATATTTTTCACTTTCCTTTTTCTGTTCTCTACTTCCTGCTTTTACCTCTGGTTCAAATTCAACTTGACCTTCGACTTCTATTTCCCCCATCACATCCACTTTTCCCTTGAGAATCGGTAATAGTTTTTCTCCTGACGGATAAGGAGGAGGTTGAGAAAATAGCATTTCTTTTTTGCATGTTTCTCTGTCTGCCTCCTTCAAAATTTTCCTGGCCTGTTTTATACTTTTTAACGTGTTCTCTCCTTCTTTTTTAAACATAGCTAACACCTCTTTTTCTTTTTCTCTTTTTCCCTCTCTTTTTTCACGCTTCTTATTGATACATTTAGTTTTGTAATTCTTTATCAGAGTTTCCATTTCCTCACATAACGCCACATCAAACGTCCCTTCCTTTGGCCATTTTGTCATTTTATTCTTTGTTCTTTTTTGCCATTTGTCTGAGATTTTGTTTATCATGTCTTTACACAAAGGATATTTTAATCCTAATATCTCTACCGGAGTGGCTGCCATATTTTCTCCCCCGATCCTTCTCTCCTATTTTTTTATTCTATTTATTTTATATAAATGTTACCACTATTTTTCAATTAATTTTAGTATCTTGCCTCTTATCTTAGTTTTTTCTATCTGATGCATGAACACTTTCTTTATATATTTTTTTTAAACTTTATTTTATGATCACACAGTATTCATAATTTTTTTAATTATTATTGATTTATTTTTCTATTCACTATTGCCTCTTCTTTTTTACCTAGTGCGCACTTATTATTTTTAATGTTCTTTATTCGACTTCCTATCTTAATCACTCCTCCTCCACAGCACTGCTCTCAGAAAGTTCTCTCTCTCCTGATCTTTTCTCACACAGACACCCAACATAAGATTTTATAACACATCTGGATTCAATCTTTATTGACCCTATTCCTAGAAACATTCATACCACTAAGTCCCTTTATCTTTATTTACTCTTTATTTATTTATTTAAGGGCTCATTCATTCATTCATACAGCATCCTTTTATTTATAAGGACTTCCTTGCACAAATTATCCCTTTATTTCATAGGGCTTATCAATCGTTCATCCCTTTTGGGTGTGTCAAGAGCTGCGGCCCTTCTCCACTTGGGAAAAAGGCACACTTCTCTCCCCAAACCCAATCGGAATTTATTCGTTTTCTCATTCACTCTCAGTCTTTCACACCCACACGCATTCGAACACGGACACAGTTTCAAACATTCTTCAAAACAAAACAACAATACAAAGCTTTTTTTTTTCTCGAGTATTCACCTGCTCCAGAATACTGGTTTCCTCACTGCAACCCCTCTTTCTTCTCTCTTTCTCAGTAAAAAAAACAAGACTCTGCCAGGAATTTTCAAACCTACCTAAGCTGACCTCTGACCTCAATCAGAGCGGTATCCGTAGGTCTCGCGCGCTCACTCCCTCACATAGGCCCAGATTTAATAAACATAGTCCATTGCTAGCAATGTATATCTGCCTACACCATCCAGTTTCAATTTAGGCTACTTATCAAGGCCATAAACAATAAACTAGATAAATGCATGCAGTTATTTCTTCTAGAATAAAACTCCCTTTTGTTCTTATCTTTAAATTTAGAATTTTGGAAGAGCAAAATTTAAGTGTCTTACCACTCAGAGCAGACTGGCAAACATCACAAAATTATATAAGCAAAAATGCTTACCTGTGGCCACTTTTTTGTGCTGTTCGTCAAAATTCTGCTCCAAGCGGTCGTCCACTCTGCTGCTCTGTTCCAATCCTGTTCGTGACGCCAATTGTAGTGTCTTCCGTCTCTTTCTGAAGAATTGCGCACAGTCTTGAAGTTTGATTCCAGAAGAAAAGACTTTATTATCTATACAGCGAGAATAAAGTCGAGATCCTTTCTGCAGAAAAGTCTCCCGATTGTCTCTGGGCTTTAGTATATATACACCAGTTTTTTAAGGCGGGTTCCCTTTACATTAGAAGCCCCTCTCATGCATACACTTCTACTTTTCGCTTGCGTTTGCAAACCTATCTCTTCCTTGGGAGCTGAGACTTCCTAGACTTGTTATGGTAAAGGAAAAAGCTCCCCTATATTTTTCCAGATGTTTCCTGTTTATACATTTTAGGCACTTTTAACACAGAGGCCTTTAGAACATAATAGAGGATTAAAAAGGATATATAAATGGCAAGATTCACCTTGATTAATTCAGATCTTTAACAGCAAAAATCTTCTTCACACCCTGTAAATCTACCAGTTAAGTGAGGAATAATCTAATAATGATCTGTTTTAGGGCATTTCTTCAACTAGGGGCACTTTTAGCCTTGTGAAGTTGAATAAAAAAAAACTTGTTCAAAAGTCACATAACACAGTCTCATAAGTTTAAATAATTTGTCTAGTTTTAAGGTCTGTAAGAGGATAGACTTAGATTACAAGAGAAATTGTTAATATTTTACATTTTTTCCAACCTGCAATGAACAAATGTCATTTCCACCACATCTCAATATACAGCTGTTATTTAAAAATAGAATAACTTATGCCACTAAAGAATTGTCTAAGATCATTCTTCTAACTAGTTTGACCAGTTTTTCCACAATGTACAATAATTATACATTTGTCAATGAGATAAATTAACTGCCCAAAGGACCAAATGCTGAACTGTACACCTGTCACACTCTGAAATGTAATATTGGTTTGGGTAAGAGCTTATTAGAAAATAAATAACTTGAATTTTTATATTAAGTAGAGCATGATCGCATAAATTGTGGATACATTTTTAATGTGTGATGAGAACTTTTTCAATATTTAAAAAAAATGTGTGGTGATGGAAATGACAATGAATTAACGTGAATGTAGAGAAACAGCAGATATATTTATTAGAAAAAGTCTAAAAACTCATCACACTCATTAAACTCAATTCACAAAGTCATTAAACATATCAATTATACTTTGTAACCATAAATGTCATTTCCACCACAGAGGCAGTGTGGTGGAAATGACATTTCAGTAGTTTTTTGTGAAAAAATAGAAGATATCTTCAATGATTAGCTTTGAATTAATACTTAGCATTTCATGTATGCAAAATACTCTTATGGCGCTTTTCCACTGCTCAGTACGGCTCACTTTTGGGGGGGGGGCTAGTTCAATTTTACTACCTGCTTGAAATAATCCGTAAAACAAAACGCGATCCGAGGCGCTCACACTAATAATTTCTGTTCCACTAGTCAGGTTTTGGATGGCCCCGCCCACGGCGTTATCCTGATGAATATTCACGTAAGCGCCACCCAGTGGAACCAAATATTTCAGGAACTGTATATATTGTAACACCGTACCGTTACCAAAATGTGACGTGTAAACTCTGCTGATCACTGATTGGCCGGAGAAAATCATCACTGCCTGCGTCATTGAACTTGCGGCAGGAGACACAACAGACCCGCTAGATTTAAATCAGCACAGCCAGCGAAGGATTGAACACAACTGTTTTGAATGAGCGCATCTTTCTTTTAACAACCAAAAATGGCTGTTTCGTTGTCTGTTGAGGAAGTACAGACTGTCCTCTGGTTGATAGCCGAGGAGCGGATCCAGCGAGAGCGTGATGGAGCGACGCGGAATTAAAACGTTTTTCAGGAGTCACGGCAGTAGAGGCGGCGCAACTGTAGCGGCACGTGAATAATCCCGCCCACTTTAAAGCGGTACTAAACTGCAGTGGAAACGCAAACTGAGCTGAACTGAACCGTGCAGAGCCGAGTGGTACCACGCAGTGGAAAAACGCCATTATTTAACTTAAAATTTTTAGCTTTTTAAAAACACCCTTGAAGGTACAGTATGCTTGGAAATGAGTATAATAAATATATTAATTGATCAAGCAATATTTACCTTTATTTTTCTTCCATTTGTTGTTGATGAAAATTAAAATTTCCTCCATGTCCAACATGTGCTCTGATGTCACTGAACATTTCCATAGAAACCACCTAAACAAGAGGCTTGTTTGAGATGCGCCTCGATCGCCTCGCCTGAAATGTAGGCGAGAGTAGGCGGCTGCAGTGAGGGGAGGAGTGAAATAAGCGCAGTCAAGACGGACAGTTCTGTCCTCTCGAAGTAGAACGAGATCAAACGAGATCAAAGGCAGATATCGCGTTATTCTCACTCATATGCTGTGCTGCTGGTAAACATGATATAATTTCAGTTCTGTTGCTTTTATATGAATATAAATATGATGAACAAGACACTCAAAGTGCTTGCTATTTAATTCCATACTAAAGGCGTATTTATCCTCCATTTTTATTTTAATTCAAACATGTATTTTAGATTTTTATAGAAAATATGACAACGATCACATATCTCACACAGAGATCGCACTGTCATAGTATTTGGGAATATTCATGCACAATTTAAATACATAATAGCATGAAATCAGATTTTAAAAAATAAAACATTTTAGAAGAGAACTCAGCATCCCGGTTGTCTGAACCAATGAGCATTAAGCTGTGTCATCAGTCAGTCGTTTCCCATCATGCTTTTGATCAGCGCAGTCGGTGGAGAGCAACTGTGCACGAAAGATCTTGTTTGAGATGAGCAAAATCTGCGCACAACCGATCACCGCGAGGTGCATGCCGGTTAGAAAAGTGTCCGAGTTACATCCGCCTTGCTCTGATGTCATGGTGACGTGTGCCAAAAAACTCTCGCGACGGCGAGGCGGCTGTGTCGGATTGAGCAGTCGCGCGCAGTTGCTCTCCACCGACTGCGCTGATCAAAAGCATGATGGGAAACGACTGACTGACGACACAGCTTAATGCTCATTGGTTCAGACAACCGGGATGCTGAGTTCTCTTCTAAAATGTTTGATTTTTTAAAATCTGATTTCATGCAATTATGTACTTAAATTGTGCATGGATATTCCCAAACACTAGACAGTGCGATCTCTTTGTGAGATATGTGATTGTTGTCATATTTTCTATAAAAATCTAAAATACATGTTTGAATTAAAATAAAGGTTAAAATACCCCTTTCATATGGAATTAAATAGCAAGCACTTTGAGTGTCTTGTTCATCATATTTATATTCATATAAAAGCAACAGAACTGAAATTATATCATGTTTATCAGCAGCACAGCATATGAGTGAGAATAACGCGATATCTGCCTTTGATCTCGTTCTACTTCGAGAGCTCAGAACTGTCCGTCTTGACTGCACTTATTTCACTCCTCCCCTCACTGCAGCCGCCTACTCTCGCCTACATTTCAGGCGAGCCGAGGCGCATCTCAAACAAGCCTAATCTTTCACACAAACTTTTTAAAGGGACATTACAGTCTTGTGGTGGAAATGCCACCAATACTGTGCGACAGCTATATTTTGTATAAAAAGTAATATTGATAGTGGTCTCACATTAAATATTATAATGTATTTTAATTATTTTACTAGTGCTTAATTCAGGTACATTAATAGTTACCAGATAAGTCATATTTTTAAACTGTATTTTCATTGTTGAAGTTTAAAAGTCTGGGTGTGCGACAAGGAGAAAACAGTGATTTTGACACCTATAAGGAGGTTGAAAAGTATGAAAAAATCATAATAGAAAGGTAGTAAAAAGTTTTAAAGGTGGTTTTATTGTTAGTTTGACAAAGAAAGAGTAATTTGTCCAAAATTATATATATTTTTAAAAATATGACCAAAGAACATAAAAGTGCCCATAGTCTAAGAATCACCCTTTAATGCACAAGGCAATCTGATTAGCTCTGCTGATAATATGCAATTTTGTCTTGCCTTTTAAAAGTTAATCACAGCGGTCTCTTCTGCTGCATCTCTATGGCGCTGATAGTATGAGCGCGAACTTCCGGGAACTATTGAGCGGCTCCATGATCTGCCACTGCTGTAAAAAAAAATATGTCCAGTTGTCGCAACTCTCTCTCTCTATGGCTCTGGTAAAAACGAAAGAGCGCTTATGGACACACAAATCGGATATGAAAAGTTGCTGTATGCTGTGTGGACAGTCAGTTATTTAAATCAGATTTCATCCGGATATGCACAAAATCGGATTTGGACTGACATGCTGCGTCCCAATTCGCATACTATCCGTCCTAAATAGTATTCGAAATTTGAATTAGTATGTCCCAAATCATAGTATGTTTAAAAAAGTATGCCAAAGATTCCCTGATGGTCTACTACTTCCGGCTAGAATGAACACATTGCGCGCTGGACGAGGAATCGATCAGAACTACAAACACGCATAAAACGTGTTAAAAAACTACAAACATGGCGGATATGCGAGACCAACGGACAGGTAGAGAAAGTGATTTGAGTGATAATCAATGTCTAACCTGATTATATTAATTTAATGTTATCCATGTTATATTTCATCTGCAGCAACACTGTGAACTTTTATAATGATACGTTTGTTCATTAACCTTTAAATGCATCATTATGCAAACACATGAGCAGAGTTCTCGGCGTGAAAGACCCGCGATGTGCTTCTTTATTTCTCTCCAGTAGGGTAGGAAATCAAATTAAAGGAAATGTGGATGATGTTAACTGTGATAAGATGATTAACAGGGCAGTTTAAACAGTGACAGGATGCACGTAACTAAGCAACAGAGCGTCCGTTAAAGAAGCAGCTATGACGAAGTAGTATGTCCCAAAGCTTGCCTGCTATTCTGCTACATACTCAAAAGTATGTACTTTTTCTTCACAAAAAGGCGAATTGGGACGCAGCAACAGTCTGAACGAGGCTTTTGCGCTTTGTGTACAGCTGTTGCCGGGGAAACCTCGCTCTCTACTCCAACAGCGTCTTCTGCTGGCAGAGAATGAATTTGCATGCCGCCACAAATAGTGCAACTCTCTGGACTATGGTATAAATAAATTCAACTGTATAACAGTTTCACTGCAATTAATGTTATAATGTTAGAATTAAAGAACATTAAACATAATACATATTACTGTTGCACTTATCTGTACATAAAATAACTGTAAATGCAGTTATTTTTAAGCTTGTTGACATCCAATCTAAAATGTGATTTAGCCAAAAAAACAACAATAACGTTACCACTTTAATGTGTCTTGTAATATCTGTGCGTGCAAAGGTTCTGCGCGATGCTCTTGTTCAATATTCTCAGGGTCTGAATTCGGGTCAAATTGATATGGCAATATTGATGAACTTGCTGTTTTGGCAAGGGGCGGGGCAGTACTGAAACACCGTCTAAGCTGTTCGCCAATCACAACGCACTGGGACAGCTAACCAACACATTAGGTGTGTTCGACTTCATGCAGCGCCGCACAGACCTATCGGCGAGAATAGCCGCTTGCAGTCGGGGGCGGAATTGAAAGCGGAGACGTGAAGTCGGACTCTTTCTGCTCCCGGTAGTGATGCTCTCGCGGTGTTTGGATACTCTTATCACAGATGAAGTGAATAACACGCTATATTTGTCAAATGCACGGATGTTTTAGAAATGTTTTCATGAGCAACAGAAACACTTTTTATATACTGCTTAATACAGGGCCATCTGTTCAAGAATAAAGTTCAACATAAACGTGTACTATTTAAATACCAATAGGCCTTTATCTGTGTTTTTTTTATTATTAAATGTGACTCATTATAACATTGTGACTATACAGTAAAAAAAGCTTTTACTGTTCTAAAAACAGATTTGTGGGCAGTATTTTTTTTATTATTATACAAAAATTATACAAAGGTTTGTACAAGCATATACAACTCACAACAAGTACAAAAACAAATAAACATTCATGAGAATATGTAAAGTGAAAATTCATGCCAGGGGTAAAATTACAACAATTTAAAGTAACAAAAAGCTTCATAGGTCTTTCTTGCTTTTTTGTTCTTAATTTTATCTAATGTAGTAGCATTTGTTTAATCTCTTTTTATAAAATGTTCAAAGTTTGGCTTAGCTTCCATTTTTTCACACGATTGTGATATTCTCCTAGTAAAATAAGATTTGTGAACTGTACTGGAATTGAAGATGTTAGAAACATACGTCATTGTTGTCATGTGGTGATTGGCCAATCGTGAAACAGCTGTGTGGTCATCAGCGCTCCCGCAGTCGCTCTGGAGAAACTGCGCCGGCTGAGTGAGCCGGCTGCTCTCGAAACGCTCTCGCGGTACTTTGATGCCACACGTGACAGTGACGTGGCATCGGCGCCGGTTCAAGTCGGACAAATTTTCTAACCGGAATGCACTGCTTCAAGCCAGCCGCCGATCGGTTTTCATGGCGCCGCGTGAAGTCGAACACACCTATTTAGTTTTGCGGAAGGCGGGCCTTCATCACACCCGGAAGTAATCGAGCCGTTTGTGCCAGGTTGGGGAGAAGGGTATTGTAATAATGTAGATTATGTGAAAAATAATGCGATTTTCGAACCACCAAGCATGAGAGCATGTTCTAATACACCCCAAAACAAAATCAAGACTATGTAAAAGAGCATAATAGGACCCCTTTAAGCATACAGCAAATCACAAGTAAGTGGTTGATTATCTCATTAGCCATCTGAACCACAAACACAAATAAAAAGTTTTAAAAAGCTACAAACGTTGGATAAGCGAGGTCAGCGGTTTAGAGGTGTTGATAAATGGGTTTGATTGATTAATATTCAATTTAACCTGATGAAAAATATTTATTTTTGCCATGTTTGGCCATAAAAATATAACGTGAATTCTTTGTATGAAAAATGCACAACTGGCAAATCAAGTGCTACTTTTTTCCTCTCCCATACAGAAGGTAGAATTGAGGTGTAATATATATGACTTGAAATGTGGAGTAATTATACGAGGACGTTTACAGTGATGAGACAAGGCAGTTCAGAGAAGTAAATAGGTGACAGCACAGCCTGTTAAAGACAAAATTGTGGTAGTGTGTCCCAAAACTTGCCTACTCTTCTGTTACACACTCAAATGTGTGTACTTTTCCTTCACAAAAAAGTACTTTTAGGGCATGGTAAGTAGGCAAAATGGGATGCAGCACGTGTGTCTTGAGTTAAACAGTGCAGAAACATACACAGATAGCCAGGCCCAGTTCTTGCCAGCTATAAAGGTGGCCATGGTGACAAACAGTTCCAGCTTTAAAATGACCACAGTGGTGCCTGTGTGCCTTTTTTGTTTTTGGCTGGGATGATGTGGTTAAATTTAGGTCCAGTATTTCGCTGCCACTGGTTATTTCTACAAAGTTTGAGTTTACGAAACAACATAACTGTCAAGGCTGCTGGAGCCACTAACAGGATTTTTCCCCAGCCAAAAATACTGCATTTTTCTTGTGCTATTCGGACTTTTTTACATTTGAGCCCCTGCCCCGGATGAACTCTCGGCACATTTTAATAAGTACACAGGTACATCTTCCAACATGGTCGTTTAAAAATGAAACACTGCATTTAGTGTTAAAAGATCACATCAGTTAGGGTTAAAAGAACTGTTGCAAAACATATAACATGCCAAACATTTTTCAAAAAGCAGTTATACATAAGTCATAAACATCTTAAAAACATTTTCTAAATGTCTGTTTAACATCTGACAGGAAACATTCAAGAATTGAATATCACTGGTTATCACATCTTTAAAACTGTTAAAGTTTAATATAAGACCCATTGTTTTTTGTTTTTTTTAAATTATATTAATGTTTTATTCTTTTTCACTTAAAATGCTCCTAACAATGTGATTATTTATGGTCGCTAGCCACAAGCCTTGTGTATGTGAGTGTGGATGTCGTCCCTGTCGCTGGACATCCCGAGGTTATCTTGGCGACTTGCAAAACTTCCAGAATGAAGCCTGCTGCCGAGGTGTCATGGAATTTGGGTGATTTATCTGATTCTGTGAAGGTGTCAACCAACACTGTGAAACATCTAGACGGGACGTTCACAGCCACAAGCAATCTAATTGCCACTCCAACTATACAGATGAATCAACAACTTGTCCAATGTGTGATCAGACATGCTGCGATGAAAGAGAAACTGGAAGTTGATCACAAGATCATTGTGCACTGTAAGTGGCATGAGCCTTTATTAGAAACCCCAAACATTTCACACCCTTAGAGAGTGGTCTTGTTATGTCTTATGTCATGTCGTTATGAGTTATGTCTTGGTTATTAAACGGTGTGGGTAGACATCGGGTTTCAGCAGGTTCTGTCACTTAAAGGCCACTGCAGCTTGTTGAAAGTAATTGGTAATTAAAAAGAAGGGCTAGAAAGATGACAACACTCATTTTCCACTGATCCGTAACCACAAACAGAAGCACTTTGGATAAAAATGTCAACTAAATTGAATCAAAAATGCTTATTTTTTATGTGACAAAAGATTGTCAGTTATTCATTTAGGATTTCCTTGTGAAAAAGAAGTACACTTTAGCATACTTTTAAAGAGTTCTTAAATAATATAATATAAAAGAAAGCAATACAGTGTGAACTGAATGCAATATTTGCAGACACATCACTGCATCTTATTTACAATTAAAATTTATCATAGTACTACTTACATACATCTTTATATGTAATTTCATAATTCTATTGTCTTTAAAATATGGTTTTACAAGCATTTATGGTAATCTAAAATATATTTTAATTTCATTTGTTTAGACTTGTAGGCCATGTTTTTAAATATATTTGTAATAATACATCTGTATGAATGAAGTTGCAGTTTAGTGCACTTAAATATATTAACTTTAAATGTAACTGCAATTACAATTATAATCAAGTATACTTTACATGTGCTTCACTATGTTAGTCAACACATCCAATTAAAGGGATAGTTCACCCAAAAATGAAAATTACCACATAATTTACTCACTGTAAAGCCATCCTAGGTGTATATGACTTTATTCTTTCAGATGAATACATCCGGGAGTTATATTAAAAAAATGTCCTGGTTCTTCCAAGCTTTATAATGCCAGTGGGTAGTGGTCCAGATTTTGAAGCAAAATAAAGTGCGTCCATCCATCCTGCCTGGTCTCATTGTTTATATGTAGATATTAATACGTAACATTTACAAGCACATTTACAAGACGTACATTTTTGTATGTTTTCATTGATGCTAAAATGCACAATTTAGACGTATTTCAACATTTAAAACATACAAATCGCTATGTATTTTTAGCTAAAAAATGTAACATATTTCCATATCTTTTATATCATTAAGATATTCGTATCAATGCATTTTTATCATTTTATCAATAAGCGATGTAGATTTTTAGACCCCTTAACCTTTCCCCAAACCTAAACCTTCCCATTTTTGTCACGCTCCTGGACTGTTTTGTTGTGGTTTCATTCCCCATGTGCTCGGTGTGACCTAGTTTCTGTCTTTGTCTATTATCAGTTAATCACCTTCATTGTGTTCACCTGTTTGCCCCTCGTTATCTGCCCTATATTAGTTGCTGTCCATTTAGTTCTAGTTTGTCGGTTATTGTTGATGTTACCCTGTGTGTGTACCTCCTCGTTGCCAGTTATATTAAATCTATTGTCCCCTTTGAACCTTCGTCTCCTCTCCTTGTGTGTGCACTGCACAGTACCGTGACAGAATAACCGACCGCAACAAAAGTAAGGCATAGCTGCGTGTTTCCCCTCGTTTTTTCCCCGTTTTTATTTTTCCGTTTTGTCATGAATGACCCTGCCTGCCTCCTCCTCATGCTGGAGCAGAGGAGGCTTTCCCTCGAGGACCATACGAGACTATTCGTGGAAATCTCCAACTACACCCACTACCCGGACTACTGCCTCTGCACGTTCTACCGGACGAGCCTGAACGACGAGTGCAGAGCGCGGTTGTCCGGAGATGGTCCTCGGGGAGATTTTGCCACCTTTGTGGAGTGGGTGCTGGTGTCTTGTGGATCCCCACTGACCGTGGACTACGAGGACGATGAAACCAGTCCCACTCCTGACCCAGAGCCCAGCCCATCATCACCCCGAGCCGCAGAGTGTCAGCCCGAGCCCACCGCGGACGGAGAGCCAGAGCCCATAGCAATCCATGAGCCGTCGCAAGAAGGAGCGACTGAGCTGGAGTTCGCCCAGGAGCCAGAGCCTCATGGACCGTCTGATCAGGTGCGAGAGCCGGCTACATCGCACACGAGAGTGGAAGTTACAGTGGAGCGTGAGGGTGCTGAAGGAAGCCCCGCCCACTGCACCGCCGCTGAGGGTGAGCAGTCGCAAGACTCTGGGGACTTAATAGACTGGGAAACTCATGCAGACATGCCCTCTCTGCTTCCACCTTCATCTGAAGTCTCTGACTACCCTGAATTGCCTACCTACCCGGATTTCCCACCCACCCTCCCTCTCCTGCCTCCTCCTATCATCCCTACCACTTCAGCCCTGCCACCGCTGCATCCTGGCAGTCCCTCTGCTCACCCTCAGCCCACCATCTGTGCGGTGGGATCGCCGCGGGTCTGCCTGTCTCCATCGGCGTCATGGCTGGGGGATCCCTCGTCTCCGCTTCCAGCCTCTGAGTCCTGGACTCCACCTCGGCCCTCCGACCCAGCGGCTCCACCTCAGCTCCTAGCTCCCTCATCTCCACCGACGCCCGTCGATCCTCCAGCTCCACCGGGCTCCCTCGTCCCTCCGGCTCCGCCATCGCCGCAGGACTCCGCTCCTCCGGCTACACCTCGTCGCTCCGTCCCACCGGCTCAGTTGGGCTCCTTCCTCCCGCCAGCTCCACCTTGGTCCTCAGTCACTCCGGCTCCGCCGCGGATCTCCGGAGCTCCGTCTCCGCCTCGGTCACCGGAGCACTCGGCTCCACCTTGGCCCTCCGGATCCTCGGCTTCGCCCGGGCTCATCTGCTCTCCAGCTCTGGCTCGGGCTCCTCCTCCACCTGCTCTGCCGCCGTCGGTCGGCCCCTTGGAGTCGGCGGCCATTCCTCCTCCATGGCTCCTCCCTCCGTCGGCTCCACCGTGGGCCATCAACATGGCTGTGGCCTGGGTCCTACCAGGCTCCTCCTGTCTCCTCCCTGGCTCCTCCCTCCTTCGTCACCTCCCTGGTCTCTGTCAGCCGGCCCCCTCCTGGTGGTCCGTCCTCCTCCCGAGCCTCCGCCTTTGTTCCCACCCGTTTCCCCCCCCTCTGTTGTTCCGCGGTGCGAGGACGCACCTTCCGGGAGGGGGGAGTAATGTCACGCTCCTGGACTGTTTTGTTGTGGTTTCATTCCCCATGTGCTCGGTGTGACCTAGTTTCTGTCTTTGTCTATTATCAGTTAATCACCTTCATTGTGTTCACCTGTTTGCCCCTCGTTATCTGCCCTATATTAGTTGCTGTCCATTTAGTTCTAGTTTGTCGGTTATTGTTGATGTTACCCTGTGTGTGTACCTCCTCGTTGCCAGTTATATTAAATCTATTGTCCCCTTTGAACCTTCGTCTCCTCTCCTTGTGTGTGCACTGCACAGTACCGTGACAATTTTATAGCGAATATGCATTTTTATCATTTTATCAATGAGCGATTTAGATTTTTAGACTCCTTAACCTACCTCCAAACATTAACCTACCCATTTTATAGCGAATGTAAAAGGATATAAAATGCAATTGACCGAAATATGCAGGAAAATAACAATTTTAGTAACAATATCATTAAAAAAAATTTTGACACTATCCCACTCCTACCTCTAAACCTAAACATAACTAATTCTGTACAGTATAAGAAAAACATGACAGACAGACAAATGCAATTGCAATCATTTATTTATTGCAAAAATGTCAAAAGCAGTAAAGTAATCCAAATGACGATGCCGCAGTCCTCTCTGGCGGAATACAGTAGGTTTCTGTGAGGTGCAGAGCAGAATTTATGTTATTAATCGCTGCGAATATTATCCTGATCGTTTTCCCGATGTACTTGTGAAGGCACGCGCATGCATCATTCAAACACACCCAGTGCTGCCAGATTGGAAATGTCCAAGTATCGTACCAGAAGCTCAAAATTATCGTATTTGGAAGAATATTATCGTACACGAGTCAAGCGTTCAGAATACAGCTATTTATCTAGAAGTTACAGCTATTTATCCTTTTCAGCACTCATTTTTTATACTTTATTGCAATGCTAAACTAATTATCGTACACGAGTCAAATGTTCAGAATACAGCTATTTATTCTAGATGTTACAGCTGTTTATCCTTTTCAGCACTCATTTTCTATACGCTGACTCTTCAGGTCAAACTGATTGACAGATCTTCACAGTCTGCAGATGCATGTTTTCATCCTTATTCTACAGGACACTGTACAATCTCAAATTCCACCGTTTTGAATAGGATTCCAACTCATCTATTTGCTGTTCAAGCATTTTGACTGCATTTTCCAATTCTAACACACGATCCTCCACTGTAGGTTTCTAGCTTTCCATCTCTTTGATATTGACAAAAGCAATGTTAATCATCTTGCTCAACTCATCAGTTCACACCGTGTTGCCGCTTACCAATTTTTCGATGCTATCAGTTCTTTCATTGATAAGCTCATGGGACACTGTGCCAGTGATGTCAGAATCAGAAGCAGTCTTAACGGACTTGTTTTCTTTTTCACCACAGGTGACAAACTCAGGGTCACTAGTAGTGCTGGAAATTCCCTCTGCTCCAGTAACATTTACAGATGTTCCCCTTCAGTACTACACTGACTGTAATCATTGTCAGTAGGGATGTCCTTGTTAAATTATGAGTTTAAATTTTGATTTTGTTTCCTCTCAGACATTCCAAGGTGATATAAAGATCACAGAAGTTGATAGATCAAGAATCACAAGTTTTTACCTAAATTTGGTTTATCTTATTTAACTTTTGTGATGAAGAGATTGTTAAATGCATCAGTTCACGTAGCTGCCTTGAGAACACTTACGTCCTACGTCATCCACTGGATGTCAGTCTCTCATGAACACACATACGACAGTTAGCAGAAGCTAGAGATTACAATTTATAAAGTTGCAAATATGGGTGTTTTTCTCATACAAACGCATCGCTTCATTTCAGGAGGCCTTTATTAACCCCCTAAAGCTGCGTGGAGCACATATTATGATGGATGGATGCACTTTTTTGGGCTTCAAAATCTCGTATTCATTGCCATTATAAAACTGGGGAGAGCCAGGCCATTTTTTAATATAACTCTTATTTTATTTGTCTGAAAGAAAGAAAAAGAAAAAGATATACACCTAGGATGGCTTGAGGTTGAGTAAATCATGGGGTAATTTTCATTTTTGTGTGAACTATCCCATTAAGTGTACTTCTTTAAAGCAGGTACAGGTTTTTTCACACTACAAGTGCACATTCAATAAAGGTTAGCACACTTTTTTTTTTTTTTCACAATTATTCTATTACCAATTATTATTATTATTATTCTATTTATTATAAGTCTTGATTTATAGACAGGCTAATGTTACGTCAGAAACGAGGATACAATTGCAAGTAAAACTCTTTAAAGTCAGAACTAACTCATAGATTGGATTTATTAATTGATTATTGACTGTTCAGTTGATCTGTCAGTTGAATTGATTACACAAAGGCAAATTTCACTTTTGGCAGTAAGTGGATCTGAATTTGTTTATAGGGATTGTAATTAGCTTGTAAATGATATCTTTGCAGTCACATGTTTGTAATTTTGTGTTTTAAAGATCCACCTCAGCTGGTCTTTGTGACACCTTTTAAGAATCACGCTAATGCTGAGGTGTATCAATGTGAGGCGGATGCCAATCCTGCAGCTACACACTTCAGCTGGCACAGGTACGAAATCTAATATGCAAATTTATAATTTGCTTCCTCAAAACAGTGCTGAGAGTGACTTTTCAACAGCAAGACCAGTGCATTGAGGTGCATTTGCATTTATTTGATTTGATTTGCAGATGCGTTCTTCAGAAACAGACAGAATATGTGCATTATGCAAGTCACCTTGTGAAGAACGCATAAGCAAAGTAAATACATGACTGTTGTAACATTAACATTTATGTACAGAGAAACTTGAAAAACTTTGCAAAACATGGGTTTTGTTTTCTAATTTAGGGCCTAGTATTTCACTAAGTCTTTTGCCAGTCTGATCTTGTATTCTTTTCTCTTGTTCGTGGAGTAGCACGCACCAGACTATCCCTAATGATGTCATTAAGACAGAAGGAAATAAACTCTACTTCTTGAAACTGACCTCTGAACTCAATGGCCTGTATACCTGTGAGGCTTCAAATGAGTACGGTACAGGAATCGGCTCACTCTACTGGAAAAAAGGTGAAAGGTTTTTTTTTTTTTTTGGAGTGTGCATGTTTTGATGAAGGAAGATACAGCCGTTTGTTTAGACTACAGTATTTATCATGTGTTATCTGTTTTTTAGGAGAAAAGACAGAAGACTACCATTCTGAGCTCTGAGTCCTTTATGCCTGATTTAATTTCATATTTTCTCTGTGTCATCAAAGTCCCTTTAGTGAAACTCAGGAATAAAATCTG
Source organism: Onychostoma macrolepis (assembly GCF_012432095.1). Taxonomy (NCBI): domain Eukaryota; kingdom Metazoa; phylum Chordata; class Actinopteri; order Cypriniformes; family Cyprinidae; genus Onychostoma; species Onychostoma macrolepis. The sequence continues at coordinate 30,594,363 of NC_081163.1, forward strand.
GCAATAATTATGTTTCTTAAATTAAAATCACACTAAAATCTATATGAAATGCCGTTTGAAATTTTTGAAGGCAGCATAGTAGCACGTATCCTTCTCTGCCTCTGATATCCCACAATTCTGTGCGTTCCATTCCGTTATGGTTGAGCTAAAAAAAACTAAAGATGGCATCTGAAAGTTGCGTTTGGTGGTCAGTTTGTGTGTTTATTATTTCTGACTAGCTTATTGCACTTTTGATGTTATTTCTAGCGAGAAATCAGTATTATAGTAATTAAATATTTGTTTGGTTATCACCAAAACCAATTCTATTTTGTTGTAGATCATTAAATTGTTATGCTGCCTCAGACGCAGATGTCCAAAATAGGTTTCACAAGGTGCCTTTGTGCAAAAATATTGCCTGCAAAGTCATTGCCTAATAAGGCAGTGAGGCAGCAAGTCAGCTGTAGCCTATGAATTTCAGAATGCCTTAGTTTGTGGGTTGTTCAATTTACTTTTTTGTTTAGTGACCTATAGTATATATAATATCTAAAAACGGTTATACCTAAATTAACTGGTTTTATTATAATAAAATATATTATTTAGGATCACTGAAACAACTTAAATACATTAATTGATACCAACAAAACAAATTTTTATTTATTAAATCGGACAACAATAACTCTTTAAGGTAACAATTGCCAGTCATTTTTTTTTTTCATAGTGCAGATACTTCATTTCAAATAATTTATTTTCTTTGTTTTTGTTTTTACACAAGACAAATATCTGATAGCAAATTCCAGTCATTACATAATCCCCCGGTTTCACAGACAAGGCTTAAGCCTAGTCCTAGACTAAAACGTAAATCTGAGCTGTTTCAATTGAAAGAAACTTGCACTTACTGATCTTAAAACATGTCAGTGCCTTTGTTTTGTCTTAAGATGCACACCAGTAATGCTTTTTTTCTAAGACATGTTTATAAAAATTACTTAAATGTCCTAATTGAACTATGGCCTAATCCTGGTTTAGGCTAAGCCCCGTCTATGAAACCGGGCCAATATGTCTACATACAGTTTGAAACTAACCTTCTCCAGAGCAGGTTATTGCATTGTGCAAACATTATCAGTAGTAAGTAGCCGCCAGCAAATGACAAAATGATTAATTGCTTTGACCTTTCGTGACCTCATAATATTATTATTATTATTATTAATAATAATAATATTATCCATATGTGCCCCTTTGATCTCATAACAAGTTTCGGATGCGGAAATCGGTCAAGCGTGAAACTCCGGCGTCATCCGGGAAGAGCTATGTTATCCGGTGGTGGAAAAAAACATAAATGAGCTGTCAAGTATTGTTTTGAAGATATTATGCCCCGTTTTGAATCTTTCTCATGGAAACATCTGTGTGGCGAGCGAGTGCCCCTCCCATCTGCGGTGCGCGTATCAGGTTGCGTTCTGAGGCGCGCGCTCTCTCTCTCTCTCTCTCTCTCTCTCTCACCGCTAGCGCAAGCATACCTAAATGTCTGAAGTTCTTATATTTTAAATTATTTTACATCAGTCACCTATAGTTTCTTAAAGTTTCTTATTTTATTCATCCTCTTCACAATTGTGCCCCACCGCTCACTGTGTGATGAAACATGCAAAGTTGAATTCCCTTTCAGAAATTCGATCCAGAGACCCATCGTCTGTTTAGACAGATGCAACCGTGGACAGCGTAATTTACGGTTTTGTTTTAGGAAGCTTGTTTAAATAACAGTTCTAGGCGTCTGTTTCTGGTAGCCGCGACAAAATAAATATTTATAATTAGACATGGTCACGAAGAATTTAGCGGTAATCTTACACAGGAACAAGCAGTCACAATTGATCAATTTTATGGGGTGTTACACATGTCGCTATCCTCTCTCTCTCTCTCTCTCTCTGTCAATTTTCAATTCAATTCAATTCAGCTTGTGTTGACTGTGTAACACAATGTTACCAAAGCATTGACGTATGTATATATAACAACAACAACATAAATAACAACCTAAATAACAATAAAATACATCTAAATAAATGAAAAGATAAAGTAAGTCAGTTTCAAGTTAATCATGTTTAACATCTAACATTGTGAATGGTCAGTGTTGGGCTAGTTACTCAAAGAATGTAATATATTACTCATTACTAGTTACTCCTTTCAAAAGTAATATTGTTACTTTACTTATTACTTTCTGGCAACAGTAATTAGTCACACTACTAGTTACATTACAATTTTCTTCACACCCCACAGAAGCTGTAACTGTGTATCTTCCACATAAAATTCTTCTACAATGTTACTAACAACATATTTCTGCCTCATCATTTGACCAAAATCCACATCGGATCGCAGTCAGAAGTTATTACAAAAACTCAATAACGATCGATAGTGGCATTCAAGTAGAAGTCTTGTATTCATCTCATTAATTGTCATGTATAGCTTGAAGTAATTTTTCCGTTACCCATATGTGATTAAATTTTGTTATGTATTTGATCAAATCACATGAGTTTGTAAGAAACTGTTTAATTTTCCAAAAATATTTGTAATTATATTAATATAATGTACCACATGCTGATCAGAGGAATGTAATGCCAGAGTAAAGTAAAGCCACAACTTACACAACAGATCTTTTTTTCCTGACAAAATCAATATAATGCAATATTTCTATCTGCTGAATGTAAGCTTTTCCATATTCCAAGTTTGCCTGCTGCACGGGGGACATCACATGCATGTGCGAGTTGTGAAAATTATGAAAATAAATCTAGGAATTATTTGATTGTTAGATTTTAAATCAGCGGGGTTGAGGCATCAAAAGTAACTAAGTAACTAAGCTGTTTTATGGAAAGTAACTGTAATATTATTACTGAAATCTTATTAGTAATTAGTTACACCACTAGTTACTGCAAAAAGTAATATTATTACAGTAACTAAATTACTAGTAACTAGTTACTGCCCATCACTGTGAATGGTTAATACATATTTAGCAGCTAGTGCAGCTGTGTTATCATCTTCTCCAAGTAAGAAGGGCATTTTCTCAGTATCATTAAGTTCAGTAAATGATGGAATCAATGCTTCAAATCTGGGGAGAAATGTTTCCCTCACATTGTGATATTTAGGACACACCAGCAGAAAGTGTTTCTCGTTCTCTGTTTGCTGTAGATCACAGTGTCTACAGATCCTCTGCTCTCGCTCTGTCCATGTTTGTCTATGTCTTCCTCTCTCTATTTCTAAATCATGGTTAGTTCAGCTGTATTTGGAGAGGATTTGTCTTTCTGTAAATGGATTAATCAATAAATAATTGGCAAATTTAGTAGTTCTGTTTAGGGTTGAGTAGCATTGGAGTTTATTTTGAAGGTCAAAGTGTATTTTTAGAGATTCATCATGACTGTCTTTCAGATTTTTTGCCAATTTCTTTAATAATGGCTTTGGGGTTGTAGCTGTAGTCAGTGAGGAGCCGGGTTTTATGGACTAGCTGAAGAGCGAGCGTGTTTAGAGGATGAGATTCTGCTGAGGTTTCATTGGCGAGGAGGGATTTATATCGGACTGAATCAGGATCAGATCTATGGAGGTGATTCCAGAACTGAACACATCTCTTCTGGATCTCAATCGCAGTAAACTTTTTTATTTTTAATTAAAAAAAGTTATGCTTGTGGGTACAATCATTTGGAGTATTACTACACTCCATAGACAAAATCATTTTTTACTGTACGCCTACCAAAATTCTGCTACAACCATTTTTAATAAAATATTGTTTGCAAGCTATCTTAATTATGAGGACTCAAGAAGCTAAAGAGAGACTTATTTCTATTTTAAAGAATATGGAAATATATAATTATATGACAGCATGCTACTACCATGTTACGAAAGCAAATCATTCATCATTCATTTTAATCAAGTATTCAACATTTAAGTTTATTGAACTTATAAAACACATCATAGTAACAAAGCAATGCAAATCATTTATCATACATTTTAATCATATATTTCAACAATTACTTAAGTTCACTGAACTTATAAAACTTTGATTATTATGAATTATGACGACTCAAGAAATTGCATCATAAACCACAGTGTTATATCAGTGTAGAACCCATGTCACTATACAAATTTGTGTTCTGATAAATCATATAAACAAGTAAGCGCATACATAAACATTTCAAGAACATGTGTGTTCAGCCTGCTGGCATATTAATGTAGCCCAGTTTGTGCTGAATACAGCATAATCAGACTTTGGCCATTAATATGTTTTAAGATACTGAAAAAACACAAACTCCAAAACACCCAGAGAATTATATATCATAGTAACAAACATGTTACTAAAGCAAATCATTCATCATTTTAAGCGTATTTAGCATTTATTTTATATATTTATTAAGCTTATTAACATTATAAAACAACATACTAAAGCAAATCATTCATCATACATTTTTAAACACATATTCAGCATTTATTTAAGTTTATTGAACTTATAAAACACATCATTCTTGTCTTTTAAAGATGTCAATAAATAAAATGTGATTAACATACTATATAAAAATAAATATTTACAATAGTCAGGCTAGGTGACAATAAAAATCTTACATTTTTTCTGTGAACAATGATGTCCATACTGGGAATTAAAGATTTCCAAAATAAAATAAAATAAAATGAATAAAAATAAAAAAGTTTAAGTTATAAACATTATTAAATAAAAACAAAACTCGCAACTCCTCTTTGACGTAATCTCCAATGTGAAACTGAGGGTCTGCTTTAGACACTCAAAGAGAAGGAGGGTCGAGTTACTGACCAGATGATCTGAGATGTTATCCTTTTTCTTTTTTTTTCCAGAGTGAACGAAGACATTTAAGAGTTTAAATAAGATCTTTCAAAATTAAATGACTGTTTAAATGAAATCTTAAAAGTTTTAAATAACATCTTTTATTTTTTACTTGTAAATTAAACCTAAATTATGATTTTTATTCAACAGTACGTGTTCAAAAACTTAGTTGAACCTTTTAAAGGAGACTTGTACTTAGTTGATTTGATTTCAAAACATATTCCAGCTTAAAAGGTGAAATAAAATGTTTCCCTATCTTAGAGTATTACTAGGGTGAGCCTGTGATCTAGTTCGGCACTTTATGGTCGTACTTTTCTGAACGCTCTTTATCAGCAGGGTGAAACATACCCTTAGCTGAAAATATACTATTGGTTGTCTACTAAGAAACATATGTAGACAGACCATATGACGATGTAACATCTTGCCTGATGGTCACGTGATTTGAAGGGTCACGCATAATAACATTCCAGCTCATTTAAAATGTTTGTTTAAGTCAATTACAGACATGTGAAAAGTCTTTACAAAATCGACGATGTTACCATGGCACACATTCTTTGGAGTTGTAAACTACTCTTGAATGAATCCGCACATGTGAGGAACACCTTATGCGGTGCAATGGGTCCCCTGAGAATATTTAATTTGCTTTAAAAGCACAGAACAAGCTAAACGAATGTCAGACAGTATGAAATTACCTACGTTGTTAAAACCTATCTACAATATGTATTAAACATATGCTTTGTTGTTAAGACTGCTTATTAATAGTGGTGATACTGATGTTAAGTTTTAACGGTTCACAAGTCTCATAAATCTATATCATTTTCATTTATACATTTATTACTTTTCTTATTTTTACAAAGGTTTCAATTCCTAGTAAATATAAGGGCAAAACATGATATTACAAAATAAATCATGTTGACAAACGTGGTTGTTGCAGTGTTTTTAAAATTGGATTATTTAAAAAATAATCCAAACAGATCCACACACGCACACACACACACACACACACACACACGCACACACACACACACACACACACACACGCAGGATGACGTCATTCAGGAAGGTCAACAGTTCAGGTCGGCATATGCAAGCTAGTTTTCAAACTTTTTCCCCCAAAATCAATTATTTCTATAATACTTGCTGATTTTAAAGCACAAACTTACTTTAAAGGTTGAATAAAAGGTTACCAAATGTAGTTTCATACCCGTTGTGTTCTAACAAAATCATTAATCGGTTCTCTTTGTTTTATACGATTTACTTGTATTACTGCACAGGTTCCCGCTACTTTTATAAGTCTGATAAATATGTGGTCAATACACGAGGAACTGAGAATCAGGCTACAAAATAAGTTTGACACAATGTTTTTAAGAAAGGCAATTTATTTATTTTATTTATTGTATTTTATTTCTTTTTCTTTTTTTCTTTTTTTTTTTTGAAAATACAACTAAATCAGATAACAGATCATTCTTTCTTTTTGACAAACCTACATTTCAAATAATTTTTCCCCGAGGTGTTCATTATCCGAGTGGAACTACTCTTATTTCCCAATACAGGGGTCTAGATGAAGCTTCTTAACCGAACAAAGAAATCGCATTTCACATCCATTCAACATATTTCATTCAATATTTTTGTTCGTGTATCGTGGTTTCATGCCTTTGTCTAACACTTTAGATGCATCAGAATGTGGATTTTTCACCATCCAACATGAAATTAAAGAGGTGTATCAGCTGAGCTTGTTTCAACTTACCATTTTCTTAGGTTATTATTTTTACTCACATAGATATAGATCAGATATAGAATAAACCTTATCGTCCATGCTTTTCCCCTACAGACCCAACAAGGTCTATGGAGGCACAGTTGTAAATTCCAAGAGACCTATAGTTACCCAGACAATTTTCATCATTTAAGAAAATCATATCGCATACAGAATACAGAAAACCTCCTCTCGATCCACTGTGACCGTCATTTTACTTGGGGTTAGTGTTACGGATGACGCCGTTCACATTTTGTTTGCTGGACTGTATATGTCATTACAATGACTGTAGGTGGGGCCTTCTCTCTCTTAGAGCAGTCAGCATTCAGTGTTTATAGAAATAAATGAAATTAAGAAAATTTCGACTTGAGAGCGTTTGACTTAGTCCGTATTACTTTTTAGGACAATTATCCATATCCATATCCGTAGGATGATAAGTCTTGTTGATTTACACATACAACTGAAGCATCTCTCACCATTTAGTAAAGTTGATGTTGTACGCCTTCTTTCAAAGTTTTCCGTTTGCTATCAAATATTAGGCCTATGCGTACTACCCTTATAAGCATAAGCATCTGCCTCTTGCTAAAATTTTTCTGTTTTGTCCACTTTTGGCAGATTTGGTAGAGGGACTATGTCGACTCGTTGTAATGTGACCGCAATTAAGAACCGTAACGTTAAACTACATGCCCATGAAAAGGTCACAGACGTAGTCTTTTATACAGGAAATATGTTTGCACAACAGAAATATGTATCGGTATAACAAATACCTAATACTGAAATACTCTCTTTTAAATATATTTAATGTTTTTAGTTTTAGTGTTGATTTGACGGCCCACCCCAATAGCTGATACCGCTATACTTTTTCATTGTTTTTGTACAGTTTTTTTTTAGTTGAAGACCATTCTCAGAGTTTGGACAATCATGCGGCGAGTGAAAACGAGAACAAATACAGTATAAGATAATTAAAGGAAAGTCAAGAGAGTGTTTAAACGGACATTGTGGTGTACATATTACTGGTCTGTCTACAAAGAGGTCAAGCGACACAAGGCCTCGATCTTACTGTTTTCTCTGTTACGTGTACATCTATTTCATTTAGAGCTCATACAGTTACGCATTACAATTTGAAGATGGTGTGAAAACAATATTTTCTTTGTACGCGTCTCTAAACGTGACTTTAATAAGTAAATCACAAATGTCATGTAGTTGATTCATTGAAAGGTGCATGCTATTGTCCGTTTTAGACGGTCTGCACCAACACACAGACACATGATTTAGGTATTCATCTGACCAAAAGTTTTGATCTTGGGAAACACGCACAACACCAACTGAGAGTTGTCACGATTGTCTGCTCTTCTTTAAGAAAACATGCGGTCAGCAGTTTTTAATTCTCTTAACCTTTACGCAAATGCTTGTTTAGCTTAAATATTAGTTCTTTAGTCATTTACAAAAGTGGCAGGCGTGATGCTTATATGTATTTTTAAATAATTACGACAAAGTTATAGGTTTCGGTACTTGGGCGAATCCTTGACAGAGTGTTACTCAATCAGTCCTCTGCCTTATCTTTTAATGCAATATTCCATTGCATGTCACTAAGACAAATTCTGTAACAGCGTTCATAAATGTATATAAACGTACAAATCTTTATAGAGACAATAAGAACAATACGGTCTAACATCACAAACAAAATGATTGTTCTAACTCTTTCACACACCAGACTGGTCCCTGGTAAGTACCCTAAAACTGAGAGGTATCTTGACTTTATCCGTGTGTTTAACGGCGCTAGGCCTCGTCACACCGTTGTGAGATATAAATCGCAACGTTTTTAATAGGGCAACGCTTTGAAACCAGAACAATTCCATGACTTTGCATTCTTTCTGTTTGAATTTGTTTACCGCTCTTGTTGTATTTTCCCCTCTAAAGGTAATTGTTAGGCCTTGCGCTTTGCGCCTAGTTTTGCTGTCTCTTTGTTCATATAAGTCCATATTTCTGCTAATTTGCTTGATTTAATAAAACATGGCTTCATCCCACCCGTCGTCTTCATTCGAGACATTTACGTTATATTATTAATACTATCCTAGTTTAGATATCAGATACCAGACCTATTTCCGTATTCAGGCCGATTTCTTTTTTAGAAAATTTATTTAAAAATATATTTGTAAATTGCTCATTAGTAAGTCGCTCGAAAAAGGCGTATACACTTTAACTTTTTTAAACAGTTTATTGATGAATATACATTGAATTCAAATTGCCGTTACAAACAAACAATAGCGATGACATTACAGGCGGTCTAGCCAGAAAAGAAAATCTCTGCAAACCAACATGTTTTGCTGTAATAGAAAATCAACCGACGATCCGACAATTTCACACGTCATGGATTCATAATTTTTTGAGACCAGCGCCACACATAAATCTGTTACATAAGTACACAGACAGAGAACCTCGTTAATGTCCATATCATCGTCACACATAACATCCAGAATTTTCTGGCGGTTAAAGAGACTGAGCCTCTGCCGGTAATAAACACGCTTGTCAAATCGGGCCATGGGTTATTTTTCAAGCGTCGTACAAAGTCCATTTCTTTCTTGAGATTTGTCACACGCTTGGTATCCCTCGTAAAATCATGATTCGGATCGCACGCATGCTCGATGACCACGGTCATCAGTTTGATCATTTGTCCTCTGTAAAGCGGTTTAAACATAGAGTCTATAACACCTTTTACAGGACACGTTTTTCCCGCACCGCAGTCGCACTCCAGTTGCTCATCCACAGCGGTGCCAGAGTCGAGCTCCATCGGCTTTTGCTCGGCATCAGACATCCTTTTCAGAACTCGATTCTTTCCAAGAGATAAACTTTGTCTCCTAATCGATATAGAGCGTTGTCGCCGTTTCCTAGAATGCGGATCGACTGTTTTAATCCACGACGGTCCTGCGGAATTTCAGCTTCAGTTTCAATTTCCGGTTTATGGTTCAGATCCTCCGAAGCGATATTAATTGAAAAATTGCAGAGTGATTCAGGCTCAGACACATTGGATGGTTGAAGCTGATTCTGTCGGTCCATTTAGATAATGTTTTGATCAACAAGAGGCTGCGGTAGTTCCGTCGTCTGCGCCTTCTCTGTATTCTTACCAAATCTAGGAAAGCACGCGATAATTTATCCAGAACAGCGGCTCTTTGCTTGCAGGGATGTAGCGTAGCCGTAATGACGGGTCTTTTGTACACTCGAGCGAAATAAATTGTTGAGGTCTTGTTTCCACGTTTCAGCTGTTGGTTGGTTGGTTGTTGAGATGGGGGGCGTTGCACTCAAAAGAGGAGGGCTGCGGGTTCGTGTTTTGGTCAAAGAGAAATAGTTCTCGCAGAAAGATATTTTGGTTCTTATATTAAGATATTTTAGGATTTTTGTTAAGACATTGACAAATTGTTTCGAGTAACGTATCGTGGCTACGCAGACTGATCATTTAACTTGACTGAAACAGTTCGTCTATCGTTGAAAAAATTATGTTTAACAGAGGCTTCTACGGTCATAAAACGTGCACTTTTTTTTTTAGATCATATATAATAATAGTACTTTGTGAAAACCTCTGATTGCGGTATTTATAAATTTTCTAAAAAAAGAAATCGGCCTGAATACGGAAATAGGTCTGGTATCTGATATCTAAACTAGGATAGTATTAATAATATAACGTAAATGTCTCGAATGAAGACGACGGGTGGGATGAAGCCATGTTTTATTAAATCAAGCAAATTAGCAGAAATATGGACTTATATGAACAAAGAGACAGCAAAAAAACTAGGGCGCAAAGCGCAAGGCCTAACAATTACCTTTAGAGGGGGAAAATACAACAAGAGCGGTAAACAAATTCAAACAGAAAGAATGCGCAAAGTCATGGAATTGTTCTGGTTTCAAAGCGTTGCCCTATTAAAAAACGTTGCGATTTATATCTCACAACGGTGTGACGAGGCCTAGCGCCGTTAAACACACGGATAAAGTCAAGATACCTCTCAGTTTTAGGGGTACTTACCAGGGACCAGTCTGGTGTGTGAAAGAGTTAGAACAATCATTTTTGTTTGTGATGTTAGACCGTATTGTTCTTATTGTCTCTATAAAGATTTGTACGTTTATATACATTTATGAACGCTGTTACAGAATTTGTCTTAGTGACATGCAATGGAATATTGCATTACAAGATAAGGCAGAGGACTGATTTAGTAACACTCTGTCAAGGATTCGTCCAAGTACCGGAAACCTATAACTTTGTCGTAATTATTTAAAAATACATATAAGCATCACGCCTGCCACTTTTGTAAATGACTAAAAACTAATATTTAAGCTAAACAAGCATTTGCGGCTGAAAAGTTAAGAGAATTAAAAACTGCTGACCGCATGTTTTCTTAAAGAAGAGCAGACAATCGTGACAACTCTCAGTTGGTGTTGTGCGTGTTTCCCCAAGATCAAAACTTTTGGTCAGATGAATACCTAAATCATGTGTCTGTGTGTTGGTGCAGACCGTCTAAAACGGACAATAGCATGCACCTTTCAATGAATCAACTACATGACATTTGTGATTTACTTATTAAAGTCACGTTTAGAGACGCTGCATAAAGAAAATATTGTTTTCACACCATCTTCAAATTGTAATGCGTAACTGTATGAGCTCTAAATGAAATAGATGTACACGTAACAGAGAAAACAGTAAGATCGAGGCCTTGTGTCGCTTGACCTCTTTGTAGACAGACCAGTAATATGTACACCACAATGTCCGTTTAAACACTCTCTTGACTTTCCTTTAATTATCTTATACTGTATTTGTTCTCGCTTTCACTCGCCGCGTGATTGTCCAAACTCTGAGAATGGTCTTCAACTAAAAAAAAAAAACTGTACAAAAACAATGAAAAAGTATAGCGGTATCAGCTATTGGGGTGGGTCAAATCAACACTAAAACTAAAAACATTAAATATATTTAAAAGAGAGTATTTCAGTATTAGGTATTTGTTATACCGATACATATTTCTGTTGTGCAAACATATTTCCTTTATAAAAGACTACGTCTGTGACCTTTTCATGGGCATGTAGTTTAACGTTACGGTTCTTAATTGCGGTCACATTACAACGAGTCGACATAGTCCCTCTACCAAATCTGCCAAAAGTGGACAAAACAGAACAATTTTAGCAAGAGGCAGATGCTTATGCTTATAAGGGTAGTACGAATAGGCCTAATATTTGATAGCAAACGGAAAACTTTGAAAGAAGGCGACAACATCAACTTTACTAAATGGTGAGAGATGCTTCAGTTGTATGTGTAAATCAACAAGACTTATCATCCCACGGATATGGATATGGATAATTGTCCTAAAAGTAATACGGACTAAGTCAAACGCTCTCAAGTCGAAATTTTCTTAATTTCATTTATTTCTATAAACACTGAATGCTGACTGCTCTAAGAGAGAAGGCCCCACCTACAGTCATTGTAATGACATATACAGTCCAGCAAACAAAATGTGAACGGCGTCATCCGTAACACTAACCCCAAGTAAAATGACGGTCACAGTGGATCGAGAGGAGGTTTTCTGTATTCTGTATGCGATATGATTTTCTTAAATGATGAAAATTGTCTGGGTAACTATAGGTCTCTTGGAATTTACAACTGTGCCTCCATAGACCTTGTTGGGTCTGTAGGGGAAAAGCATGGACGATAAGGTTTATTCTATATCTGATCTATATCTATGTGAGTAAAAATAATAACCTAAGAAAATGGTAAGTTGAAACAAGCTCAGCTGATACACCTCTTTAATTTCATGTTGGATGGTGAAAAATCCACATTCTGATGCATCTAAAGTGTTAGACAACGGCATGAAACCACGATACACGAACAAAAATATTGAATGAAATATGTTGAATGGATGTGAAATGCGATTTCTTTGTTCGGTTAAGAAGCTTCATCTAGACCCCTGTATTGGGAAATAAGAGTAGTTCCACTCGGATAATGAACACCTCGGGAAAAATTATTTGAAATGTAGGTTTGTCAAAAGAAAGAATGATCTGTTATCTGATTTAGTTGTATTTTCAAAAAAAAAGAAAAAAGAAAAGAAATAAAATACAATAAATAAAATAAATAAATTGCCTTTCTTAAAAACATTGTGTCAAACTTATTTTGTAGCCTGATTCTCAGTTCCTCGTATTGACCACATATTTATCAGACTTATAAAAGTAGCGGAACCTTTGTGCAGTAATACAAGTAAATCGTATAAAACAAAGAGAACCGATTAATGATTTTGTTAGAACACAACGGGTATGAAACTACATTTGGTAACCTTTTATTCAACCTTTAAAGTAAGTTTGTGCTTTAAAATCAGCAAGTATTATAGAAATAATTGATTTTGGGGGAAAAAGTTTGAAAACTAGCTTGCATATGCCGACCTGAACTGTTGACCTTCCTGAATGACGTCATCCTGCGTGTGTGTGTGTGTGTGTGTGCGTGTGTGTGTGTGTGTGTGTGTGTGTGTGTGTGCGTGTGTGGATCTGTTTGGATTATTTTTTAAATAATCCAATTTTAAAAACACTGCAACAACCACGTTTGTCAACATGATTTATTTTGTAATATCATGTTTTGCCCTTATATTTACTAGGAATTGAAACCTTTGTAAAAATAAGAAAAGTAATAAATGTATAAATGAAAATGATATAGATTTATGAGACTTGTGAACCGTTAAAACTTAACATCAGTATCACCACTATTAATAAGCAGTCTTAACAACAAAGCATATGTTTAATACATATTGTAGATAGGTTTTAACAACGTAGGTAATTTCATACTGTCTGACATTCGTTTAGCTTGTTCTGTGCTTTTAAAGCAAATTAAATATTCTCAGGGGACCCATTGCACCGCATAAGGTGTTCCTCACATGTGCGGATTCATTCAAGAGTAGTTTACAACTCCAAAGAATGTGTGCCATGGTAACATCGTCGATTTTGTAAAGACTTTTCACATGTCTGTAATTGACTTAAACAAACATTTTAAATGAGCTGGAATGTTATTGCGTGACCCTTCAAATCACGTGACCATCAGGCAAGATGTTACATCGTCATATGGTCTGTCTACATATGTTTCTTAGTAGACAACCAATAGTATATTTTCAGCTAAGGGTGTTTCACCCTGCTGATAAAGAGCGTTCAGAAAAGTACGACCATAAAGTGCCGAACTAGATCACAGGCTCACCCTAGTAATACTCTAAGATAGGAAACATTTTATTTCACCTTTTAAGCTGGAATATGTTTTGAAATCAAATAAACTAAGTACAAGTCTCCTTTAAAAGGTTCAACTAAGTTTTTGAACACGTACTGTTGAATAAAAATCATAATTTAGGTTTAATTTACAAGTAAAAAATAAAAGATGTTATTTAAAACTTTTAAGATTTCATTTAAACAGTCATTTAATTTTGAAAGATCTTATTTAAACTCTTAAATGTCTTCGTTCACTCTGGAAAAAAAAAGAAAAAGGATAACATCTCAGATCATCTGGTCAGTAACTCGACCCTCCCTTCTCTTTGAGTGTCTAAAGCAGACCCTCAGTTTCACATTGGAGATTACGTCAAAGAGGAGTTGCGAGTTTTGTTTTTATTTAATAATGTTTATAACTTAAACTTTTTTATTTTTATTCATTTTATTTTTTATTTTATTTTGGAAATCTTTAATTCCCAGTATGGACATCATTGTTCACAGAAAAAATGTAAGATTTTTATTGTCACCTAGCCTGACTATTGTAAATATTTATTTTTATATAGTATGTTAATCACATTTTATTTATTGACACCCCATAAAATTGATCAATTGTGACTGCTTGTTCCTGTGTAAGATTACCGCTAAATTCTTCGTGACCATGTCTAATTATAAATATTTATTTTGTCGCGGCTACCAGAAACAGACGCCTAGAACTGTTATTTAAACAAGCTTCCTAAAACAAAACCGTAAATTACGCTGTCCACGGTTGCATCTGTCTAAACAGACGATGGGTCTCTGGATCGAATTTCTGAAAGGGAATTCAACTTTGCATGTTTCATCACACAGTGAGCGGTGGGGCACAATTTTGAAGAGGATGAATAAAATAAGAAACTTTAAGAAACTATAGGTGACTGATGTAAAATAATTTAAAATATAAGAACTTCAGACATTTAGGTATGCTTGCGCTAGCGGTGAGAGAGAGAGAGAGAGAGAGAGAGCGCGCCTCAGAACGCAACCTGATACGCGCACCGCAGATGGGAGGGGCACTCGCTCGTCACACAGATGTTTCCATGAGAAAGATTCAAAACGGGGCATAATATCTTCAAAACAATACTTGACAGCTCATTTATGTTTTTTTCCACCACCGGATAACATAGCTCTTCCCGGATGACGCCGGAGTTTCACGCTTGACCGATTTCCGCATCCGAAACTTGTTATGAGATCAAAGGGGCACATATGGATATTATTATTATTATTAATAATAATATTATGAGGTCACGAAAGGTCAAAGCAATAAATCATTTTGTCATTTGCTGGCGGCTACTTACTACTATTATCTCATGCTTTCTCATGTGCAAACATTTTCATGAGAGATAAGCAGTTCATGAAGAGGAAATACCTTTTTCTGCAGCTTCATAAGACTGGGGCAAATGAGGACTTAAGGTGCTGAAAATTAGAGTATGTACAGAACTGCCAAAATTCAACCAAAGTAAACTGGTGGCAATTTACCTATCGGTAAGCCCCTCACCTCGAACACAGATGAGCCAATGGCAGTTGAGTATCAGCTGCACGGGGACCAGAACTCTAACATCTTTAGGTTTCAGCACCATAGAGAAACACTGGAAGATCCGAAGCTCTCATCGTTTTTATGGTGTTTATGCTACAAAAATGGAAAAAAACGATGTGCCTGGGGTACTTAATTCCAGGTATCCTGGGAGGATAGGCAATAGAATTTATTTTATTCTATTTTCTAAACACAAACAAAACAGCAAAATGTCCCTAAGCATTCACCCCCAATCCCAATGAAGATGAAAACGATAATTTTCTGGTTGATCGATCCCAATATCTCTGGAACCAAACCATATAGAGGGCCTTAAAAATGAATGTGCCAAAAGAAAAGTTTGTTAAGACCCCAAATCTAAAAGGGCATTAAGAAATCTTTAATAAGTCTCAAGTTACATGCCTGCAAACTTTGGGGAAAAAACTTGAAAAGTGCTCTTTCCCCATTTTTGAATGGTCACCATTGACACAATGCAACAAAAATAGCTAAAGTCAACAAATTTTACTAACAGACCTACCAATCTCTGTGTAAAAGTTACATTATGATGCACCTTTCTGAAGTCATTTTTACCCCCGTGTAATTTGGCTTTGAATCTCAGGTGAAAATTGCCATTTTGACCCCCCTCTACAAAAAAAGTGGATTACTCAGTAAATATTCATCCAAGCACATTTAATATTTTGGCTTATATCACAAAACACGTTTATTTTTCTTCAGAAAAAGTATTAGAAAAATCAAAAATTTGAGCCGGGGAAGTTTCTGAAATTTGGTTGATTTGACATGGAATAACCCATTAACAAATGCTGACCTTAATGAGGCATGACCAATATCATAATGAGTGTGACGGGTATCCCGATCTCTCATCAGCGTTGCCCTGGAAACAAAGGCGGAACACCTGCACCACCTCATCAGGGCTGGGCCGGTCGCACCTGAAGCCAATCAAGCCTCACCCATATAAGCCAGTTGCGGCTGGGTGAGAGGGGAAGAGACTACAGTCCGAGTAAGGCTTAATGTGCGCCTCTTTCTCTCCTCTCTTTGCAGACGCCAGCGAATGACCGACCGACCCAGCCCTAAAGAAGGGAGCTCCGGAATTGTCACCGCACGGCACGAACCACGCACGGAGAGCACCGCACCACAGCCTTCAACCACTCCACACCTATCACGCCACTCTTTATTCAATAAATCCACCCTCCGGGGTATTTATTTGAGCTCTCCTTGTCGCGTGATTCTTCCACCCCGTCACAGTGGTGGAGAATGCGGGCATGAATGGAAGATTTCACCGCAAGTGAACTCCACCTCCTAATCAGCGTGTTTTTCTTTTCTCCTGTGCACTTTAGAACGGTTGGTACTCCTCCCCCAGGATGGAAGAACTGCTCCGGCAACTGACCGACGTCAGCCTGCGCCAACAACAGATTGTTGAACACCTGGCCACGCGCCAAGGCCAGGTTGACCAGGAAATCGCCGCTCTCCGTACGGCCGCCCGCCAGCGCGTTCCGTTACCTGACCCGCGCACACAAGCCCCTCAGCTTCTGCCGAAGATGACCGCACATGATGACGTCGAATCCTATCTACAAATGTTCGAGACCACGGCCGTCACGGAGAGATGGGATCCCGACTACAACAGGCCAGCTCAGCTCCGGGAATTCCAGACGGGCGACCGGGTTATGGTACTGGTCCCCACCTCAGCCTGCAAATTCCTGGCCACCTGGCAAGGACCCTACACCATAACGGAAAAGGTCGGACCAGTGACCTATCGGGTACGACAGCCAGGAAAACGAAGCCCCCAACAATTATACCACGTCAACTTGTTGAAAAAATGGGTGGGGACCAGAGAAGAAACCGTAGCCCTGGCCGCCGTAACACCCGTCTTGGTAGATACCAACCCCGATCTGTCGGCAACCCAGAAGGCTGAGCTGCAGCACCTGGTCGGTTAGTTTTTGGATGTGTTCTCCTCTGTCCCCGGGAAAACCCAGCTGGTCCAACATGACATCCGTACACCACCAGGAGTAGTCATAAAGCAACGGCCCTATCGGATCCCAGAGGCCCGTCGGCAGGCTATCGAGGAGGAAGTCCAACAAATGCTAAAGTTGGGGGTGATTGAACCATCCCGCAGCCCATGGTCCAGCCCCATCGTCCTGGTCCCGAAGACCGACGGCACCCTCCGCTTCTGCAACGACTTTCGGCGCCTCAACGAAATATCGGAGTTCGACGGATACCCAATGCCCCGAGTGGATGAACTACTGGACCGCCTGGGAAGGGCCCGGTACATATCCACCCTGGACCTGACCAAGGGCTATTGGCAAGTCCCCCTCTCCGCCGAAGCCAAGCCAAAGACAGCCTTCTCCACCCCGTCGGGGCACTGGCAGTACCGGACCCTTCCCTTCGGCCTTCACGGGGCCCCCGCAACATTCCAGCGGCTCATGGACATCGTTCTTCGGCCACACCAACAGTATGCGGCCGCATACCTAGATGACGTGGTGATCCACTCGGAGCGTTGGGAGGACCATCTAGACCGTCTGCGGAGGGTGCTGACGGAACTACGGAGGGCTGGACTCACCGCCAACCCAGGCAAATGTCACCTAGCGCTCTCCGAGGCCAAGTACCTGGGCTTCCGAGTCGGACGGGGCCTGATCAGACCCCAGGAAAAGAAGGTGGAGGCGGTCCGCAACGCTCCGCGACCCACTACGAAGACCCAGGTACGAGCGTTCCTGGGCTTGGCGGGCTACTACCGCTGCTTCATCCCCAACTTTTCCTCCATAGCCGCCCCCTTGACAGACCTGACCAAGAAGGGCAGCCTGAGCGTGTCACCTGGAGCCCAGTGACAGAAAAAGCCTTCCAGCAAATCAAACACGCTCTAACCGAGGGACCCGTCCTGCGAGCACCGGACTTCGGCTGCCCCTTCTTGCTGCAGATGGACGCGTCAGAGACAGGGTTGGGAGCCGTCCTGTCCCAAGTCCAGGAAGGCGAGGAACACCCTGTCCTCTACATCAGCAGGAAGCTGACAAAGGCCGAGAGAAACTATGCGACCGTCGAGAGGGAGGCTCTGGCCATTAAATGGGCAGTCTTGGAGCTGCGTTACTACCTGTTAGGCAGAAGATTCACTTTGCTCACGGACCACGCTCCCCTACAATGGATGGCGAAAGCAAAGGACACCAACGCCAGGGTGACGCGGTGGTTCCTCGCGCTCCAGGACTTTTGCTTCACCATCCGTCACCGAGCCGGAGCCTCCAACGCCAACGCCGACGGACTCTCCCGGATCTGGTCAGCTTATGCAGGTCTGTCAGGGGTCACTCCCGCCTCCCCAGTTTCCCCTTACTGTTATCTCATTTTCCTCCAGGACCAGGACAACGCTTAGGGGGAGTGTGACGGGTATCCCGATCTCTCATCAGCGTTGCCCTGGAAACAAAGGCGGAACACCTGCACCACCTCATCAGGGCTGGGCCGGTCGCACCTGAAGCCAATCAAGCCTCACCCATATAAGCCAGTTGCGGCTGGGTGAGAGGGGAAGAGACTACAGTCCGAGTAAGGCTTAATGTGCGCCTCTTTCTCTCCTCTCTTTGCAGACGCCAGCGAATGACCGACCGACCCAGCCCTAAAGAAGGGAGCTCCGGAATTGTCACCGCACGGCACGAACCACGCACGGAGAGCACCGCACCACAGCCTTCAACCACTCCACACCTATCACGCCACTCTTTATTCAATAAATCCACCCTCCGGGGTATTTATTTGAGCTCTCCTTGTCGCGTGATTCTTCCACCCCGTCACATGAGTTAATGAGTGGGACCAATGGTTTATTTTTTGGGAGTAACTGCACTCTGTTTCAGTCAACCATGGACTTGAAGCAAAGCAGCTCCTAACCCAAAACTGCTTGTCTACTCTGCACTAATCATAGTGGGTTTCTCAGGACTGTAATATGCAAGAGCAAGAGCTGTGCCTTTTGCTCAGTGCCTGCTCATGGACCTCCCTTCAAATCCAGACTACATCCTCCTTCAGCAGATCTTTAACTTGTTGCATTTGGCACATATTTGCCTAAATTATTCATACTGTTTGCCTAAGCTTGGTCACATTCATGGGCTAGGCATATCAGTGATTGCTTGTTCCATTTTGATGGCTGATGGTGTGTCCAAAATACTGCAGCTCAGATATGTTAAAGTGACATAAATCACTGACTTAATGTAACAGAATGACTCTGAGAGAACAATGAAGATCCAAATGCAGTTTAATATCCAAGACAAAGATCCAAAACAGGGAAAAAACAAGGCACTTTTTGGTACAAAAAATAAATAAATAAATAAATCTTTCAAAGACCAGTGGCTTGTCTGTGTTTATCTGGTTCTATAATCCCTGTTGAAAAATCCAGCATAAACCAGCATGGATTCCAAGTTTATAGTTAGTGTTGGTAAAGTGGTCCAGGCTGGTTTATGCTGGTATAGTGCTGGTCCAGTGCTGGTCCAAACTGGTTTATGTTAGTATAGTTCTGGTCTAGCTGGTGGACCAGCATATCCGTGCTGTTCTTAAGCAAAATGGAGCTGGATGCTGGTTCACCTTCATGGTCTTGCAGGGTTGAGTGTCAGTAGGCCAGCTGTCTGTATGCAAGCAGTATTTTGGGGACAAACATAGTTTTTGTTTGCATATTTCTCTATTTAACAAATTAATGATGTAAAGGAAAAACTATATAAGGTTAAAACATGATTTATTGAATTATATGATAACATTGTAATTTCTTTTGCTCCCTCTGATGAAAGTAGAAGTGAAAATTTTAATTGCTTAAGTTAAATTAAATTAAATTTGATTTAATTGATCTGCAACCTGAAGGAAGGTACAACTTTTGCCATTTCCCTCGCAACAAACCACAAACACAGTGACGCAAGCATTAGCAAATGAAACAATCCCTCTCTGGGAGTGCTAGTTTACATGGAATTTGATCAGCGATTATTTTATTGGAAGTATAACAGTACTTGTGTAAAATGTCAACATTCTACATTCTTTACAGACCACAGAGATGGTCAAGTATATAAATAGCACCAGAAAATATACCAGTTGCTAGACAGAAAGAGTACTGATGCTCTGATCACAGATCTGACTGTAAGCAGCATCATTTAAAACACAGACATACACCGATATATATTCATAGAAGAATTATGAAGCTAGCTTTTAATAAAGAGATTTTCCCAGTTTGCAACACAGCAGACTGTGTAAGTTCAACTGCAACAGCAGCTTAAAAGTTGCAAAATGTCAGATATTGCTAATGACCGTTTATTTGGCCTTTTTCTTTGCAGAAACATGATCATGACAATAATACATGTCTTTGTAAACTAAAACAATCTTACTCCTGCTGGCATGGAATCTTAAGAGGTTAAAGCCATCTGCAACCTGGCTGAGGCTAAGAGGAAAAAACGGAGTGTCTATTTACACTAAGTGCAAATTCTGCCTTGTTAGTAGAGGCTATTTACACTAACTCCTATCATTTCCTGTATCAGACTTGCACTTAGGGCAGAGAGGCGAGTGAGTTGCATTGTATATGTCTTAAGTGTGGCGTTATATTCTATGCAAAATACTAAGCTGAATGGCTCTTTCCCTATTACAAACTGAGAGCCTGTTAGCTTGGAGCCAGACTGTCTCCCATATTCCTCTTCTGGAATAACCACCTTCAGCTCTCTTTCCCAAGACAGTTTTAGATATGAAGTGCTAAAGGCACCGTTCAATTAAAAAAAAATTTTAAGGTAAGTGGTCGCAAACAATTTATTTTAGCTACATTTAATTAAATAAAATATGTTGAAAGTTAGTCAACTAAATTTGTTTATTTAAATGTACCTAAAATAAATTGATTGCAACCACTTGAAAATTAAATAAAAAATTGAGTAAATTCAATGAATAATTTTTTTCAGTGTTGAAGCATAGAGCTTTATAGAAAACTCGTATGGAGGAGGGTTCAGAAGGATTTCATCAATAACTGAAAAAGAGTATTTAGAGGTAAGTGTAGTATTTTTGTATATGTAATATGTAATCTCTAATTTGCAAAAATCTAAAGAAGTGCTGTCTAGGTAGATTATATCTTGAAACTGTTATCGAAAGACACTAGAGATCCTTGCTCAAACAAGTCACCAATCCTACATATACCAAGAACAGGCCATAAATAAAAACCCTGGAACTCTGGATTGTTCAAAATCGGCAGAAGAGGCGAGGTTATGTCACTCCTGCCTTCCAGCCTTCGAATAGCACACCATGCCTTGAGAGTATTATGTACTAAAGGACTATTACACAGAGTTCTGCTTAGCTTTGAGTTATGAATAAATAATAGGTTTTGTAAGGGGCAGCTGGACTGTGAGGATTCGAGATCAAGCCACACTGATTTAAGGTCTTCAATAAACCATTCCTTAATAAATCGAAGTTGGCAAGCCAATTGATACAGGGGTAAAAGCAAAAAAAAAAAAATCTTTTGACTGAAAATTTTACCTTGGCCAAACCCCATTCCACAGCCATACCTGTCACACACCCAGTTTAAGAGCCGTGTTTTTCTTCTTGTAATTAGGAGCACCTTCTAATCAGTGGCGGTCTTAACATAGAGGCATAGGTAGGCGGTTGCTTGGGGCCCCCTACCGGCGGTCGAAGTAGGGGGGCCCCTAACCAACCTAAAAACAAAAACAAAAAAAACCTTATCATCATGAACGCTTCAAAAGCATGGTGAATTGTATTAATATTCTTAAGAAATACGTTGAAACATTGAAGTAGTAGTTAAAATGTCCAGTTCATGGTTATCTGTCCATACACATATTCACCCCCTACTTTCATAATGAAATGGACCAGTCCGTGACTGTGCGCGGCGCGAAAGATAAACACACAGTGACAGGAGGACTGGGAAGTACACAAACAGAGACGAAGCAAGACGCGAAAATGAAACGATGTTACCCAAGCGGCTCAAATAAGAGAAAAAAACGAAAAGACACAGATAAGTATTTGGCAACGCTGCCGAAGATGACACACTTTTTACGGCTACTGTTGTTGGGGTTGGGGATACAGACAGGAACAACGCCCAAAGCGTTGAACATGCCGCTACAGCAGCATCAGCAACAGCTAGCTGTGAAGTGGCGCTAGTTGTAGTTGAGGATAACATTAACCAAGAAATCAATGAAAAGGACATCACGTTGTTGCCGCCCGCCGTCACCGACAGTGTTATCGACTTTGACACAGATGAGGTGGAAGAGTTGTCCAGTGATGGCCATTTTTACACCGATGATGACGATGATGGGGCTTTGGTGAGTCAAATGCCTACTTCTGCTAGTAATAGCCCTAGCCATACCCTAATAAAAATGATTTTGTGGTGAAGTAAATACTACAGAAAAAAAACATGTAATTTCTACATGTAAAAGTTTGTTCAGGCAAGAATTAAAAGAAAAAGTAAGTAAATTCTATATTAGTAGTCAATTCAAGCTTGTAGAAATTAAAGCATTAATATTAGCATAATTTACTCAACTTTTCTTATACTGGTGTCCCCATCATGCACTGGGGTTTGAATAATTAAGTTAATTAAGGTTTACAGACACACACGCATTCTCTCTCTCTCTCTCTCTCTCTCTCTCTCTCTCTCTCTCTCTCTCTCTCTCTCTCTCTCTCTCTCTCTCTCTCTCTCTCTGTTGAAGCATAGAGCTTTATAGAAAACTCGTATGGAGGAGGGTTCAGAAGGATTTCATCAATAACTGAAAAGAGTATTTAGAGGTAAGTGTAGTATTTTGTATATGTAATATGTAATCTCTAATTTGCAAAAATCTAAAGAAGTGCTGTCTAGGTAGATTATATCTTGAAACTGTTATCGAAAGACACTAGAGATCCTTGCTCAAACAAGTCACCAATCCTACATATACCAAGAACAGGCCATAAATAAAAACCCTGGAACTCTGGATTGTTCAAAATCGGCAGAAGAGGCGAGGTTATGTCACTCCTGCCTTCCAGCCTTCGAATAGCACACCATGCCTTGAGAGTATTATGTA
The DNA here is from genome assembly GCF_012432095.1 of Onychostoma macrolepis. Lineage (NCBI taxonomy): Eukaryota > Metazoa > Chordata > Actinopteri > Cypriniformes > Cyprinidae > Onychostoma > Onychostoma macrolepis. The sequence goes on from NC_081163.1 coordinate 30,617,681, forward strand.
CTAAAGGACTATTACACAGAGTTCTGCTTAGCTTTGAGTTATGAATAAATAATAGGTTTTGTAAGGGGCAGCTGGACTGTGAGGATTCGAGATCAAGCCACACTGATTTAAGGTCTTCAATAAACCATTCCTTAATAAATCGAAGTTGGCAAGCCAATTGATACAGGGTAAAAGCAAAAAAAAAAATCTTTTGACTGAAAATTTTACCTTGGCCAAACCCCATTCCACAGCCATACCTGTCACACACCCAGTTTAAGAGCCGTGTTTTCTTCTTGTAATTAGGAGCACCTTCTAATCAGTGGCGGTCTTAACATAGAGGCATAGGTAGGCGGTTGCTTGGGGCCCCCTACCGGCGGTCGAAGTAGGGGGGCCCCTAACCAACCTAAAAAAAAAAAAAAAAAAAACCTTATCATCATGAACGCTTCAAAAGCATGGTGAATTGTATTAATATTCTTAAGAAATACGTTGAAACATTGAAGTAGTAGTTAAAATGTCCAGTTCATGGTTATCTGTCCCTACACATATTCACCCCCTACTTTCATAATGAAATGGACCAGTCCGTGACGGTGCGCGGCGCGAAAGATAAACACACAGTGACAGGAGGACTGGGAAGTACACAAACAGAGACGAAGCAAGACGCGAAAATGAAACGATGTTACCCAAGCGGCTCAAATAAGAGAAAAAAACGAAAAGACACAGATAAGTATTTGGCAACGCTGCCGAAGATGACACACTTTTTACGGCTACTGTTGTTGGGGTTGGGGATACAGACAGGAACAACGCCCAAAGCGTTGAACATGCCGCTACAGCAGCATCAGCAACAGCTAGCTGTGAAGTGGCGCTAGTTGTAGTTGAGGATAACATTAACCAAGAAATCAATGAAAAGGACATCACGTTGTTGCCGCCCGCCGTCACCGACAGTGTTATCGACTTTGACACAGATGAGGTGGAAGAGTTGTCCAGTGATGGCCATTTTTACACCGATGATGACGATGATGGGGCTTTGGTGAGTCAAATGCATACTTCTGCTAGTAATAGCCCTAGCCATACCCTAATAAAAATGATTTTGTGGTGAAGTAAATACTACAGAAAAAAAACATGTAATTTCTACATGTAAAAGTTTGTTCAGGCAAGAATTAAAAGAAAAAGTAAGTAAATTCTATATTAGTAGTCAATTCAAGCTTGTAGAAATTAAAGCATTAATATTAGCATAATTTACTCAACTTTTCTTATACTGGTGTCCCCATCATGCACTGGGGTTTGAATAATTAAGTTAATTAAGGTTTACAGACACACACGCATTCTCTCTCTCTCTCTCTATCACACACGGTCTCATTCTCTCTCACTCACTCACATACACTCACGTGGATATACATGGATTTGCTTGGAGCCAAATGCAACCTCACCTCTCCCCAGTTCGCCCCTCTTACCCCCTCTCACTCACTACTCATTCACTCACTCACTCACTCACTCAGACAGACAGACACACACACACACACACACACACACACACACACACACACTTTCTGTCATACCCTGCATCCTGTACATGGGTCTGCTTATGCAATGGCAATTGCAACTTCAGCCCTCTCTCCCTCACACACACACACACACACACACACAAAATCATGTACATAGGTTTGTTTGTAGAATGTTTGAAATGTTCAATCTCAAATGTAATGTCAATTCACTTAAAATATCATGTATCTTGTACATAGGCTTGTTTGTAGAATGTTTGAAATGTCAATCTCAAGTAATACCAACTGCAACCTCACTCACTCACTCACACATACAAAGTAAATTATTCGTCTTGACAGTATTTGTTAAGTATATGACTGTTTGTGGGGGTTTACCCTAACTTTTCTTGCTGGTTATATTGATTTGATCTTAAAAAAAAGAATAAACAGTGCTGGTTTCTTGGCATTTTGGCAAAGACGTGTTATCTGAAACCTTATTCTCTGTTGGGTTCCATCGTGACTGTTAGTTTGTATTGTGCTACACTGTGTTCTCTGCTTTCCATCTTCATTTTGGAGTAAAGTGTATGCAGGGTTTAAAGGGGAAGGTTTTTTTTCTCCTCTCCAACCTTTACTTCCCCGTAGATTAGCTTTACCTGCCTATCCACCATTTAGTCAGTACTTTCTTTTTAAAGATTGGATGGGGGGGGCCCCATACATACCTTCGCCTTGGGCCCCCAATTTGCTAAATCCGCCACTGCTTCTAATCAATAATAAAAAAATTCTGATCAAAAATTTGCCTTCTTGTCGGCACCAATAGCCTTGTGGTTAGTGCGCTGACATATAGCGCAACTGTGCTCACGGCGACCCGAGTTCGATTCCCGTCTCGAGGTCCTTTGCCGATCCCGCCCCCTCTCTCCACCCAATGCTTTCCTGTCTGCTCTCTACTACTGTCCTATCTAATAAAGGCATAAAAAAATATATATATATTTTTTAAATTAGCCTTCTTAATACGAGGTGACATTTGACTCAAAGTGATTTACAGGGGCATTTTCTTTTTACCTTTGTAAATGCATTTTTCTAATTTTATTAAACGTATGCAGTGTTTCCTCTATTTATTCCAGCTGTGGTGGCAGGACTATTTCCCATGGACCACGCCCTATGGGATCAGATTCCCGCCTAAAGTATTGCAGTCACGGATAAAAAAATAACAAGCGTGAAAACTAAATTTAAAAAAGCAAATAAAAATATATTGTACAAGATTTAAAAATGAAAGCAACATTTTTCAGAATAGCAAACAATGGTCACGAATAGAAAAATAATAAGAGTAAATCAAAAAATTAATAACGCATTTTTAAAAATAATAAGCATGAATCAAAACTTGACACGTTTATTATCATATTGCACAAAATTGAAATATTAATGCAAAATTATCTGACTTGCGCACAAAATCATGTTTTCCTTGGTTATATTTCTCTGTTGTTTCTGCTCTCAGACATTTTCTGCTCATATTTTTATTTTTTGTGCGCTTATGCTGTTTTCCCTTCACTCTTGTTTCCACGTTCTGCGCTTGCTTCCCAAATGTTGCGGTTAGAGTTTCATGTAAATCAGAGCGGGTTTAAGCATCATCATTGGTCCACTAGTTCTTGATTGACAGCTCGTCCTCAGCCAATCAGTGGAAGAGGGGCGGTGACGTCACTCCAGTGCGCCTCATTAGCTGCAGATGCGCAGCGTTCACTTGTACAGGTGAAAATGGATAACTGTCAGCTGGGTAACATCTTTCCATACAGGACACCATTATATGTGTCTGCCTGGCGATCCGTTAACGTTAAATGAGTAAATTGATCAATTAATTATGAATGAATGAATAATGTTTTTGCATCGACTTGGCTAGATTTGACTACTGATCAATGAAAGTGATAGTTACAGAGGAGACAGTTACAGAGAACAGGTCGATTTGATATGTACACAATGATTTATTTGCATAGTATGTGTATTTAAATAAACACTATGCAACAAGCTACATATATAATTGCATAAAATTAACGTTTTAAATATATAAGGTCAGAAAACAGCAACAATATGAAAGTAAAACACCCAGCAGGTGGCGGCAAGTATCTTTAAGACATTAAATCATTCATTCAAACGGCAGATTCATTCAGTGAGAAATAAAGTGAATCATTCAGTATGAAAGGCTGCTGTGTGTTGCTTGTAGGACACTGTTCTGCTGTGGCTTTGTTTGGACTCTTCATCAAAATAGAGGAAAATTAGAAAATAGTTACAATATAAGTCATTCAAAATGTACTTGTTATATTGATTTTATACTACAGTTCAATAAAGATTTTCAATGGAGCTGATATTCGGGGAAAACACGCTTCCTCCTGTGATATTCCTTATTGTTGTAAACACAAAATGTGATAAATCTTACAAAACCATCAACCTTATCAATTACATACTGTACATGAAAGAAAAAGCTGTTTACAAAAAAAACAAAACAAATAAATGACAAAAAAATAAGCAAATTATTGCCTACACACAGTTTAACAAACTAAACAATTGTGACTGGGATGTATACTCTTACTCATATTATCCTCTCCTAACAGTATAGGACTTATTATTAGTCAGATATGGGCGAACCAGACCTATATAATGGTGACTTCGCAAGCCAGGAGCATGTTGTGGCTGCTCCCTTTCGCGGTGTATAACCACAAATATAACCACGACGGGTCGCTAGGATGGCTCATTTAACGTTAACGGATCGCCAGGCAGACACATATAACGGTGTCCTGTATGGAAAGATGTTACCCAGCTGACAGTTATCCATTTTCACCTGTACAAGTGAAGGCTGAACATCGGAGCTAATGAGGCGCACTGGAGTGACGTCACCGCCCTTCTTCCACTGATTGGCTGAGGACATCAGCTGTCAATCAAGAACTAGTGGACCAATGATGAGGCATAAATCTACCCTGATTTACATGAAACTCTAACCGCAACATTTGGGAAAGCAAGCGCAGAACGTGGAAACAAGAGTGAAGGGAAAACAGCATAAGCACACAAAAAATAAAAATATGAGCAGAAAATGTCTGAGAGCAGAAACAACAGAGAAATATAACCAAGGAAAACATGATTTTGTGCGCAAGTCAGATAATTTTGCATTAATATTTCAATTTTGTGCAATATGATTTTAAACGTGTTTGAAGTTTTGATTCATGCTTATTATTTTTAAAAATGCGTTATTAATTTTTTGATTTACGCTTATTTTTCTATCCGTGACCATTGTTTGCTATTCTGAAAAATTTTGCTTTCGTTTTTAAATCTTGTGCAATATATTTTTACTTGTGTTTTTAAATTTTGTTTTCAGGCTTGTTATTTTTTTATCCGTGACTGCAATACTTTAGGCGGGAATCCCATACACGCCCCCTCCCCACCCAAGAATCACCTGCACTCAGAATTGAATTTATATTAACTAAAAAAGACAAGTAAATAGTAAATAAAGTAAGAACAAATAAATTAATTAAATCAATAGCACAAACAAAAACAACAAGATACAAATTAAAATTATCAGTACTTTTTTTTCCAGTTAGGTCTAACTATAATCTATTCAACTGTAAAATAACACTGGATAGTCTTCACTGTATAATGAAAGACAGCAGCAGGTTTATTTAGGCTGCTGTCTCTTTAAGACCTCATGTTACACATGGCTCTATGCTTACTTTTCTTTTTAGGAGCGCTTGTCCTCCTAAATTAAAAAAATTAGGAGCACCTTCTGATCAATAATCAAATTCTGATCAAAAATTAAAAGCACGTGCAGATGTGATACATTCCGTGCAGGAATGAGTAGAATTATTATTAATACCCGAAATTAAGTTATGCTCTATGTTCTCTGCTAATAACACGACTGAATGATGCGAGCGGCGTTACTGTGTTGTCAGTGAGAAGCTGCAGCCGTGGCGGAGATGATTTTTGGTGTGCGGCAGAACAACAACAACATGTAGTTTGTTTTCCCATCATTTTTTCCAATTGACGGAAATCCGTCGTAGACTCGCTGCAATTAAAGGAAATCCGTTGTGGCGAAGGAGAACTTTAATCCCTGTTGATATAATCTAATATTTGGGAGGTCCAAGTCGCCCCTTGCACTAGAGAGCTGAAGTTTCGATCATTTCAATCTGGGTTTCCTTTCGTCCCAGATAAATGAATTTAGCCACCCATTTAACTCTTTTATAGCCTTATTGGACAGTAAAACAGGAATTATTTGCATTGGATAAAGTAAACGGGGCAGGACATTCATTTTTATCAGAGCCACCCTCCCCAAGACAGAGGGAGAGCCTTCCACCTGTTCAAATCATCACGGATTTTTCCTAGCACTGGTGTAAAATTGGCTTTGTACAATTGCTTGAAAGTAGGGGTTACATGAATACCCAAATAATCAAAACCATCCTCAGAGCATTTAAAGAGAAAGGAGGGAGACTGATTTGTGGACTTCTTATTACGTAAAAACAGAGCAACTGATATGGAAAAATTAATCTTGTACCCGGAGAATTGCCCAAAATCCTGAGTAAGGTCTACAATTTTTGGCACAGACACCTCAGGATCTGAAAGAGCAGCATATCGTCCGCATATAAAGAGATTTTGTGCGGCCTACCTCCCAGAGACACCCCAGACACAGCCGCCTCCTCTCTTATCATCTGAGCAAATGACTCTGTTGCTATTGCAAAAAGCAATGGGGAGAGGGGGCAGAACTGTCTGGTACCCCAAAATAAAGGAAAATTGTCAGAACTGTGACCATTAGTAATGATTGCAGCAAGAGGATCCGTATAGAGTATTTGCACCCACTTTATAAAGTATTCTCCAAGGCCAAATTTTTCTAAGGTGTAAAATAAATAAGGCCACTCAACAGAATCAAAAGCTTTCTCTGCATCTATAGGGACAAAATAAGAGAATTAAAACTCAAATTATGGGAAAGCTCAATAATATTTAGTAGCCGCCTAACATGGTGAGCGGAACTTCTGCCTTTAATAAACCCTGTCTGGTCTTCGTTAATAATTAAATGGTAGAACCTTCTCCAATCTTAGTGCAAAAATTTTAGATAACAATTTTAAATCAGACTTTAACAATGGGCCTATAGGAACTGCAATTTTCTGGGTCCTTGCCTTTTTTTTTTTTTAATATAAGAGAGAAATATTTGCTTCAGGAAGTGAAGAGGGCAGACTATCTTGGAGTCAATTATATATGCAAATATATATATATATATATATATATATATATATGCAAAAGAATATAAAGTTTTGCAAACGAAAATGAAAGTATTGAGAAAAATTAAATGTGCTTTTTGTAAACAAAAATAAAGAATTGCAAAATAAAATAAAGAATTGCAAAATAAAATGAAGTATTGCAAGAAGAAAATAAGTTTTGCAAACAAAAATAAAGAATTTTCAATCAACCAATCACAACCCTCTGATGTCATCAATGTGTGCCGACCTAACATCGTCAATCCATTTTTGAATCTTTCCCTCCTTTTTTCATGCAGACAGACCCCAAAGAGGTAAGTTATTCTGTATATCTTCCTTTTTTTCAGCTTCCTTGTTACTCAATGTAATATTATAAGTGTATTTATTACATTTAAAACATACATGAAATTGAATACTTACATGAGTGTAATGCTACACTGAACAACTGCATTCAACAGGTGTGCAGTTTAGCTAATGTGCAAGTATTTCCCTCGCCTTTGTGACCAAAAGTAGCTGTGTGTGCGCAGTAAAATGAACGTAGGTGTGTATGCGCGAATAAAAAGTCAATTCATAATTTTTTTTTTAATTTAATTTACGGTCATAAAAAGCTTGAGGGTGGGGGAGGGGTAACCGCGATATGGCTTGTGGTTGTTACCTTTCAAAAGGCTATGATTTAATTAAACGTACCCTGTTTCATAGTAAGAACGTTGCACTATTGCTATTGCTCGGTCTACAGGTTTCATAGCATTTTATGATCAGTTAATGCATTAATGCCTAGCGATTGTTTATGATCCAAATATCCAATGTTGATGAATTATTGCAATGTTAACTTTATGGAGTTCATATTTTGAAAAATGTTTTAGATTGTTATGAGAATGCATTATTTATCTCCCTTGTGTGTTTGAATGAGCAGCTGGAAGTAGTAAAGTCGTTTCAAAATAAAAGTTCCATGTGTGTTGGCATGTTGATCCTGGATCATCACAATTTCAGTAAGTCTAAATGTACTAATGTTGATCCAGTCTAAATTCAATAATGTTGATCCAGGACCATCATAATCAATACAGTCTAAATTTGCTAATGTTGATCGTGGACCATCATAATTAATGCAGTCTAAATTCAATAATGTTGATCCAGGACCATCATAATCATTTTTATATCGAGTAGAGCATAGCTACCAAAATTTCCAAAATACCATCCAACTCATTATAAATTTATTAGAATTTTTGATGACAGTAGTATCTTGGCTTATATTTTTATTGAAGTTTTTAAGAGTTAGGTAAAGAATAATGTAACTTCTTAGTTGATGTTTGCACACAGTTTTTATGCTTTTTACAGTGCGAGAGAATTTTAAAGAGAACTGTAGCATTTGTTGGTATATTTCTCTTAACCCAAATTCCTTTTTTATTCAATTATTTACAGAGACGCTTTCTGAATGAACAGTTTTGGATTTATCATGACTGGTAAGAGCACATGTTTGATAAATATGTAAATGCCCTTTAGAATTTTTAGATTTTATTTGATATATTTTTAAAATAAATAATTTCTTTCTTTCTTTTTTTTAAACCGATCTCCCATGGGATTCACTAGTGGGCTGTATTGGGCCATATAGCCTTTCAGCAGCCCATTTAAAAGCACTTTACGAGCCAGCATACATACCAGATGTGGTGAATTATTAATGCTTTATTAATGATAGATGCATTTTAGAATGTTATTTATTATTATTTATTTTTTTTAAACTGGGTTCTAACTATAATTATCAATAGGTCATCGATGCCCTCATGTTTATTATCTGCAAGGTATGAAGTATATTATTTGTTATGAATCATTGTAACTTTTTTGGCACTATAAACCTGCCATTCCTTTTTCCATTAAGAAATTTGAGGATGTCTACAGTGTTTACACCCAATCTATGACCAAGATTCTGTCTGGATCACAGAGGGTCAAAAGCCACTACTTTTGCAAGGTGAAGTAAATATTATTTACATAAGAATATATTATTTAATATAAGGTATATGCCCGTCTAAAGAATGAAGCTCTGACACTAGCAACACCAACTGGAATTCCTGAAATAAATGTTTTCAGTGGATTTTTTAATATAGGTCTTACTTTGGTTGAGCCAATGTAGCATATGTATGATAATGATATGTTTCCAGATAAGAATCGATTTTAGCTCTTAAGAGTGTTTTCTATGACCAAGGTTATGAACGTATACACAGTTACTCAAAAATGCTTTTTGATATAAACATGCAAGGACATGCTTCACATGCTATTTAAAATTTGCTGTCTGTCACTTTCTGCATTGATAGGTTTTTATTAGCTTCCAAAGCTTCCCCAAATGTCCCTTTTATTTGTAAGTGTTAGTTATTCAAGTGAAAGTGGCCAAGTATGGTGACCCATACTCGGAATTTGTGCTCTGCATTTAACAATCAATACAGTTTGTATTGTATCCAAGTGCACACACACAGCAGTGAACACACACCCGGAGCAGCGGGCAGCCTGCTCCGTTTGGTTTGGCAGGTTTGGTGCCTTGCTCAAGGGTCAAGTCGTGGTATTGAGTGTGGAGAGAGCGCTGGACATTCACTCCCCCCACTTGCAATCCCTGAGACCTGAGAACCTGTGACCTTTGGGTTACAAGTCCAACTCTCTATCCATTAGGCCACGACTGCCCCAGTCATATGTTTACGTCTTATTGTTTAAATCATTGTCTCTGCTTATTTACCTGCAAAAGGAGAATGTTTTAACTTTAACGCCTTTAATTTATCCTAAACAATAAATAGAAAATACAATAATTATGTTAAAAGAAATGCACATGATAATTCATATAAAACTGAAAGTTTGATTCCATTAATCATTCTGTCTTTTCAGAAAAACATACTTAAAAGCTATGGTAAAATTATTGGAGCCCACCTGGAAAATGGAAATCACTGGACACTTTTTGTAAGTAGACCAAACCATACCACACTAAATGCAATAAAATACGCAATTATAATAGCTGACCATTTATGTTTTACTCTATGTAAATAAATACATACATGCATACATTAAAAATAAATAAATAAATAATGACACTTGATGATTACTATGATTTTATGTCCTAATCATTTCTTATTTTGTAGTTCTGTGACCTAAAAAAACACGCAATCACATACATGGATCCGTTTGGTGAAGTAGAGGAAAAGAAGAATGACATTCTGAAGAACTGGAGGTAGTACATTTAGGGGAAAAAATTATTAAGAATATGCCGTTGTTTAGTTCATCCTTGCCTTAATGTATGTAATTGTAGAAGGAATTTGCCAGTGCGTTCATGGCCCAGAGCTACAAAATTGTTCTGCTAATGTTTTTGTTGAATTGTGAAATGTTGCATACCATAATTGACCGAACATATGAAAAAACGGCACTACAGTTAGAATGTATACCTGATAATGTAGCTTTATTTTTCAGTTCTTTTGCCAAAGCTAAGGGCTGCACCTTTTAAATGGACATGGACTTATGTGCCCCATCCACAGCAGGAGGATGCTCATTCCTGGGGTGTCCATGTGTTAATGGTAGGCTGATGTCCCCCCATTTTTCTTATTTCGTTTTGTGAAAGTGGATTTAGTTTAGCTTATGTATTATGTGAAAGTTTTTAAAGGAGAAATGAAATGCAATTTTATATTTTTATATTATGTTTCCAAAGGTTAGTTGAGGTTAGTTTATAATGTTTGCAAAGCTTTTTGCACCAAAAAGAATTTCCCATTATCACTTTCACATTGTAAAAAAAAAACAGAAGTGAAAGAGGTGTTACATCTTGCAGAAATTGAAGTTTGCCAATCGTTACTTCATCGCACCATTGCCACACCCTCCTTTACAGTATGTCATGTGTTTAGATACTCAAGATGGCAAGCACTGTAATAGAGTTGTATATGTTTGAGCCCGAGGCATTTGTGCTACAAATGTAGTATATGTATTAGTATGTAGTATATTCCAGTACAGATATTTAGTTTGATGTAGTTTAGTATGGTGTTTTCCTGTCTCTATTTTTTTTTCCTCGTTAAATTATTTTGCCGTTATTCATGCTAATGCTTTAAATAGCAGGTGGAGAAGGAAATGTTATGTTTCAACATCTACAAAATCAAGAAAGTAAGCACACAGGGGAAAGCACCAGACAAACTCCAGATGATACGGATCAACAGGGAGGAGAGAAAAGGAAACTTGCAAAACAGACAAAGTGGAAGTAAAAAAAGACCAATCAAAGGGTAAAAAACGCAAGTCAAGTGATGCATCAAATAGGGAAAAAAAGCAAGACGGCAAGGAGGAAAGACAGCCACAAACTTTTGACATGGACAGTGATGCAGGTCATGAAAGTGAGGAAGTAGGGGCAAGTGACGGTGCAGATTGTTCTCCGAATAACCCCACAGAGGACATTAAAGACATTAAAGTTTTTGGACGCTTGGCCCTCGCTGGCCAGAAAAAGACCCAGTATGTTGTCTCAAAAGAAGAAATTCAGCGCAGAATAGAAGGGGAGAGCATGTCCTCTAATGTTTTTAGAGATCTGCTAGGAGTGAGTTTACAATCACATTGATAAAATGGTTCTTTTATGATTGTTTTATGTGTGTTTTGCTATTAATTTCTTTTTATTGTTCTAATGCATTATTGTTCATTCTTCTTAAGGGCCGCAAGAACAATTTGCCTGAAATAGTCCTCACCCTTCCCAAGAAAATAAAGACTAAGACAAGCATTTTTAGTGCTTTAACAGAGGGCGAGGCTTCAGATCTAGCCATTGGTCTAACCAAAAGCCTATGTCAAAATGTCAGCCCAGAATTGGTACGCAAGGACATAAGTGACCAGAGTGCAGAAGTGACCAGGTATATATAGTACATTTGCTTAAAACCCAAAAAATGAAAATTGCCATCATTGTCAACTCTCCCTCAAGTTGTTCTAAACCTGTATGAAAATCGGTCTTCTGTTGAACAAAGAAGATATTTTGAAAATAGATGTTGGTTGTTGGCACTGACTTCAATTTTATATATATATATATATATATATATATATATATATATATATATATATATATATATATATATATATATATATATATATATATATATATATATATATATATATATATATATATATATATATATATATATATATATATATATATATATATATATATATATATATATATATATATATATATATATATATATATATATATATATATATATATATATATATATATATATATATATATATATATATATATATATATATATATATATATATATATATATATATATATATATATATATATATATATATATATATATATATATATATATATATATATATATATATATATATATATATATATATATATATATATATATATATATATATATATATATATATATATATATATATATATATATATATATATATATATATATATATATATATATATATATATATATATATATATATATATATATATATATATATATATATATATATATATATATATATATATATATATATATATATATATATATATATATATATATATATATATATATATATATATATATATATATATATATATATATATATATATATATATATATATATATATATATATATATATATATATATATATATATATATATATATATATATATATATATATATATATATATATATATATATATATATATATATATATATATATATATATATATATATATATATATATATATATATATATATATATATATATATATATATATATATATATATATATATATATATATATATATATATATATATATATATATATATATATATATATATATATATATATATATATATATATATATATATATATATATATATATATATATATATATATATATATATATATATATATATATATATATATATATATATATATATATATATATATATATATATATATATATATATATATATATATATATATATATATATATATATATATATATATATATATATATATATATATATATATATATATATATATATATATATATATATATATATATATATATATATATATATATATATATATATATATATATATATATATATATATATATATATATATATATATATATATATATATATATATATATATATATATATATATATATATATATATATATATATATATATATATATATATATATATATATATATATATATATATATATATATATATATATATATATATATATATATATATATATATATATATATATATATATATATATATATATATATATATATATATATATATATATATATATATATATATATATATATATATATATATATATATATATATATATATATATATATATATATATATATATATATATATATATATATATATATATATATATATATATATATATATATATATATATATATATATATATATATATATATATATATATATATATATATATATATATATATATATATATATATATATATATATATATATATATATATATATATATATATATATATATATATATATATATATATATATATATATATATATATATATATATATATATATATATATATATATATATATATATATATATATATATATATATATATATATATATATATATATATATATATATATATATATATATATATATATATATATATATATATATATATATATATATATATATATATATATATATATATATATATATATATATATATATATATATATATATATATATATATATATATATATATATATATATATATATATATATATATATATATATATATATATATATATATATATATATATATATATATATATATATATATATATATATATATATATATATATATATATATATATATATATATATATATATATATATATATATATATATATATATATATATATATATATATATATATATATATATATATATATATATATATATATATATATATATATATATATATATATATATATATATATATATATATATATATATATATATATATATATATATATATATATATATATATATATATATATATATATATATATATATATATATATATATATATATATATATATATATATATATATATATATATATATATATATATATATATATATATATATATATATATATATATATATATATATATATATATATATATATATATATATATATATATATATATATATATATATATATATATATATATATATATATATATATATATATATATATATATATATATATATATATATATATATATATATATATATATATATATATATATATATATATATATATATATATATATATATATATATATATATATATATATATATATATATATATATATATATATATATATATATATATATATATATATATATATATATATATATATATATATATATATATATATATATATATATATATATATATATATATATATATATATATATATATATATATATATATATATATATATATATATATATATATATATATATATATATATATATATATATATATATATATATATATATATATATATATATATATATATATATATATATATATATATATATATATATATATATATATATATATATATATATATATATATATATATATATATATATATATATATATATATATATATATATATATATATATATATATATATATATATATATATATATATATATATATATATATATATATATATATATATATATATATATATATATATATATATATATATATATCAAGGACATAAGTGACCAGAGTGCAGAAGTGACCAGGTATAGTACATTTGCTTAAAACCCAAAAATGAAAATTGCCATCATTGTCAACTCTCCCTCAAGTTGTTCTAAACCTGTATGAAAATCGGTCTTCTGTTGAACAAAGAAGATATTTTGAAAATAGATGTTGGTTGTTGGCACTGACTTCAATTTTATATATATATATATATATATTTTCGCTACTGTGGAAATCAATGGCTACTGTCAGTGTTTTGTCACCAACATTCTTCAAAATATCTTCTTTTGTGCTTAATAGAAGAAAGAAACTCACACAGGTTTGGAACAACTTGAGGGAGATAAGTGATGACAATTTCATGTCTGGGTGAACTATTGCTTTAATGCACAGCTATGAATGTTGCTACTGATGTTGGCTGTTTGATTTAGTTTTTACAGTTTCATCTTTTTTTTCATTAAAGGACAACTCTCGCTAGTGTACATGCCAACTTGCAATCGGGCCTGGATTCTACATCACCCTTCAGTTTGTTAACCCACACATTTGGTCCACAGGCAGTTGATGGGGTGTTAGGTTTCATCATAGAGAGTTTGAAATGAAATGCAGTAAGTAAACTTAATAATTTTATTTTTTAACACTAGCAGCACCAAACATTTTGTGAATGTTCAGGTTAAATCAGTAAGCACTGTTTTCAGTTTTTTCTACTGATTATATATAAATATGTCTAAAATGCTCTTGTTAATTTTATGAAAACATGCTCAGTGTAAAATTATTTTTTATTTTTTTTGACATCTGTAAAATTTGACAAAGAATTAAAAATGTTTTATTGGATAAATGAAGTATGGTTTCTCCTTTTGATTTTCATGTACCCTCATTTATGTCTAAGAGAAACGTTTGCGACCTTTAAATCATCCAGACTATGTCTAAATCCACGACCACTCTATCACAGTAAAGAATATATGATAATTAAACGAGACCTGCTTTTGCGTGAGACCTTATTTACCACTCACACTTGTTGACATGAATTAATTTTGTGTTGTGTGTTTTTGTACTTATCTTACAAACCTCTTCTCATTTTACGGTAACAGCAAGTTCACTGTTCAATTATTGCATGGCCACACAGAAGTTGAGTGTCTCACACAGTGGAACGGTATCAGTGAAATGGCTCCTTTACCTATGGTATGGGTGACCAAATCTAAGACAGCTGGAGGGCTCCCTGCAAATCACACCTTCTGCTTGGAGGTGACAGAGGACTTCTTAATGGGTTGGGTAAACATCCGAGGATGCCACTGGACGGATTTGTTGGAATGGTACTTTCTACAGACACTTTCTACATACAGTGGTGGCCAAAAATATTAGAACTACATTATATCCTTTATTTTACCAGGAATTATCCCATTGAGATATAAATCTCTTCTAGGGAGTCCTGGCCAAAATGGCAGCACAAAAAGTTTCACATACAGATTAAACACAAAACAAAAAACAGTAAAGAATCATCTAACATCGTATTAAAATTTACATAAAACATTCACATGTTTCTTCCAGGTAAAACTCCAAAAGGTTTCTAAAAATATTTAGAGATAGAATTGTTTCTAACAACATAACACTCTGCATTTCATTCCATAGGACCATAGGAGGAAAAGGCAGTTTTTCCAAAATCAGAGCATACTCTAGGAACAGTCAAATGTAATTTATAAGAGTTTCTAGTGCTATACTTACAAGTGTAATATGATAAGCGATTACAAATATAAGTTGGCAGTTTACCTAATAATGCCTTGGCAGTAAATAGTAGCATATGCATTTAATATGGATAAATTTGCATGCATATAAACCACATCACCATAGTCCAACACTGAAAGGAAACAACTTTGGATAATTCTTTTTTTTTTTGCTTCATAAGGAAAGCACTTCTTAATATGAAAGAGAAAACCCAATTTAAGTCTGAGCTTTTTTTAAAAGATTTTCAAAGTGAATATTAAAATCCAACCGTTCATCAAGACATATGCCCAAGTATTTATAACTATTTACTCTTTCAATACAGTCCCCTTCCAAGGTTAGAATAGGTGGAACCATTATTTTGGTACGACAACGAGTAAAGGCCATATATTTAGTTTTGTTTGCATTTAGAACCAGTTTCAGTTTTAATAATGAAAATTGCAGTGTCTGAAAGGAATCTTCTAACAGCTCTATGGCTTGGTTCATAGACTGTGCAATAAATAATTGTGTCATCGGCATATAAATGGATTTTAGCTGTGTTTATCTCTTGACCTAGGTCATTTATATAAAGTGAAAATAAAACAGGAGCTAAAATAGATCCCTGTGGGACTCCTTTATTTATTTTTAGTTTTGTAGAAGTAAAATTTTCAACTGAGACACACTGCATTCTTTCCAATTTAGACTCATTTTACTAAAACTCAAGCCGCTGAGTCTCTGCAATAAAATAGTGTGATCTACAGAATCAAATGCTTTAGAGAGATCAACAAATAGAGCAGCACAGTACTGTTTATTATATAAGCATGTAATAATATCATTTGTAGTCAACATAGCAGCTGTAATAATACTGTGACCTGACCGGAAACTTGATTGAAATTCATTTAAAATATTATTTTCCATTAAAAACTGTTTTACTTGGTCATTTACAAGAGATTCAAATACTTTCGCAACAACTAATAACCTTGAAATAGGTCTGTAATTATCTAATTCAAAAGGGTCACCCCCTTTTAACAAAGGGAGAACCATAGCTGATTTCCATGCATGTGGAATTACATTCGAAGTTAAACTTAAATTAAACAGCAGTAATTGGTTCCGCTATGAAATCTGCCGCAATTTAAAAAAAAATGAGGCTCTATATTATCCGGGCCTGCTGATTTTTTACAATCTAAATTTAATAAAGCTTTGTGAACTTGTGGGACTAAAATAGGGTAAAAGTAAAAAGCTGAGTAGGATGACATAAATCAACACTCTCTTTTAATATACGTTCTGCTAAATTACTAACATCAGAAGTTGAACCAGCAGCAATAAAATGACTATTAAAAGTATTAACAATATTTTCTTTCCCCTTTATAATTTTTTCCTTACCCTTTAAATATTCAGGTAAACTAGTAAAAGATTTTAGACCAGAAACTGATTTAGTCAATTTCCAAAATTTAGTTGGATCATTCAGATTTTTGTTTATCATGTTTAAATAATAATCACATTTAGAATTCTTTACTAATTTTGTACATATATTTCTTAGTGTTCTATAACGTAGCCAATCCAAATGGTTATTTGTTTTCTTTGCTGAGGCCCATGCAGCATCTCTCTCTTTAATACGAGAAGAGATCAACTCGTTAAACCAGGGATTATCTCTGCCTCTTACCCTAATTCTTTTAACAGGAGCATGTTTGTTACATACATTTAAAAAAGTACATTTAAACTACTCCCACGCTAAATTAACATCGGGTATCAATGATACAGTAAATAAATCAAAAGCACTGAACATATACTCCATACTCTTATGAAGTCTATTTTATTTACCAGACTACGCACATTAAGATGAAAAAAGTGCAAACCATCACTATTTATGAACTCATAAGGAGTTTGCAGCTGCACCTGCTCTGGGCCTGGATTAGGGTGAATGTTGCCCGATATTAAAAGCAGAAGAAATACAAAAAAATTTTTTCTCACAGAACCGGCGGTCGGATGATCACAGCAGCTGGATGTTGCATAAGAAGACAACTTTCCTTTTCCGTAGGCCCACAGGCATCACAGTCCTCTCGGTCCAACTCTCAGAATAGAGAGTGTTCGACGATTAAGACAATTCATGAACACCCAGGTTCTCATGGAGGTAACTCCGACAGCCTGCTCCGAGGAAGTCACAGCGTTAGAACACTCCATAAACATGGCACATTGTCAAGTCTCCCCTCCTCAGCGCTTAGAGGCACGTAGTCTGTTGGAATCCACCGTACCAGGCAACCAAGCAGGGAAACGAGTAAGAGATATATCCTCATTTTAGCAGCAGAATACAAGCGAAAAACAGCATAAAACAACAACAAACAAAAGACAAGACATGCAAGACACGCACTGCCGCCATCTTGGATCGTCAACTTCCAAACATTCATTTTGCCATTAATTGTAATAGTCCAGTGAGATTTTTGTTTGCACAAGGAGTCTGACAACAGCCAGTGCTCAACACAGATAACTGATCTGATCATCATCCAGTCTGATGAAGAAACAGAACAACTGAGACGGACTAAATCCAGAAGAACTGTGGCAACATCTCCAAGATGCTTCAAGAGACCTACCTGCAAAGCCACAGTATAAAATTTTTAGGCACTTGTGTAAAAATGCTGTGAAATGAGGAGGCTGTCAAAAATAATGTCATAAATTGATTTTATTTATAAATTTACTTCTGTAAACTAAATTAAATCAATGTATGCTTGATCGACATAATGAACTTGGTACAAATCAATCTACAGACACCAGAACAACCAAGTGCAAATCTGACCAAGAGGATTGCAGACATCCAGTCCAGATATCGGAGTACCCCCTCGCCTTAAAGGGTTACTCCACCCCAAAATGAAAATTTTGTTATTAAACCCCCATGTCGTTCCAAACCCGTAAAAGCTTTGTTCGTCTTTGGAACACAATTTAAGATATTTTGGATGAAAACCGGGAGGTTTGTGACTGTCTCATTGACTGCCAAGAATATAACACTGTCAAGGCCCAGAAAAGTATGAAAAGCATCGTCATAATAGTCTGCCATCAGTAGTTCAATCTGAATTTAATGAAGCGACAAGAACACTTTTTCTGCGCAAAGAAAATAAAACAATGATTTTATTCAACAATTTGTCTCCTTTGGTTCAGCGTAGCGCCATTTTGGAGAATATCCGCTGAAATGGCGTTAAGCTGAACCAGAGGAGACTAATTGTTGAATAAAATCATTGTTTTGTTTTATTTGCGCTGAAAAAGTGTTGTCCAAAACCATGTTACTCCCTAAGCAGAACTTTTATGTTTGTTAAAACATACAATTTAATTGCTTTGTTTTTGCCTAAAGAGCAAAATGCACTGTAACTGAAGTATGTTCCTATTTATACTGTGTGTTTTTAAGTTCACAAGAGTTAATAGAAACATGTGGTAAGACTTCCTGTTTCACTGAGGTATGGGCGCATCCACACTGCAGAATTGATAATACTCACAATTCACAATCTTGTACTTGGTATTGATTTCTTAAAAAAAAAAAAAAAATTATTGATATTAAAGTTATACAAAATACAAAACATGATTTCTGCACCAACGTCAAATATGTTCAGTTCTTTTGTTTATTTTTTTTACCCAAAACACATTCTATTCTCACATCAAAATCCACTGTCATATTTGTTCAGAACTGTTTTGTATTGTTTTCACCTGTAAACGGTGCTTGATTTCTGCATATTCTTTGTTCAGATGAGACAGCTTTTTTTCAGTATTATGGATAGAGAATTCATATTTTAGCCGGAAGAAATGGTTTGAAATTAAAAATGTCTTAAAAATGAGTTGTTTATTGCAAACATGCAGCTTTTCACTTCACAAGATGTTAACTGATGGACTGGAGTGGTGGTGTGGATTATTGTGATGTTTTTATCAGCTGTTTGGACTCTCAATCTGACGGCACCCATTCACTGCAGAGGATCCACTGATGGGCAAGTGATGTAATGCTACATTTCTCCAAATGCTGCTTAGATGAAGAAACAAACTCATCTAAATCTTGAATGGCCTGAGGGTGAGTAAATGTTAAGCAAATTTTCATTTTTGGGTGAACTATTCATTTTAGAAAGTAAGATTGAGATAATACCTATATTATTTAATTGCAGTATTTCTGTAAAATACAGACCTGTTGGTGCAAACATTTTTATTTATTTATATATAGCATGTATCAGGTCGGTGTGAGTGTAATGATTTTTTTTTTTTTCTAGAAATGAACAATAATTTGAAAAATACTCATTTAAGAAACAATCAGTATTGTTAAAAAAACAAAGCATTTTTTAAACAAAAAAGTAGGCCTATTAGTAGGCTATCCTATCAAAAAAGTTTACCCATGAGGTATAAATATATAAGACACACAAGCTAAATCCCATTGGCTGTATTCCACATTAACAAAATTTGAGACATGTTTAATAATGTGCGCGATGTTGCAATTTTCTAGCCAATAGAGTGGGGGAACTATGATGTCACTTTGTAGGCGAAAACCCGGAAGCGAGTTAGCATTTTAGCACTTCCGGTTCCATTGTCCCAGAGTCAATGGCCGTTTCTCAAACGGAAGGCTGCATACGTCATCAAGCCTGGTTTATTTCAGTTAACTGAACATTACATTTGCGAGTCAAAAGCATATTACAACAATTTACACTTAACTAAGAATAATGGTCAAATTTATAACTGTTAATATTCTAAAATAAGATCTTCTTTATGGCGTATGCAGCCTACAAATGCGACCTCCGGAGGATGCAGCCTTCCGTTTGAGAAACGGCCAGAATGGGTTTTCTGAATGGGATTTTGGTTAAATCCCTTAAATAAGGTCCGTGGTTCACACAAGCTCAAGATACGTTCACGTTTTATTCTACGACATAAAACACACCAGTTACACCCCACTAGTGATTTTTTAAACTGTTATGTTTCTTTAAAAATACGGTTGCTAACAGCTAAATGGGACTGTCTGAGACATTTAGCGTCATCACGCCGAACAGTTTATCAATTTAGTATTTTGCAGTTGTAGTATAATTTGTAATACAATTAATTTTAGAATAACCAATGAATAGTTTCCCGCATTTTATATTGTTGTTCGACAATGTTTTTTTTTTTTTTTTGCTTTGCCTCGAAATGAGACACATGTCTTCGGCTGGAAGAAGCTCGTTTTTATCGCTTTCCTACTGATTCAGAGACTCTGGGTTCGTACTATAAGGTAAACTCATATTACCATTATTACATGTAAACACCATATTTACCGGCTTTACGTGGTGAAAGTTAAACTTTAATAATGCGTAGTGCTTAAAGCCACGTAAAAATTAAATGTTCAACATGAAGCTGTTAGAAAGCATATAGATATAGGATTTCCTAGAAGCAAGGATAAAATAACATTTTGTGTATCCACCCTAACAAAATGAGAGCTGAAATGTGGTACTTTGTTCACTAAAATAAATGTAATCTTACCATATCCAAAAACTCGCTCACTCTGCTGCTATTTAAAAGATTAAATACGCGGGGATACCTTTTAAATTAAAATATTCATATTAATCAAGGATTTATTCACTTTTAATGCACCTTATTTCGAAATACGAATGTACGAAGTACAGAAATACGTGCTTTAAATGTCCTTTAGTTAAGATTATTTCATTTATTCACTATACTATTTATTACTAATGTCTCATTTCAGTTTTAGTTTGGCTCTAGTTTTGTATTTATTCCAGTTTATATGAAACGGTTAATGTAGCGTGGATTAACATTCATATACAGAGTAAATCCTTCACTGAACATGTTAAAAAATAAGTTGTCGGGAGCGCGCTGGTGGTGACGCTGAAGGCGAGCGACGGTGGTGCTGTAGTTCGTTTATAGCCTAAGTTTAGCTTTTCAGTTCTGGCGCTTTTATTTAGGCTTCAAAATTCGTCAACTTTATATTATTTTGTGAAGATTATCTTGATGGACAAAACGTGTAAGTTTCATGAACTATGATTGAGCACAGAGCTTATTTTTTGCGATTATCCAAAAGCCTATGGAAAAATCCCATTGGCTTTTTGTCGAGGAACCAGTTTCATGCTAACAGCCGATCCGCCTACAAAGTGACGTCATAGTTCCCCCACAAAATGTATTAGAAACCAAGTCGGTTATTTCCTGAATTAATTCCCGCCCATTTCAGCTGACGCGCAGGCTTGATTTCTTTCTTGTATTTGCCGCCCTGAAGTTTGCGCGTCACTACACTAGGCGGCGGCACCCGCTTCCTCCGAGTTCCTCTCCGCTCTTGGTTCTCCAGTAGAAGAAGAACCTCCCATCGCCTTTCTTTTTTTTCAAAATGGCCGAATACTTGGCGTCGATTTTCGGTACAGAAAAAGACAAGTAAGTTAATTGAAATATTCTCGAAATATTGTGTGCATTTGGTTATTCTAAGCAATCGTATGTATTTTTTACAAACCGGTGATAATGGGTAGAATATAAGATTGTTTGTATTTTCTATCTCACGCCTCGTGTGGTCATCACTGACTTGTTTGCCAACCTCGCGTCTAGTCAAACAATAATAATGCTGCTAAACATGTGCATCACACCGTAGAGCTATTATATACTGAATAATCATTATATTATATGCTTATTTTTATTTTGTATCTTTTGCCTCGGCTTCACTGTGGCTCCATTGCGTTTCATTCATTGTGTTGCTTGTTGAACGATCGTATTTATAAGGTTCGCTACAAAAGCTCATCGTCTTTATATTTCAGTTGTTGTTTGAGCTCTCGTTATTTTGCATTTTAATATCGTGGAAAGAAATAGTCGTGTGAACTGAATTCCAAACAAACTTGCATGTGTGTGTGAACAGTCGGAGCAAGTGTTTGTATTTTGAACCTCTCTTGTTTTCATCAGGGTTAACTGTTCTTTCTACTTTAAAATTGGAGCATGTCGCCATGGAGACCGATGCTCTAGACTCCATAACAAGCCCACGTTCAGTCAGGTATACCAGTGATCCTCTAATGTACTTCTGCGTAATCTTTCTATTAGTTTTGTATTGTAATTCGCATTGGATTTGTGTTTCAGACCATTGCTCTGTTGAACATTTACCGGAACCCCCAAAACACAGCTCAGTCTGCGGATGGCATAAGTAAGTCTCGCTCATATGCACAGCCTAACATTCACAGAAACAAAGAGCATCCCAGAGTTACTGCAGTGGTTATTGGCACTGACTGCATGTGTCTTCTCTCTTTTATCAGATGCTGTCAGTGATGTGGAGATGCAGGAACACTATGATGAGTTCTTTGAGGTAAGTGCACTATCTCTGAATGTTATGGGGAGGTGGTGAGGATGACCGGTCATGCCTAAAACAACCTCAATGTAATTATGATTCCAGCCATTACAGAGTTCCCACAATCAGAGAAACGATGGCAGTATTTAGGATTTTCAAAATAGTCTTTTCCAAGCTTGAGTTCAAAGTTCAAACCAAAGTCATGGACACTTCTATTATGAATATTCACTCTAGTGCTCTGTTCTACATTTTCATAGACTAGATATTGTTGTTGTTTGAAGTAAATGTTCTTTCTAGCAGTTGTGATGTGTGATTTGTAAACAAACCATCTTTCTCAGAATTTTGCTGGACTAATTATTTTTGAAATCTGGTGAAGGCCTCAAAAATGATTGCTCTGGATATAACCTTGATCGTATCATTCATAAGTTTGGGGTCAGTAAGATTTCTTTCTTTTAAATAAAAATTTTTTTTTTTAAAGAAATTAAAAGCAGCACTCAACTTTTAAATTTTTTTTTTATTATTGTTACAAAAGATTTCCATTTCAAATTAATGCTGTTCTGTGCATGTATGTATCATCATATCCGACTGATTTCTGAAGAGTCATGTTACACAGAAGACTGGAGTAATGATGCTGAAAATTCAGCTTTGCATCACAGGAATAAATTACATTTGAAAATATATTCAAATAGTAAAAGTTTTTAAATTGTAACACTTCACAATATTTACTGTAGTTTTTAAGAAATAAAATACAGCCCTAGTGAGCCTAAGAGACTTCTTTCAAAAACATTGAAATATCTTACTAACTCCAAACTTTTGAATGGAGGTGTATCTCTTATGACACAATTAATTTCAGAATGATGGGGCAGATATAGATGATACAGTTTGGCCCTGTTTGTTGCATCAGTTGTTTTTAGGCTTTTATGCTCCAATATCACTTTAAATTCTTTGTTTACAGGAGGTCTTCACTGAAATGGAAGAGAAATATGGAGAGGTTGAGGAGATGAATGTGTGTGATAATTTAGGAGATCACTTGGTTGGAAATGTCTATGTGAAGGTGAGAGAATTTGCAGTGCTTACATTGTTATAATTTATTGTAATTTACTGCTTAAATCTAATTGTCGTTGTTGAATTTGTAATAAAGTTAGAATTTCAAACTCCGAATTCAACAGTTAAACACATCTCTACACTTTTACTGTTTTATGTGCTGTTTTCTTATTGATAGTGTTACCCAGATGATACTCATTTATTATTAAAATGAATTTGTATTTTTGCTTTTTGTGTGTGTAGTTCCGCCGTGAGGAAGATGCAGAGAAAGCGGTGATTAACTTGAATAACCGCTGGTTTAATGGCCAGCCCATCCATGCTGAGCTCTCGCCTGTCACTGATTTCAGGGAGGCCTGTTGTCGACAGTATGAAATGGGGTAAGGGACTGAATAATCAGAGTGCTGCACATCTTCCCTTCTACAGGAACGCACAACAACGCCGTGCACTCTAATGCTGCATTCCCACAGATACATGTTTACTTCCCTCCCCTCTTCAAATTGTTTACTGAAACCTGGTGTCTAAACAACTGTCCCATTGCACATGATTTGTTAATTCAGGTGAAGGTGTTTTCTTAAGCACTATTCGGACGGGACTAGTTTTCTAAACTACGTTTGAGTTTCAATTCTTATCACCTGACGTCTGCGATTTTCATGTACCAATTCAGACGGGACTAACATCTCCTTGTTTAGGTGGGAGGGACTGTTTTGTACATCTAGGCGTTTCAGAGATCACGCGCTCTGTATGCGTGCATTGCGTATATTCATTCGGATTGATTACCATTAGTATAACAGTGGTGATAACTAGAAAATACTATGGTGAAGCTAAATGGCTAGTACAGCAAAACCATGTTAATGTGTGGTTACTTTAGTTATTTATTTGTAGTAAACCTGTTTAAATTTCATAAATTGAGTGCATAAATGAACGTGAGTAATTTTACCTGACGCTGATATTACAATAGCCAGTTTGAACAGTTTACGTGATCTGGCGCTTGAATTTATTGTTGTTTTTATTTCTCTGCTGGGAGGCAAATATATCAAACATGAGCGCGGTAAGAGCGTCTACGGTAATTCACGTTGGCCAAAACACAAGGAAACGTGTTGTGAAAAAAAAAAAATATCACAGACATCGCATTCGGACGGGATAAGTTTTCTCAGAGAATCACTGAGTTTGCTGAAAAACAGTAGGTAATTTTCTCTGGAATTATTACAGAGGTTGTGTGAGAAAAACACAGACGTGGCAGATTCAGACAGGATTAAAATCACCAAGTACGTCTGTGAAACACAAATTTCTCTAACGACCCCCTGTAAAACTAGTCCCGTCCGAATAGGGCTTTACTGCTTCACTGTGACTGATTGCAGTACTTGTGTGTTCCTGCAGAGAGTGCACTCGAGGAGGCTTCTGCAACTTCATGCATCTGAAGCCAATCTCAAGGGAACTCCGAAGAGAACTGTATGGCCGCAGGAGGAAGAGGTCGGTCTGATTTAAAACTCCTCAGAAGAATAAAGATTGTTACAGAACACTTGAGCAGATCTTGTAATTCTCACATCACTGTCACTAGGCCTCTATAAGTTCTTACTTATTACTATTATCTGTTAGCAAGATAAGAGATCCTTATTATAACATAACCATTTGCACAAATTAGTAACCTTACACACATTTTTGCAGTTTCTTTTGTGAAACATGTGACCGCATCATTTATATATACTACCCATCAAAGGTTTGGGGCTGGTAAGATTTATTTTAAATGTTTTTTAATGCTTAAATATCTTCTGCCCACCAAGCCTGCATTTTAAAATAAAAAAAAATGCATTAAAATTAAATAAGTAAATGTGAAATATTATAATGACATGTTTTCTATTTGAATAAATTTTAAAATGTAGTTTATTCCTGTGATGCAAAGCTGAATTTTCAGCATCATTACTCCGGTCTTCAGTGTCACATCCTTCACAAAGGATCCTGATCCTTCAGAAATCATTCTAATATGCTGATTTGCTGCTCAAGAAACATTTCTTATTATCTCTTAATATTTTGTGGAAACCGACACTTGTTTGTTCAAGATTCTTTGATGAATAGAAAGTGCAAATGAACTGCATTTATTTGAAACAAATGTGCTTGTCACTTTTGATCAGTTTATCAATTTTTATACTTGATGAATACTTGATGAGTATTATTGTCTTAAAAAAAAAAAAAAAAAACTAAGCTTACTGACTGCAAACTTTTGAAAGGTACTGTATAATGGACTGGTTTTGGACTCGTTAGTAAATTTATTCTCTCTCCTATGCAGGCATCGCTCCCGTTCACGTTCCCGTGAACGCCGCTCTCGCTCTAGAGAGCGCAATAGAGGAGGTGGGGGCGGAGGTGGAGGCGGAGGCGGAGGCGGAGGTGGAGGCGGAGGCGGAGGTGGAAGAGACAGAGAGAGACGGAGGTCAAGAGATAGAGAACGCTCTGGTCGCTTTTAAAATGTCCTTCTTTCTTGAAACCAACATTTGATCCCCGAGTCCTGCCCTAGTCTCTCCTGATGAAATGTGATAAATGTTGAATTTATTTCCTCCCTGCCTTCTTTGTCCTCTGACCTTTTTATGCGCGTTTTTGTTTGCTTTTCAATAAAGATACCTTAATCAGTTTACTGCCTTTCAGTAGTTCTATTATTCTCATATATTCTATATTCTCTTACTACCTTCTAACAACGGAAGCAGTGTTTAGTAATCAAGTTTCTGGATTTTCTGACCTAGTGATTTAATGTTTTTTATTTAGAAGAAATGATCATATTGTTCTCAAATTTGCTGTAATCCCTATAGGTTTACTAATGCATTTTGTTAAGGCTAATTTAATGGCAGGGAAGGGGCAATATCCACCTAACAAATATCAGGTCACAAAAAATGGCCTGGTTAATTTAGAATTGTTTGTAACACAGCTGTATTTTGTTGATTATACCAAATAATGGCTTGTTTCCACCGAGAGGTACGGTACGCAATTATGTCTGTTTCCATTGTCAGAAGTTGTGAATGGTACCAAAATAGCGAACCTTACCGAACCACTTTTTTGCTACCCTTCCGTTGGGGTACCTAGCACTATGGAAGCCCGTTTCTGCCACTGAAGAAAAAATTATTGTGTGATATAAACTCGCAACTGCGAGTTATAAAGTTAGAATTAGGCTACGATTTATAAAGTCACAATTGCAATTATGACTTTTTTCTCGCAATTGCGAGATTATATCACGCAATTATGAGGGGAAAAAAGTCCGAATTGTGAGAGAAAAAGTCGCAATAACCTTTTTTTTTTCCTGCTTTTTTTTTTTTATTCAGTGGCGGAAAAGGGTGGAGTTAAACTCACTGCAGAACGTTGATTGGTTGACTAGAATCGTCACTTTTGCGTGATACAAGGGGATAAATCTTCACTAGGGATGGGCGATACCTCATATTTTATTTTCGATCCGATACTGATATTTTCAAGCCCAGTATCATCGATACCAATACCTCTAAACTAAACTGATCTTTTAAATTATTAAAAGAATATAATCAGTAATTATACTCACTTAATATTAGATTTTAAAGCCATGATTTAATTTTTTTACATTTCATATGCCTTTTTTTGATTACACTGTCAGAAATAAAATATACTAAAATTGTATTTTAGCCGTTTACTGGGGCAGTAATCTCAAAGGTGCACCTATACCCCTAAAAGGGAGCATATTAGTACCATACAAGTATGCATGCTTTAAGGTTAGATAAGGTGTACCTTTAAGGGTACCTCAAGAAAAATAAACATGGTGTTACATAAGTACTAAAATGTATTATTATTACCAGGGTAAATTTGTGGTTACTGCAGTTCTACTACAAATATCGTGGTAAACTGTGGTTACTGTAATAAAACCATGGTTAATTTTTGTAAAAGGTTGCCAGGCTATTGTACCCCTAAAGGTGAAACTTTAGCATATTTTTTTTTTCTGTCAGATTTATTAACAGCAATTACAGAACATAACACAATATATTTGAACTTTCAACAACCAGTTTAAATAAATTTACTTGCACAAACCAGCCTATTTGAAATAAATATTACATGTACACAGAAGTTTGGGGTTAAGATTTTGTAATATTTTTTAAATAAGTCTCATGCTCACCAAGTCTGCGCTTACTTGAAAAAACAAACAGTAAAAACAGCAACATTGTGAAATCTAATTAAACATAACTACTTTCTATTTTGATATAGCCTATTTTAAAATATAGTTTAAAATGCATCTGTGATCAAAGCTGAATTTTTAGCATCATTACTCCGGTCTTCAGTGTCACATGATCATTCAGAAATGATTCTAATATTATTTGCTGAAACATTTCTGATTATTGCTGCTTCATATTTTTGTGGAAACCGTGATGCATTTTTCAGAATTAATTTTATATATAAGATGATATGTAGTAATGTAATAATGTGGTTTCTTAAGATCTGCTTCTGGGAAACGCAGCCCTATTTGAGCAAGCACTGATACTGAGCCATGCGTCAGCAGCGAACGCTGTCTGCGATTGATTGGTTCTGTCTGAGGAGCAGGAGAAATAGCTCTATCCAACACAATTATTCGCTAATATAGTCTATTTTTCCACTTAGAAGCTCATTTTATGCACCAAGTTTCTTGATAAATAAAATTAGTGGTTAAAAAAAATTAACTTTAGAATTGATATTTTTATATGAGGATCGATCCTTTTGATACAACATCAGTATCGAAAGCATCGATACTTTAGGATCGATCCGTCCATCCCTAATCTTCACTCGTTCCTCTCTGCTGTCCATTAGTGTTGGGCTTATTTACATCAGAGTGTGCAAAAAATAAATAAAAATAACAGTGTATTTTATAATTTTATATTTTCACACAGACAATAGCCGTTTCTCAATATGCCTTCTTTTCTGTCCTTGTGGACTTGTGAAACGTCATTGCCAGAAAACCCGCGTAACTTTCAAAATACTGTTATTGTGTCATGAAATGTAGTTTTAAGAGTTTTTCAGGCGAGAATGTAGTTGTTTAAAACTCAAAACTGCGGTTTATTTATAAAGATAGCGTCTGTTTGAAAATTTGCTATGCCGATTTCGGAGCTCCATGCGATCACCGGGCGCTCAGTGCTCATGTATCCGCCTAGAGCAGCCTTAGCTCGGCTAGTCCTCCCGACATTTGCCGCTGGATCTGATGTCTCTGCAGTGATTAAACATGAGATACAATTCGTTTTGGGTATATTTAACAGGCATTCGTGGTCTCATGAATCGTATTATTTGTTCCTGGTCATATCGTTTTGGCTGAGCACAAAGTTATGTTTAACTTTATATATTTATTTCGAACTTTGCCGTATACAGCGACTTTGTAGCATACTGTAGACTGAATTGTTTGCTTTTGTCTTTATTTCCTCTTATAAAAGCCACTTATACTTTGTACTTATACGTTTATAATGGCTATTATTGCTGATTAAAACTGACAAAAAAGAGGCAGATCTGTGCTTATTGTCGCGCTTTATCGTCAATCGCTACTTTCCGGCATACACCACGCCGATCACACCGAACGCGTTTTTTAGTTCTGAAAACGGAGGCGCACCGCGGAAACGCTTTTTTTTTTTTTTTGGTGACTTTAAAAAAATGTTTTATGTTGCTAGGAAACCGCCGAATCAGCTGTCCTGTCGGTCTAATCAAAGGATTATAGCACGAGCGCTCTAAAATGTTTGGGATTTGCTGTTAAGTAAACTGACATATTAGCAAAAACCTTAAAAAATACAGCTCCGGGCAACCCGCGACAGACACCAAAAGTTTCTCCTGCATCATTGCTTTTTAAAAATTTTATTTTATTTTTTATTGCAAAACTTGTAGAAATATACGAGAACAGGGAAACAAGAGATAAATATATTCCTACAAAGAACAATCATAAAAATAAAGACAGAAAACAAATATTTTGGATTTGCGTACATCAAGAATTATCTATACAGAAAAGAGCAAAAATAAAATTACATCATTTTAGAAAAGTTGTCATAGTGCATCAACAATTTGGCACTCTTTTTCTTATTTGTAAGTCTAAGAGATGAAACAAGAGAATCAAATTCAGAAAGAAAAAGCGGGAAAGACAAAGGAGATTTAAGCCATTTTTGCTTATGAATCAAGAATTTTGCATTCAATATAAGAAAATTAACAACATATTCAGCTGGTAATAGCTTTGGATTTAAATAATAAAAAAATAACATCTTTGAGGACGAAGGTATGGGTCACATTTCTCCTGCATCATTGCAGTCTCCGGACTTTCTAAGCAACGGCGGAAGGCCCGCCTCTCCTTTCATTCGATTGGACAATGGAAAAAAACGCGATGACGTGAGGCGTTTTACCGCTGCAAAAACGTGAGCGCATAAACAGCGCGCAGAACGCTCATTGCCAACAGGAAACAAACTGCAAAAAACGCGTTCGGTGTGATCGGGGCCTAAAAGGGTACTGTTGGCGGTGGAAACGCAAGCTAGATCAGGTTGTTCCGTACCGTACCGAATCGTAGCGTACTGACCCGTACCGCTCGGTGGAAACGAGCCATAAACTAACGCGTGACAGTGATTTGGTAACTTAGTCCTACAAAGAGATACATGTTTTAAGCTCATTTAACCCTTGTATGGTGTTCGGGTCTGTGGGACCCGTTTTCACTTTTTATCAAAAAATTATTTTTTTCAAACTCCTACTCATTGGCCTTGGCTATCAGAACAAATTTTCAATGACCACACACTGTACACATTCCCTACACACTTAGTACAGGACGTCCTAATAAAACGTCTTAATAAAAGAGTGGACATTTTAGGTCCTGTGTACCTTCACTTTGTCCTCCTATTGTCTGGGCCTGCTATTAGCATGCGGATGCGGATGTGTGTGTGTGTGTGTGTGTGTGAGAGAGAGAGTAAAAGTGAGTTTTGTGATTCTGTCCCTTTTGTTCCCGCTCAGGGTTGTAGAACTTAAATTCATAAATGTGATCTAACAAAGGTAAAGGGCAAATTTTGACCATATGTACTGTTTATATGGATTGCATTTGGGATGAAGTAAACATCTGTTGAGTATTTTAATATGAAATCTTTGATTGTGCTGAATTAAAAACCCAAAACTGCAACGGGTCCATCAGACCCACGAACACTGGCTGAGTAACAAAAATATGAACACCACACAAAGACTATTTGTTAAGTACTAGGCTTTTTATTACAAAGCACTGCGGAACACTTGATTCCTATTAGCCAGTCACGAAATTGAGCAGTAAACATCTTTGAATCATGACACTAAACTATATTTGATGGTTTCCATGCAACGCGTCAGTTGCACTTATTCTGTCACGCACCCGTTTTCATCATTTTTAATTTAAACAATCTCACGACTCAAAACGATTATTTCTAACATGAAATGAGTACAACTAAAAAATAATCTAAAATGTATCTGAAATACGCGTATCTTTTAATCATTGCCTTGCAATACTGACAAACTGACATTACTTAATGCTATTTAAGTTATATATTACCGGTGTAAGTTAGTTGAAATGATCCGAAAAAAAGAAAAAAACACCGTTTAAACATAGAAACATTAGGTAACAATATTATATTTAAAATTTATATATTACCATTAATCTGTAATCAAAGTTGCTCGTTTATGAACAAGTTAACGCCGCCGCCTACTTTGTTTCTCATCCAACTCTGTCTCCGAGCAGCTTGCTCTTGCGTTGTTTTCGATTTCTTTTACAGAGGACTCCTGAGCTTCTAGCCATTTAACAAAGGTTTTATGCTCACCATAAAATTAATACTGTGTTCCGAAGCTGAGTTTATCACAATCATAAGCGGTCTAGTGCCCCTGAGTGATTACAACCACTCCTCCCTTGAGCTCTTAGCTTAGCAAAGCAGAACAGCGTTTTCTGCGGACGAGGGCACGACTAAAAGTCGACATTCCATTGGTTAAGAGAACAGAACGGACACCCCCGCCGTAGCCAATCAGCGCTCGATCCCAACAAGGTATGCTGACACACGATTGGACGCCAGCGTGACTCTTGAACGCGTGTGAGCAGCTGGCAAACCGATTTCTTTTCACATACGGATAGGTCATCTGTGTAATCGGACCTCACCAGCTCCTAAGTTCCTCTGTATCTGAGTCAGGTGAGTAAAAACTGTCCGTTCGTATTTTCATCGCGAAACCCTCTAGAAAACCCTTTTATTAATAACAACAAAGACACGATAAGAGCATCAATCTGCCACACTAATACACACTGATATATGTAGATGAGGAACACATCTTAATCGCTTGTATTTCGCCAGAGAGTTTTATACATACATTTTATTATATGTTTTATACGTCTGTCCTAAGTGATGCGGCGTGAGCATGATGAAATCTACCCCTGCGTCACAGCATCACGATCAGCGCGAGCACAATGAAGGAGCCACGCGATTGCGTCATCTTACCTTACCTTATGTTCTTTCGTTAATATGAAATACATTTTATACAGTCCATACCTACATACACCTGCGGTGGAGAATTAATTTGAGTAATTTTTTTTATTTATTAACCATTATCATTTATCTTCTATTTAAGCCGGATGACTGGCTTTTAAAGCCCATCAAATATGTCCTTGCTTTTTCTGAAATGTCTGGTATTATAAACGTCGCCGGCTATTTTAGAGTATATAAATGTAGGGAAAAATTAAATATATATGTTGGGAAAAAATTGTAAAATTTAGAATGCTCGATATGATTTAAGTCGCAGAGATTTCTCGAGGCAGCCTATAACCTGCATTTTTTAATTTACAATTTTTAGTCATACATTTTCCTCAGTTTGAGAATATTTTGTGAAGCTCTAGGCTTCTGAGGTACTGTTTCAGTGTTGTTGTGTTACTGTATTAAACAGGGTTTGAAAGAGTGAAGTCCTCTGTACAGTATACTGTCTTTGCATCATCTCAGTTGTCTGGAAAGTCACTCCTCTTCTCTGAAGGTTGTGAGTGGAAAGCAGAAGTTTTGTCTGGTGTTGCTAAAGGTTTTTTGTTTTTTTTTCTCAATGCATGGATAACTCTGCTGTAATTATTATGTTACTAATGATGCTGTCAGCTGAGAGCAGGCAGGATGTTTTGCCAATCTGGGAACTTTTTTTCTTTCATGTTTAACATGTAGTTAGTTAGTGGCAAAAGCTACAATAAAACATCCCAGATGTCAATGAAATGAAGCAAAATGCTTTGTTGGTATTGTGTTTCAGTTTCTGTTCATTGCATAATATTCAGTTCCTGGCGAATTTACAAGCGTGTGAGGTATGAACATAACAAGTACAACCATTCTGTTCTGAGAGAGCCCTAAAACATCTCCAGCTTCTGCTGGAACCAAAAGAAAAGTCATTGACAGACATTGACCATTTCACATGGATCTCCTCCACTCAGGTTTCGATGGTAGTTTTTTTTTTTTTTTTTTAATTAGTAATGTATTTTTTGCTATTATTAGGGTTCAACTTTTGCTTATTCATGTTTTCACCAGAATAAGGGTTAATGATAAGAGTGCTTGTTTTATCTTCATGTTTGAGATTAGAAAGCTTTATATAGTTCTTATCTATTGTTGTTATCAAGAAGTGAATGGTTTTGCACACATTCTGAATGATTCAGTTTTGTTTTCTTCCTCTCACTGTCTTTGACAAGCACGCAAAACAGTGTTATCATACATTAAAATTGTATTTTGACGTCTATGTTTGCAAAAAAAAAAAAAAAGCAAAAAGAAATGCACTTGGAGTATTATCTTTTAAGTGGTGTTTGAGACTTCCATGCTACTTTAAATGGTAGTTTGGCTTCCTCTAAGGCATGTTGTGATCTGTCAGTGTTGCATAAGCACTTGGATGACATGAGAACAGTATTCAAACATAGAGTGAAAATCAGAATAAACGTCTAGAGCGATACGCCCACATTTATGATGGAGGGGTTGCATAATGCTTCCTAATAATGTTTATACCGGTTCACTGGGTGATCATAGTACTATACAAAGAAAAGCCTGGTCAGTGACACTTAAAATGTTTCCTCTCACAGGTAAACCATGCCATCAGTACCATCTAGTTCAGAGTCAGTTGGGACTGGTCCCGTCTGCCCACACGCTGCCAAAGTCCTCACAAATGCTGCAAATGGAGAATCTGGCATCAACGGAGAGGCAAAACTGAAAACTGATGCCGTTTTGAATGGAAAAGCTGCGCACAAGTTAAGTGTGAATGAAACAAACGGTCATCATTTGAAGAGTGTGAATGTAGAGCACATTGAGAACGGCTCAGAAAGCACCATGGAGAGGAAATGGATTCGACCAGATTTGCCCAGCAGATGCACCTGGAAACTTGGTGACCCAAATACAGAGTCGCCCCACAAGCACTTCCAACAGTAAGATATCAACACACTTTCCTCTGAATTCATATTTGTCAATGAAAAGGGTGTCAGTGAAAAGTCGAAATCTTTGATTATGCTAGACAGCTTGATTTTAAGTCAGAAAGGCAAATACAATGGATTCATTTATAAGGGAAAACATGACAGAAACAATGCAATAAGTTCAATTCATGTTTTTGCTTGAAATATTGGTAGGTAGTATTCAGCAAGCTCTAACTTTGTTACAGACTTCTTTCCATCTGTATTATTTAAATCTATGCTCCTGATATTAAAATGTTAGATTTTTTTTTTTAAATTTGTCCACACAGTCTTATGAACTGTCATGACCGTGCAAGTAACTCCAGATTAACAACAGTGTCCTTTCAGAAAGAATGACTCTTCTAGAAATGTAACAGTGAATTACCACACCCTTACCTTACTCAGAAAGCAATGCCACAGTCTGCAGAGTCACTGTGATTAATTTCATTTAGTTCTGTTGTGGTTTGTTGATGATTGATGTTACTTTAATGTGCGTTTGTGGTTGTTTGTGTGTGTGTGTGTGTGTGTGTGTGTAACCAGTTAATGTGCTCCATTTTCTCACAGAACAAAGACACCCAGTATCCTTCCCAACATTTTAAGCAGGATTGGAGAGACCCCACTGGTCCGCATGAACAAGATTCCTAAAGCTTTTGGCCTCAAGTGTGAGCTTTGTGAGTATCTGTACCATATAGGTGTGGGGGATGTGTCTTCACACCTGGTTTCATGCAGCACTGTGTTTTTTCTTTTCTTTTTTTTTTCTGTCGAGTCACATGATCATTTAAAGACAGCCTGTGAAATGCGTGTTTCGTATGTGTGTCTGTTGGGAGGTAAGGGGTTGTGTTCTGGAATGAGCAATGTAGGTGTTAGGTTTCCTCCTCAGCTGAGTGAGGACGTGAAGGATCGAGCGTTCCCAGATTGACCATACTGAGACGCACTTCATTCAGGCATTTTGAGTGTGTTATTTACTTATTTATTTATTTAATCCCATGTACTTTATTAGTTAGCACCATCATTTTAGATATAAGCTGCTTCCAAATATGCCTATTTCCCTACCACATAGTAGATGAAAAACAGTGTGCGAAAAGAGTAGCATGTCCAAATTCACAATATTCATACCTGTTGACTTTACAAATTGTTACAGAGAAAAACTGGTCATCATAAACTTAACAACAAGGATCACACACTACCAGACTTTCAAGTTGTCCTGCAAATCTGTGCAAAAGTCATGTCATGTATGAAGCGTGAAATACTACTTTTGTTTTATCAATTTACAATCTTAGTGCATATCACTATTTACTGGGCTGCATTATTATTATTTTTAATCTGATCTGATTTTTTTCCCTAAGTAAACAATTATTGTTTGTTTGATGCTAAACGGATGAAGAATGCCTGAAAAAAAAAAAAAAATGGTTTATTCATACAAAGATACTTGTATTTTTTTGGTTGTTGTTGTTTGGCCATTTTGCTTCCACATTTGTTGTGAGGTGAGATGTTGTTATATGAGTAGTGGGGGTTTTTTTCTTTCTTTTTTTTTTTTTTTAAGAAATTATATATAAAAAGTCCCATCGCGTCAAAATAAATAAATAAATTGAATGCTGATCCACGATGTGTAAGATAATAAAATGTTGGTTTCAAAATTTAGGTTTAAAAAATGGTTTTATTTTTATAATTCTTTGTAATCATAAATTCTATAACTCTATAATAATAATATTGTGCATAATCTGTGCTATTACGTCCACTGCAGCCTCATCAATAGGGCATGTATGCGCAGTGTTTCCCACACGTTGGTTTATTTGTGGCGGTCCGCCATAAGTACCTACCGCCCGCTGCCATCAGCCCCCGCATCTCACACACGAGCGCGACTTTAGCACCATATTTAGCAATTTTCGGACCCTTTCGGCGGCTTTTTTTCCATAACGGGTACATACTGACAAACCTAGCGACTTTTTGGAAAAAAACCTTAGCTAACGTTCAGTTGGAAGATGTCTCCAGCAGGGGCGAGGCCAGAAATGTTTAAGTGGGTGGGCCGACATAAAACCGGGTGGGCAAGATACGTGTAAGAAAACTGCATAATTGACCTATCGGTAAGCCCCTCCCCTCGAACGCAGACTAGCCAATGGCAGTCGAGTATCAGTTGCAGGGGGAGCGGAACTCGTCTCGGACATCTTTAGGTTTCAGCGCCATAGAGAAACATTGGAGGATCCGAAGCTCGCATCGGTTTTATGCTTCAAAAATGGCAAAACGATGTGCCTGGGGTACTTGTAACACTGATTCCAGGTATCCTGAGAGGAAGGGCGATATCACTTATTTTATTACATTTCCTGAATCCAAACAAAACAGAGCAAAATGTCCCTAAGTATTCACCCCAATACAAATGAAGACAAAAACTTTCATTTTCTGGTTGTCATACACTCATTAAGTTACAGTTTTCATCTGCTCAAGCAGAACGTTAATGCTATCTTGTGCTTTAGCAAGGTATCTCTGGCTAAAACTAGCCAACGTTAAAGTTAATGAGTCCATGCTAACGTACAAACTTAAATAGCGGACTCTTCTCGCGTCTTGTACAGTGTAGGTCAAAAACACACAAACGAAGGTCTACATTTCAGTGCCTCTCCATATTAAGCTGGTTAAATGTACATTAATTTAATCGTTCCCTGCCATACATGAACAGTGTTGATCCTGCATGTTGTTATCCGCGATCGTGATGGCCGATGGTAATATGAGACTTCTCCCGCTTGCATTGTGATCTGTAAACCCTCGCTTCGAGTTACCCACCATATTTATTTTTAAATATTTTATAAATCCCTCCATGGAATATTTAATTCCCATTTGGTGGCCTTCTGTGTCCAAAAACATCGTGGGACAAGGTTTTCACACTGCAGCTGTCATTGTAAGACAGTGAGCAACTCAGTTTGTTTGCCTGAGGGAGCAACAGTAACTAAGGGGGGCGGGGCTTACCGATAGGTCAATTGCCAAAAGAAAATACAGCACAAATGTTCAATGCACAACTTCTAAAGCATTAATTAACATTAATTTTAATTTCAACATTTTCTAATAATTATTAAAATAAAATTTTATCTGTTAACATTCGTACCTGAGCTAACAAAAAGTTGTAGCCTATTTTTATTAACTAACCTTTAAAATTAATTAATACTGTAACAAATGTATTTCCCATTGTTAATGTTAGTTAATGCATTACCTAACCTAAGTTTATTCTAAAGCATTACATTAGTCTGAGACAACGGAGCTTCGCAGATGATCTTATAATCAGTCTCTGTCAGATCGCGTTCAAAGGAGATCGAGTAAACCAATACCGCAGAAATGTGCGCAGCTGCAAATATGCAGTTTGTTGTGGAGAGGAGTATGTAGCACAACGTTTATGTGCTTCTTTCTACAAAGCACGCATCTATTTAGTGGTTCAAACACTGTACTGTAGCTAATATGATGCTTAAACACACAAAGTTTCCAATCTAAATCCATCACCCGGTGGTCTGGTTTCATTTGTAGGCGGTCTGGATTCAGTGCTAAGACTTAAGTTTAATTTGGGATATCCAATATTTTTAAAGACTGATTGAGGTTTTTTTCACTATTTTCAAATTCAACATTATTTTAAAACGTGCGCATTTTACTATGTTCTTACGTCGTAAACATAAATGTGGGTGGGACTAACTGAATCGTCACTGACGAATCATCATTTTTGACAAGGGTATGCTATATGCACATATAGGAAGAAAACTCACGTTAAATATATTTTAAAGTAAATATATGAAGTTATAGGGAAACTATACCTTTATTATTATTATCGTTTAATAAATATCATTCATTTGGAAAAGTACCAACTTCTCATTGGGTGGCCCACCCGTAGCTTCGCCACTGGTCTCCAGTACTGCCCCGTCTGCCGAGGTCTGACTCTCCCGGCGCAGTATCGCCTCTCTCGGCGTCTGTTCTGTGCAGTGAGCGGCAGAGAAGCAGCGCATTCAGTTGGCCGTAACGCAGCCGACTTGTCAATAAATCATTTACAAAACAACGTTTCCAAGCACCTGTCGCTTACTGACTGTTTGGACTTTTAAATATGAACATAACATTTTAAATATGAACATGGAGACGGGTAGGTTTAAGGGTGGAGACAGGTAGGTTTAGGTAAATGTAAGGTGGGAGGAGTTGGATCTAGATCCAGCCACACCCCCTGGATCTTGTGTTCTGCAGTGAGGACCATCTCCAAAATCCTGTGGGAAACACTGATGCGCAAATACCTGATCTGTTTACCAGAAGCAAACTAACCCTCGAAAATATTTTATGATCATATCCTGCTCCAAAGCTGATCATGTTGATATGGCTACTGAAATACTCTGAAGGTTTTTGGAAGCACTGTACGAGGTAAACTTATCCGAGAAGTCACTTAACCTGTCTGGAATATCTCCCAGATGTCTTTAGAAATGCATTCCATGGGCTCTTCTACACCCTAATTGGAAAGTTCAGTTCTCTCATTATAGCATGTAAAATCAGATGCCATGAAATAGCCCTCAGCAATTCCTGCAGGGGGGAATGCATTCGGTGTTGCAGTAGATGTGTACCTCAACATGGTTGCTTTGTATGTTTTAGTTTTGTATGTTTTACTAAATCTGTCAGGCTATAATCAAAGACCAAAACTGAAACTTCAACAAAACCAGGCTCACAAAATGGCTGCATTCATTCTTTCATTTTGTGAAAGGTGAGTGAGTTTAGCCGCATGGGTCAAAAGTGTAGCAG
Source organism: Onychostoma macrolepis (assembly GCF_012432095.1). NCBI lineage: Eukaryota > Metazoa > Chordata > Actinopteri > Cypriniformes > Cyprinidae > Onychostoma > Onychostoma macrolepis. The sequence goes on from NC_081163.1 coordinate 30,657,313, forward strand.
GACTGTAGTTAAGCCCCTCTTTCTTTTAACGAGCATTGTTTGAAAGTGTTATTGTGTGGAAGTCAAAGCCTTTTGAGTCGAAATGTTTTAATGAGCTTTATAATGGGGATTCAATGCGTCTGGTGATTTCATGTGAACAAGATTATCCTTCGGCCAGTACAGCCGACCAGCATTGGCATTACAGACGTGGAATTAGCTGACTAATTGTATCTGATTAGGTGTACATTTCACATATTTACATGTGTGGCTGTGCCATTATGACGAAGTTGGAGGGTCTAGTTGTACAGTAAATGGCTTCCATGGATTTAAAGGGAAAGTTCACCCAAAATTCTGTCATTAATCACTCACCCTCATATCGTTCCACATCTGTAAGACCTTCGTTCATCTTTGGAACACAAATTAAGATTTTTAATGAAGTCCGAGAGCTTTCTGACCCTGCATAGACAGAAACACAACTGACACATTCAAGACCCAGAAATGTAGTAAGAACATCGATACAAAAAAAGTTCATGTGACATCAGCAGTGCTGGGGAGTTATTAGTTACATGTAACAGTGTTAAGTAATTTGATTACAAAATAAATGTAACTGTAATCTGTTAAAAATGTGTAGTTAGATTACAGTTACTTATGAAAATGTTAACAATTACAAAGATGGTTACATCTGAATACTTATTTTATTAATATTTGCTATTTCTTGTTATGATTTTTAAATCTGTATTTAACGTTTGTGGTGGCTATGCTTTAAAATTGCATTGTCATAATCTTGATTCAAGAATGAAGAATTTTGAAAGTCGGTGTTTGAGTACTACTGTAAGGTTAACCCTACCTGGTTTAAATGTTTGAAAATTAGTAACAGTTGAAAACATTTTGTTAGAAATTTAGAAAAGTAATCAGTTATATTACTTTAATAAAGTAATTGAAATACTTACACTACTTATTACATTTTAAATTGGGTAATTGTAACCTATTACATTTCCAAAGTAACCTTCCCAACACTGGACATCAGTGGTTCAACCGTAATGTTATGAAGCTATGAGAATACTTTTTGTGCACAAAGAAAACAAAAATAAGTTTATTCAACTTTTTTTTTCTCTTCCTTGACCAGTGTGTTTATTAACTAAATGAGCAAGTTGATGATTTGTAATTGACAACATGTGAAAATGGAAAAGGTGGTTTTCTAAGGTGTTTTTCTTTTTTGTTTTTCTATCTGTCTAGTGGCTAAATGCGAGTTCTTCAACGCCGGTGGCAGCGTGAAGGACAGAATCAGTCTGCGAATGGTAGAGGACGCTGAGAGAGACGGCATCCTGAAACCTGGAGACACCATCATTGAGCCCACGTCAGGAAACACAGGTGTGTATCTGCACTATTAGGCATTATAATGTTTATTCTCATTTTAGTATTTATTTTGAAAGCAAGCACTGAATGTTCTGTGCTGAGGAAGAACCTCTGCTCCATTTGGTTTAATTCAGGCACTGGAATGCTGGAGAACCAGTTGTCATTTGCCATCTAGTTTGGCACCAAGAATGACTGTGCAAATACAATCAGCCAAGTGTTATTCAACATCTAACTCTTACTAACCAATGAAGTGTAGATTATTGATGTCAGAAAGTGGTACAGACTGTGTGACTGTCATGTGTGTTTTCAGGGATTGGTCTTGCTCTGGCAGCAGCAGTCAAAGGTTATCGCTGCATCATTGTCATGCCTGAGAAGATGAGCATGGAAAAGGTGAGATAATAAAGATAAATATCGTGTGGGAGTAAATCCACCTGATATTTGTGGTGCGTTTGAATGTGCATTTTCATAGTCATGTGTTTTGTGTCCTCACATGCTCCCAGGTGGACGTGCTCCGTGCTCTCGGTGCTGAGATTGTTCGTACCCCTACCTCAGCCCGGTTTGACTCTCCTGAGTCTCACGTGGGGGTGGCTTGGCGTTTGAAGAATGAGATTCCTAACGCTCACATTCTGGACCAGTACCGCAATCCCAGCAATCCCCTGGCCCACTATGACACCACTGCAGAGGAGATTCTGGAGCAGTGTGACGGTAAATTAAAACCTTTGTGGTTTTGTCAAAATTAAACATTCACCTCTCCCTTTTCAGTTATTTGAAAAAGCTCATCAGTTGCTTTCAGCTGACCAGTGGTTCTCCACCAGGGGGCCCCAATAAATCTTCAAATTATTTACATTTTGTTGTAAATTATTAACAATTATCTTAAAGGGTTAGTTCACCCATTTCTCAGCCTCATGTCGTTCCAAAATCGTAAGACCTTCATTCATCTTCAGAACACAAATTCAGTATCAGTGTTGTTTATGTTCAGTAGAAAGCATGTGCACGTTGAACGTAAACAACTCTGATTATGTTAATTACGTTCTGGGGCACTCTCCAAAACTCTGCAACTCGGGGAGAAGAATTGTTGAATAAATTGTTATTATTGTTTTCTTCGCGCACAAAATGTGTTCTCGTAGCCTCGTAAAATTCTGGTTGAACCACTGATGTCACATGGACTATTTTACCGATGTCCTTACTACATTTCTGGACCTTGATCGTGTAAGGACCCTTGCTGTCTATGGAGCTCTCAGATTTAATCAAAAAATGTCTTATTGTGTGTTCCGAAGATGAACGAAGGTCTTATGGGTTTGGAACGACATCAGGATAAGTAATTAATGACAGAATTTTCATTTTTGGGTGAACTAACCCTTTAATTAAACTGCTGCAAAACAAAAATAAAAATGTCCAACATTTAAAATATCATCTTTTTTTTAAGCTGACAGGTTGAATAGGCATTTGAATATTGACCAGTAGGTCAAGAATAACTGCTTATGAATAATGTTGGTGCGTTTTTTTTTATTTTTTATTTTTTTATCGTCTGTAGGTAAAATAGACATGCTGGTGGCCGGAGCTGGCACTGGTGGCACCATCACTGGCATCGCTCGCAAGCTGAAGGAGAAATGCCCTAATATCAAAGTGAGGCTTAGAGCAGTACATAAATTCTCTACCAGTCAATGAATTTGTTTTCTATCTATCTGTCTGTCTGTTTGCTAATTATTTAAGTAGTTTGGCATAATCTTTTATTACTATTTCTAATGAGTAACTACTTTTTTGACTCTTGAAAGTCTTGTTGTTTTATAATTTTCCAAATTATAGTCAATACTCATTCTGAATAATTACTAAGTTGGAGACGTTGCATTTATTTCTTTTCTTTTTTCTGGAAACATTTTTACACCTCATGTTACAATGTTTTTCACGGCTTTGTTCCCGCATCAGATAGTTGGAGTGGATCCTGAGGGCTCTATCCTTGCTGAGCCGGAGGAGCTTAATAAGACTGATAAGACTCAATATGAGGTTGAGGGCATCGGATATGACTTCATCCCCACTGTTCTGGACAGATCTGTAAGTGTGTGTTTGCACAGTAGGCTTTGATGCATTTGAAATGACTGTTTGATGTTGAATAATGGCAGTTGACCCTATCGCCATGACCTGTCTTAAATTTTATGTCCTGAAATTGGCATGCCAAGTCACCTTTTTTAATATAGTGCTTTGTACAATACAGATTGTGTCAAAGCAGCTTTACAGTGTTAAACAGGACAAATGTGTGCAAGAGAACAATAGTAAACAGTAAATTGTCTAGATTAAGTCAAAGACTATAGAATACCCAAGACATGTCACTCGTATAGTTTTGAATGGGGAAAAATGCAACGCTCAATATAGCCGCTCAATCGCAGGAAGCTTCTAAAACTAAGAGGCACAGTGGGAAAAAATGGTTTGATATTTTAGCGTCAATGATATGCTGTTATAGTTTCAGTTAATATTTTGAAGTAGATTTTACTTTTTACATTTTCTGTTTACATTGTACATATTTATTTATTTAACTTTAGTTATTTTAGTACTTAAACTTTAAACTGTTGTTGGGGGTGGTTTTGTTTTCTGTTTGTTTGCGTCATCGTGTTGTCAGCTGTAATTGCTAAACTGACTTTCATGAGTGTTTGCCCGTTTTTGTTTGCTGTCTGCACTATATTTAATCGTGACGCTGTGTAACCAATTTCTTTTAAGAAAAATGGCAAATAATAAATGGTTTAAGGTGTCACACACTTCATTCCAGCCAGCGTAAGACAATATCAGTTCAATTTTTACCACATTTACTGTGTCTCAGGTGGTGGATAGTTGGTACAAGTCCAATGATGAAGAGTCCTTTGCCATGTCTCGTATGCTCATCAGAGAGGAGGGTCTTCTGTGCGGTATGTGACTCGCAGCACATCTCTCACGTTTCATATGTGTCAAATTAAGTGTGCATCATCTAAACTGTGTGGTCTGTCACTCTTTGTAGGCGGTAGTTCAGGCACAGCCATGGCTGCAGCAGTGCATGTAGCCAAAGAGTTGAAGGAAGGCCAGCGCTGTGTGGTGATCCTCCCCGACTCCATCCGCAACTACATGTAGGTTTCAGTGTTCCCAGCATTCTAGTGTCCTTAGCTGTGCTGTGAATGTGTGTTTTGTGTTGTCTGGTAGATTAAGCATCAACAATACTAATGTGATGTTTTAGACTTTAAACTAGACTGCCGGTATGTTCGGAATTGCATGCTCCAATACTACCAGTGGTGAAGAGCTCTTTTGAAAGTGTAGCTTCTCAAAATATTAAATGTAGCTAAACTAAGCTCATCTTAATTTAGTAGCACTACATGGTGCCAGCTAAAAGTAGCTGTATAAATTTAAAACTATTCAATACAAAAATGGAAATCATCCCTAACGCTGAGGTTTAAAAAGAATAAACTGATATATGTGCGCCCTAAAACAACTAATAAAACTAGAAAACAAATTTAGAACAGTTTTTCAAACTGGGGGGTCGCATAAATTCAAAATCAAAATTCTAATTTGTGTCCCTGGATTACTGTCGGTCATCTAACATTTCTATCATAAAACAATTGACGTGTATTAAATGTTAAACTAACTTATATCTTACGTTGAACTATAATACAAATAAAGAAAAACTTCCTTGTTAAAACATGTTAATGTATATGAGATTAAATTAAAAATGAATGAGATTAAATTAAAAAAGTTACGTTTTAGTTGGTTACCCCAACACTACTTCCTGATTGAATGGAGTAAGTGTACTCTACATAGTATGCAAATTCCATTTCCCATGACGCAGTGCACTGAAAAGCCACTTGTAACATAGTGAGGTCATGTAACGGCAGTGTAGCATGTATTTCAAAAATCTATCCTTCCATACTATATTAAAAATTGTATGTATTAAGCTTTATGTAAATGTACCTTTAAAACAATTCTTTGTTCTCCTCACCCCCAGGTCTAAATTTCTTAGTGACAAGTGGATGTGTGAAAAGGGCTTCCTGAGTGAGGAGGATCTTGTTGTCAGCAAGCCATGGTGAGTGTAAATACATACCCACATACGCACGATTTCTTTGGAAGCACCCTTGTTATTTACACGCTGATATCCTGTGCAAATATAGACACTCTATGCTTCTGCTACTACATTACTCTGCATTACAGCTACAGTTCAGCTTCTAAATGTAGAGACATGATCACTCTCCCGAATTAGTCTGTCTGTGTGTCTTCTTACTGTGAGTTTTTATTCCCCTCCCCCTCCACCCGTCTCTCTGTAGGTGGTGGAATCTGACTCTTCAGGAGCTCCGGCTCTCCGCCCCGCTGACTGTGCTGCCTTTAGTGTCCATTAAGAAGACCATTCAGATCCTGAAAGAGAAGGCTTTTGACCAAGCCCCTGTGGTGGACGAGGCTGGGTACGTCATTCATCCAGAAACCTGTTTAACTAGAATTTGACCATTTTCTCAAGTCCCATGTCCTCGTGGAGGTCACATATCAGTGCTAATCGCTTAAATCAATGCAGTGTCACAATTACCGCATATTCAGTGCTACGTAAGAATAGGTTCAGTTGAAACAATATGGACTACATTAATAAGGATGTCAGAAAATGAGAAGGAGAAAAAGTCTTTAAAAAATTGTGTGCGCCATGTTCTTAATATATACTGAAAAAGTTTTAATGATATGCTAGGTAATTTTTTCTTTACACTTTGAATACAAGTCAAATGTACATATAAAAAAAATTATAATAATATTTTAGGTAGAAATATTTTACAAATATCATGACGTTTTCTACGCTTATTCCATTTGACACATGAAAACATCATTTTAATTAAAATAGAAGACCAAACACATTAACGTGTGTGTGTGTGTGTGTGCCTGGTATTCCCATCATTATGGGTACCAGTAAGTTTTGACGTTGTAGGGACTTTTTTTTGTCCCCATGAGGAAACAAGCTTGTAAATCATACAGAATGTGTTTCGAAAACATAAAAATGCAGAAAGTTTTGTTTGAGGGGAAGAGTTAGTGTAAAGGGGCTACAGTTTGTACAGTATAAAAACCATTACGCCTATTGAATGCCCCTATAAAACACGGAAACCCAATGTGTGTGTGTGTAATATGATTAATTTGAATTCAGATACTGAAAAATTTCATTATAGAGGTCAGTGTCAGTATAATTTTGTTGGTTGTTTGTTTTCTTTTATTAGTTATTTTGAATTAGCTTAATATATTGGTTCTCAATCCTGGTCATTGTAGCACCACAGCTCTTCACATCTCCCTGATTTGTATCATCATCTCATTAGTAGAAGCTCCAAGACTGTCTGATAAGAGGGATGTCTAAAATGCACAGTGCTGGTGGACTTCGAGGACCGAGATTGAGACCTAAAAGATCAGAATAGAAAAAAAGACTGTCATGTCATTAACCTAAAAATACCTAAATGATAAAACAGATGGAAAATGGAGTAAGGTGTGGCTCAGTCTGGTGTCTGGTTTTCTCCCTGTAGGCATATTCTGGGCATGGTCACGTTGGGGAACATGCTCTCATCGGTTCTAGCTGGGAAGGTCAGGCCATCTGATCCCATAAACAAAGTTCTCTACAAACAGTTTAAACAGGTGGGCATGCAAACACAGACACACACCCCTTTCTGTCATACTGTACTTGCAACAGAAGGACCGAGAAAAAGTATTCACACCACGTTCAAATAAACCTTGAGACATAATAATCCAGTGCATATTGTTGTGGTCTGTAATAAAGACTCTTGCTGTTTTGGTTTCTGAAGTTTGGATGGAGATGTTAATTGTACATGTCGAAGACAATATCAGTACACACAGTGCTACTTAAGCTGTTCTGACAGATGTAATGTGACTCAATAGTCAGCTTGTTTCTCTGCTTGCAGGTGCGCCTAACTGATAACCTGGGCAAACTCTCACGTATCCTTGAGACGGACCATTTCGCCCTTGTTGTGCATGAACAGATTCAGTGTAAGTCATTTGGCTCTCTTACACCTTTTCCTAATCAGTCTGCTTCTCTCCATTTTCTTACTTTTAGTCGTACACTAAATGAGTTTGGGGTTAGTATGTATGCATTTATGAAATTAGTAATTTTATTTTATTTTGGATGCATTAAATTGATCAAGTATAACTGTAAAAAGAGTTCAAATGTTACAAAAGATGTCCATTTGAAATAAATGCTGTTCTTTTGAACTTTATATTCGCTTGGTAGAAGCTTTCAAATTAGAAAGATGCCAACATGCCCTCAAACTAAATTTGACACGGACTACAATAAATACAGATTACATTTAGTAATGCATTCATGTCGACACTTCGAAATAAAAGGTGGGACCTAAAGCAAAAGTACTGGTGTAAGGAATATAAAGGATTCTCAAAGCCTCTACTTCATGTGACCGAATTAACAGGTTTTGTACAAAGTGTACAAGAGTCTTGCCACACAAAATGCAGCACTATTCAGGAACAACAGTCTTATTCATGGAGCTAAATGCAATATGGCACCGATTCCTGATGTAGGACACGTGTTTTCCTGAACTCCGGATCACTGCTCCACTTTTTGTTGCTCTTTGTGGCAAAGAAATCACTTACATTGTGTATCTGTTCAAGGATGTTACACTTGCTGCTGTGGCAAACTCGGCCAAGTGCTAGAATAACACTACTGTGAACTTTGCTTTTTCAAACGACAATTACCTGACGTTACATAAGAATACAGGGCTGCTTTGCTAAAATTATTTTTGCACTTTTTGGCATGTGTAACGCCAATTTTCTAGACCCCAACAGTGCTATTGTAGCATCGTTAATATACTATTATAGTTTTCGTTGTGCATTTTTGTTGTTATTTTTTAACTAGTATTGTCTACGTAGTTTGTTATTTTAGTTCTTCAACTTCAAAATTAAAACAGGGATTCTGCAGTGCTTAAAAAGGTCTTAAATCAGAGGTCTTAAATTCGTAGTCGTGGCATTAAATGTTGCATACACTGCAAAAAAATTAAGATTTTCCAGTATTTTTGTTTACCAATACAATATATCTAAACATCCTTAAATCAAGATAAATTTACTTGATGCGAAATAAAGAAATTAAGTCTTGAAACTGAGCAAAATGAAGTGAGTTTATGATTAAAATTAGAATAAATATCTGTCAATGGGGTATGAAAATAACTTTTCCATTTAAATGAAGCTGCTTTTTTTTTTATTATTGGCAGATTTTTGACAGATAATTTGTTCTTGTTTTAATCATAAACTCACTTCATTTTGATCAGTTTCACAGGAAACAAAATTTCTCATCTCATGTAATTTTGCTTCCCAAGTAAATGTAACTTGATTTAAGAATCTTTAGACGTTTGCACCGGAAAACAAGTGTCACATTCTTTCTTTTTTCTTTTTTATTTTAAACAGTGTGATCAGAAAGTACAGTAAAACTTATTTCCATATTTCAGTGTTTGGGAGTAGAGTTGTTCAAAATTAATTAAAAAGTTGCTAACACAACAGCATATTGTGTACTCCCTATAAATGTACTTTTAGAGAACGTGTTCCCTTTAAATTATAAAATTTTCTTTACTCTGTCTTTAAAAAATCATAATTATGAAGTACCTTCATAACACCTGCAGAAACCTTGGAATATAGAAAATATCACTATTATTATTAGTTTTAGTTAACGATAATAACCCTGGACCCCAGTCAGATGAAGTTCAGTAAATGCAGGCCGTGCTGTCATTGCAGTGGATGGTGTCCGCAGTCTGAATTGCAGTTCCTGTCTTACAGACATGAGCGATGGATCTCCAAAGATGAGGCAGATGGTGTTTGGGGTGGTGACGGCTATTGACCTGCTGAACTATGTGGCCACTCGTGAGCGGAGGGAACGCTCGCTGTCTGAGTGCTCGCTGTCTGAAGATCAGTGAACAACCAAGAGTATGAGAACACAATGCTGGAGTGTCCTTTTCTCTTCTCTCACACAGTTTTTGAGTTTATTTCTCTGTGAGTGGTATGCTCCATGTTAAAGAAGAATTTTGCTTTTATAAGAGCCAGTCAATATAGATTTACATGCACATTATTTTTTATTTTTTTTCTCTGTTTACCGCATGTTCTTCTTTTATCTCTCTTTATTTTACATTTTATCTGCTTTGTTAGCCAGTCAGCATAATGAAGTAATATCACAGGTCAGTCAACCACTACTTGTAGATTTGTTTACTTTGCAGATTTGATTTATTAGGGTGTATATATTTAAATGAATGTATTTTATTCTTTCAATAACTCTGCATTCGTTTGATTTAGTTTAGTTTAAGTGCTGGATTCAGGTTCTCTCTTGTCTAAGCTACAACTACATCGCCACCTAGTGACTGCAATAGTTTACAACAGGCATTGAAACTTTGACCTTCATCAGTCATGCTCTGCTTCTTGGCACAATGATCTCTGGAGCGTGAGGAGTTTTGCAGGCATGATCGATAGTAATTTACAAAGCAAATACTAAGTGTGTTTTGTAAAGCAATCTGCACCCAGACGGGGTGACTTGACATTTTTCTTGTATTGATACAAGACCTGATATTGAGTGTAAATAAATATTGGTGATTTGGACTTGCTTTAAACACACCACTCTGTGTTAAGCAAATTTGTTTCATTTTTCTATGTTCTTTTCGTCTGACCTCTTGTAAATCAAAACTGTAATGAATAGAGTCTGAATAAGATTGTTTGTATATGAGTTAATGTGATGTAAATGAATGTGCGTGAGGGTGCATTATTTTGCTCTCATGATCATGGTTTCTGTGCATGAAGCTGGAATCTCTGGCTCAGAATGTCTTTACTGTATGTCATTTGATTTGCTTTTTCTTGAATCTTATTCCTGTAATAAGTACTAGTTACAAATAAAGGCTTTATTTCCTGAAGGAATAGTGGTTGTGATGATTGTTGTCTCTACACCTGTCTTTCAGTCCAATAGCTCGTAACAGATCATTTTACCCTGAAAAATATTTACTGGAGTAAAAAGTGTGAAAACTAGCCCTATATGTAGTTCTTACATCTTGAATCATTTAACTAAATAAATTGCATTAACAAGGAATAATGTGAAAGGCATAAAAAGCCACAAATCAGTTTAATCTTTACTAAGTTTAAATTATATGAATGAACACAAAATAAGGAATACAGGAAGGTGCAGCAGCACAATGACTAGTATCTGCCTCAGTAGAAAAACAAAAGTAACTTGTTCTTCAACTGAGTTATGTGTCTGCTACACAAAATATTTGAGTTGAGTTTATGTGGAAAGTTGCAGCATTATTAATTTAGGATGCATGTTGAAAACCAGTCAACATGCACTAATTAGTCAAACTATTAATAAATCCAGGGAAATATTTGAACTTTCAGTCATTTGAGCATATTTAAACAACTTAACATATTTCATAATAGGCTGAGCCACTGCTATATTAACAACACATACACTTTAATGATGTACTGCAAAAGCCTCCATACAGTCTCTAACTATTTAAACCTGATGAAGAGCGCCGTCTGCTGGGGTTAGGAAGATTCTTACATAATATCTAGATGTAATAATGTGGTCTCGACTGCTGGACTGTATGAGAGCTCAATATTTGTTTTGTCTGTTCATTGCCAGTGTTTTTTTTTTTTTATCAGTAGAATCTTTAGTGTTAAAATGTATGAAATTATATAAATATGCTGTTATGCAGCATTGCATCTTCAAGAGCCTCGTCATATTAGCAACCAAATAAATCAGCATGCGCACAGTTTTAGACAAAATTAAAGAGGTTTTTTAATAGCAGTAGTAGCAGTATTTTACACTTCTTGCCCCCAAATAAAAATGTCTCCTAATTTCTCTTTATGGATCTCTATGGAGTTTCTTTTGTGTCTTTTTTATTCAATCAAAAATACTGTGCTTGAGAGCAAAACTAATCATTTTGTAATTAAAAAATAAAAGATTGCAAAAAAAAAAAAGAGTCTTCTTAAGGCTCAAAAATAAAGAAATTGAAAACAAATTAATTTTCAGTGCATGTAAATCTTTGAAAAATCTTATTTTTCTTTATGCACTTCACAGGGGCGATTCTAGGATTTGTTTAATGGGGTGGCACAGGGGGGACCAAGAACCAGCCAGGGGGAGGGCCATAGGAAAAGTCATGTAAAAGTCACATAAAAATGGCACTGCACAAGTGCCTAGACAACTCATCTCTCTTTTTATAAATAAAAACCACTGATCAGACAATACATGTTCCCAACTTTTATTGTCCAAACAGACAGTGTATGTGTGTGTGTGTGTGTGTGTGTGTTTGTGTCTAGTGAACTTTTTGTAAAGAATGATCATGTTCTGACTTTCACCCGTTGCTGCAGATAGATGGCTGCTGGTGTAGTCCTCACTGGCCCTCATCTGCTAATTTGCTGGCCAACTTGGTCCTGCCCGGTGGATTGGCTCTGACCTGCACTGCACTGTATCTACCTGTCTTTGACATGGTTTCTTCTTGAAGAAACCTTGAATGTATTGCTGCTGTTGTCCCCTTTTCATTTTTTACACACAATTCTGTCTAGAAAAAAAAACAAAAAAAAACTCTTAACTTAATCATCAAATAGTATATTTAATAGCCATATTCTCATCTGATTAAAGACAAAATCATTTAAATGTGAAGCTGTTCTTGGACATAGCAAACGAAAATAAAAAATACAAGACTACCACGCAAAAACGTTTGTTTATTCAATACAAACAGGTGTTTACTATTCTACATCTTAAAATTCCAAGTGTCAGAACGCTAACATTATTAAAACCCTACATTTTAGTGTTTATCATGTTACTGCAGACTATTTGGGAAAGTGATTTTGCCTTTAATCTTTGAAACAACAGGAAGAAACAAAACATAACGATTTCTATTTTAAGCGGTGCATCGTGGCAACACAAATAAGTACAAAATCTAAGTAGCTTATATATATAGGCCTATAATCAGGGCTCGAATTGAGGGGGGATGCGGGGGGATGGCATCGCCCTGGTCGAAAAAAATGACAAAAAGCATCCCCTCTGTAAAACCACCATCCCCTTTGGATTATTAATTTTGTGTATTAGATGGCAAAATTTGTCAGGCCCACAACCTTGCTTAACTTCTGGCCCAGTTCTGGCTGGGTCCCCGGCCCAAAACTGGCCCACACACTGAAAACCGACTCAAACTATTTCCTCTGGCCCAGATGCGGCCCACACCCTGTAAAATGACTCTTATTTATTGACGTGGCCCAAATCTGGCCCGCATACTGTAGAGTGACTTCTATTATTTTATGTGGCCCAGGTCTGGCCCAGACACTTTAAGGCAGATCTGGCTGAGACTCGGCTTGGTCCCCGGGCCGAATGTGGCCCAGAAACTGCTAAATGTAATTCAGCAGTGAAACACAAATACAACCATTTAAAAACATTAAAAAGGCTTTAATTATAAAAATACCAAATACTTTAATATAAATATATATTAACAATGAACAAATGCACTACAGTATAAACATTAACACACTTTTTAAACCACAAAGTAACAAGTAAATTATATTTACTATTATAAATATATATATATATATATATATATATGTGTGTGTGTGTGTGTGTGTGAAGAGCTCATGTTTTTTTATTGTGCATTCCAATTAATCTCAATCAAACTGCAGTCGGGTTATTTTGATTAGGTAAAAATAACTAATAAATACTAGCTAACTAACACAATAAAACATAAAAAACATGATTTTTGAAAAAAAAAAAAACGCAGTTATCTGTTTTTGCAAGTCGGCGGCACTGAGAACTACTCTGAAGAGGATGCAGTCCGCACTCATTACATCCCTCTGTTGTTGGGACTGTCTGGTCCCAGGAGCTGGGTTACACAAAATTACACAAAACGACTCAAAACTACTCAAAACTACTCAAAACTACTCAAAACTACTCAAAACTACTCAAAACTACTCAAACACACACACACAGACAGCTTGACATACATTGACAAGTTCTGTAATCCTACTGTGTGTGTGAGAGAGAGAGAGAGAGCGAGAGAGAGAGAGAGAGAGAGAGTACACATTTCAGCGTATGTTTCTTTTTTTTCTGTTGTAAATGTTTGTTGCACATTTTGATGCCTGATGACAGGGGTAGAGGACTCCCACATAAAGCACTGTCATGATAATAGCATTCCATCCAGAACCAAACTGTTTCTAGTTTTGGTTTTGTTCAAACCTACCATGGAAAACACACTGCATCTGAATTTGAATTTGGGGAAGCCTCAGTGCTTTATATGGGAGCCCCCTAACCCTGTCATCAAGGCATCAAAATGTGCAACAAACACAACAGAAAAAAAAAGAAAAAAAAAATCATAAGCTGAAATGTGTTCTCTCTCTCTCTCTTTCTAAAACACACACACACACACACACACACACACACACACACACACACACACACACACAGACAGCTTGACATACATTGACAAGTTCTGTAATCCTACTGTGTGTGTGTACAGTATGTACATTGAGCACTGCTGTTCAGTTGGCATGTTTGGGGCCAAATTTCTTTGTATTTTTGATCCTTTTTTAAATATGTAAAACAATTTATTTTATTTGGATGAATTTGTCTGTCTTTTATCAGATTCACCAACTGTTATAACATCTCTAGTACTTTCCTTTCAGGAAGCCAAAGCTAAGTTAAAGCTTCTGGTTGCAAAGCAGTTGGAGAGGTTTTTATTTATTTATTTTATTTTTTTTTTTTTGACTGCATCAGTAATACTTTATCACGAATTTGGCTATATTCCCCAATATCAGCTCTCACTGTCTTTTCACAGGCAAGTGATTTCGTAGAGGAATCTTAAAATCGAAAAAAAAAAAAAAAATGAAGGGGTTACCTACAGCATTCATCAGATCTTTCTCTTCCAACTTACACTCCATGTGCGCGCGCATCCATGTTGCTTAGTAACGAACGCGTTTGTGGCAGAATCGCACATAGACATAATATACGTATATTATGTCTATGGAATCGCACAATTTAAACGGAATCAACAACATCCTAATTTCTGATTGGCTGGTAGGTGGCATTTAACTCTGTATAACTCGAGAGTCGAGAGAGCTATGAACTCGGCAGAAAACTTACCTCCGTATTCCCTCATCTATTTGTATATTAATTGTATAGTAATTGTAGCGGGACAAGATATCCCTTCTCAGCGTGTGAAATACAAGGTGTGGTGTGAGAGCGTGTGAACTGGTTGAAATGCGTGAGTCTCACGACTTGAGAGCCCTGCTGTTTGTGTGTGAGAGAGAGCGAGCGTTAGACAGACAGGATATTTTTAATGAATTGTTTTGAATGAAAAGGTAAAGCATGTCCTGTCCCAGGCTGAGAACATAGAGATGGCACACCTGCTTGTCAAGATTCTAATGTCCCACTTCCAGGAACATGAAGATGGACCGGTTTTGCATGCAGACGCAAGTATTTAATTTTCTTCTTTCCACTTCACTAAATTATATTATGTATTCTTATTTGTGTATTGTGTGTTCCCTACAGGTTGCAGCATCTGCATCTGATACTGAGAAGACACTCAATCTACATGCCAGTCCTCGTTTGATAGGTTAGTGTCATTACATGTGATGAAGTAGAAACATTTAGGCCTACTAATGGTTGAGATATAAAATTGTTAACATTGCTATGGTATAGACGGTTTCATCGGGCGCACGCGCCTGGACCGAAGTTAACTTCCGGTCTGTGTTTGTTTATCGGTCTTGTTAGTGCACGGCGCCGGCTACAAACACAGTTAAAGTTAAAGTGATGAGTAATCCCACAGGTTGTTGTGCTGTGGGATGTGTTTCACATACATTTATTTATGTGTGGCGACCCGCCACGATATCAAAACGGAATGATTTTCCAAATGGCTTCGTTGAATAAACATGAGCACGTAATGCACGTTTAAAAATCAAAACGAGGCGCGGGTGTTTTTATATCACTGTATTTCTGAAGGACAACTGTCTTTAGAAAATGTTCGATGTCATTTTCATTTCATCTAGCAAGTTATATGCCTGATAAAGCAGCGTTTGTAAGCTCAGCGCTGCTTTGTGTAACTACAGCCCAAAAGCCGTTTCCGAGGGAACCTCTAGTTCTCCCGCTTTAAAGCGCCTCCTGCTGGCAGAGGATGAATTTGCATTTTTGATAAGTCAGTCCAAGTAGTTATCGCTGCATCTCAGTCCGTCTGATTTACGCAGCAAACATATTTTGCTTGTTATCAAAACATAATCTACTCTAGAGGGACTTAGGGTCCGTGTACGTTGTGTTCATTCGTTTTTTGATTAAATATTGAAAATAGAAACATGAGAACACGGCACCATTTTCATTTTTCGTTTTGTCAAAAAAATGAAAAAACAAGAAATCGCCTTGATCTGCCGTTTTTACATTCAGGGTTAGAAAATGGATAAACAGCTCGAATGTTCGATTTTCACGTGTGGGAGGGAATGAAACGCACCTTTTCACTGATTGGTCAAGCAAAAATGAAGCGGTGCCGTCATCATGTCGTCTTCAGTACTGTGTAACAGAAGACGAGTCCTCCGCTGTTAAAGTGTTTATTGCAACTCCTGCATGTCATCTCTCTCTCATCAAACAACCAGACTAACAAATGAACGGGGTTTACTTCTGTGTAGGCATAAACTCTATATGGCAATTATTAGGTGCTTATTGCAGAAATATGTATGTAGCTCGGATCTGCAGCTACATTACCCTTTTAGTCTATTTCTTTGGCGCACCGCACATTTGATTTAGCTGTCCAGTTATCAAAATCTGTGTGGCAAGGCTGCGTGACGCACTGGACAACACTGGACGAATGCATTTACTTTATAGTGAAGCGCAGAGCAGTATTGATTTTAGTATATCCAGCAGTCATAACTTTTATTTTAGACAGTACAGTTTCATTAATAATGAGTATAAATTGATTTAATTTTAGACACAAAACAGTCTGTTTTATTTGACTTAAAACACAGGCGTTTCGTTCTTGAATGAATCCGAGTCTTTGAATGAATCGTTTGAGTGAGTGGTTCAATGACCCATTTGCTTTGCTCCTGAAAAAAATCTGCATTTTGAACGAATCGGTTGAATTAATGACTCTATGACTCATTCATCAACACAATGACTTGCCGCCACCTACTGGCGATCTAAACTTCATAATTCAAGTAGCCTATCCAGTTGTTTCATTTTGTCACTCATTTCATATTTCTGTAGGCTACTCAAAATGTTTTTGTTTAAAACAATCTCATTCCATAATGAAATTGTTGTGTTAATGCATTTACTACTGTCTGAGCAGCACTAATTCTGTAAATACATTAACTTAAGATGCAGCTTCTGTGCCACAGTGCAAAGATGGCTTTGCCTGGTACTGATTTAATTGGTAACACCTATAATGTCATATTTTCAAATATTGACTAAATTCAGGAATTTAATATTAAAGGTGACAGACATATTTTATAAAGTTAGAAAAATGCCCTTTTCTATAAAAATAGCATGCATTATATACATGTGTAACATGCCGTCAGATAATGACAGTATCATATAAACTTCTCAATGAAAAAAACTCACGCTAAAATCAATACTGGTCTGCACTTCACTATAATGTAAATGTTCACTATAATGTAAATGTCACGCAGCTTTGCCACACAGATTTTGATAACTGGACAGCTAAATAAAATGGGCTGTGAGCCAAAGAAATAGACTAAAAGGGTAACGTGGCTGTAGATCTGAGATACATACATATTTCTGCAATAAGCACCTAATATTTGCCATAGAGAATCTATGCCTACACAGGAGTAAAGCCCTTGTCTAGGCGCTGCCCCAGTATGGTTTGTGTCAAGCCACTTGTTAGTCTGGTTGTTTGATGAGAGGGAGATGAACGCAGGAGTTGTCAATAAATGCTTTTATTCTGTTGCACAAAACTGAAGACGACATGATGACGGCACCGCTTCATTTTTGCTTGACCAATCAGTGAAATGGGGCGTTTCATTCCCTCCCACACGTGGAAATCGAACATTCGAGCTGTTTATCCATTTTCTACCCCTGAATGTAAAAACGGCAAATCAAGGCGATTTCTTGTTTTTTCATTTTTTTTGAAAAAACGAAAAACGAAAATGGTGCCGTTTTCTCATGTTTCTATTTTCAATTTTAAATCAAAAAACGAATGCACGCAACGTACACGGACCGCTTAGCTGTTGTTACTGATTGTATTTGGATGTCTACCGGAAGTTAAGTTAGGGCCACAAAAGCGCGCATGCGCAGTAACGTTTGTTTATGTTGTTGCCGTTGAAACCGTCTATACGATTGTTAAAATGGAATTGTCTTGAAGGTAGTTCTTTGAAATGAGTTGTGAAAATTTTTTATTATTTTTATTTTTCTATTTTAGGTATGGCAGAGCCGGCAAATGCTGTACGGTGGATGATAAGCCTAGAGGGCTGTGTTATTTGTGAGTGTGTCCAGTCAACATTTTTGATTGCAGTTGCAACAGTGTTTGCTGTGTACTACATCTTCAACCTGCAGTATCAAGAGGAGGCTTGTTGCATGTTAGAATTTCTTCAAAGGTAAGTGTTTTCCTTTTTGCTTATGTTTTTTTCACTCTCTTAGAATCTATGGTAACACTTTATAATACGTATACAGTAAAAAAAAAGTAGTAAATAATTTGCAAACTAGTTAACTCTAGCCTTTCTCCTGTGTTCTCCTTGAGTTCATCATCTGAAACACTGGTGTTATTCACATATCAGACACTGGGAGAAAATAGGAGAAAGGCGTGTAGGTCCACAATAAACCCAAAGAAGGAGACAGCATCTATATAGATAGTTTGCAAATGATCTATAAGTGCTTTGTTACTGCATACCTATTATAAAGTGTTACCAAATTAATCTAAATTCTAAACCAAATTAATCAATCAGAATTTTGAAAAATGGTTATTGTATACTTTGGTAATTTTTAACTCAACTGTCCTTAGACGCTTCATTGGAATAAACCCAGAAAAAGGCTCAAAGACCTGCAGAGGCAAGGTAGTCTCCAAGAAGACGGGGAAGGTGGTGAATAAGAAATCTGCTACAGTCAATCCAAAGGTTGCCTCTCTACTAAAAAATCTCATGGATTTCGAATGGGATTTCATCTAGGCAAGTGAAGTTGCACATACATTCTCATTAAATACAGTTCTTAATACAACATATTTCACCGTTTAAACACATATACAATATTTCTTACATTTAAACTTGTTTAACAAGCATTTTAGAAGTAAAAAATGTAACATTCAAAAGTAATCAGTCGAAAAAGACTGATGCGACTCGTTTAGGTTACTGACATCGCGTCCCTGTAGTTTGCTTTGCATAAAATAAAATAATTTACAGCAAAGAAACGGTTTTATAGATAAAATATACACAAACCTATATTTGACCAAATAAATGCAAGTCGGCGGCACTGAGAACTACTCTGAAGAGGATGCAGTCCGCACTCATTACATCCCCTCTGTTGTTGGGACTGTCTGGTCCCAGGAGCTGGGTTACACAAAAACTACTCAAACACACACACACACACACACACACACACACACAAAAGATTTTATAATGATAATGATTTTATTAAAACCATGATTTTTTTTTACATGCACACTATAAAAGCAACTGATGCAAGCTGTTAATCAGTTAAGTTGGTCCACTAATGTTGCTCAAATGCTCTGTTACCTCCCCCTCTTCTAATCACTTGCCGAACCGGTCACCCCTCTTTGTTCCAGGACCTCGCAATTTGCAAATTAAGCACTGCTCATACTAGTGGTGTGGAAGAAACGGTTGTTATTTTAGTTGAAGCGTAAAAGCTAAATTTAAAAGGTAAAATAATACAAAATCATCAGTCGATTAAAAATATTGATGTCGACTAATTATCAGCGTCGACGCAGTCGATTATATCAACCAGTCGTGACAGGCCTATTTACAATAAATCTTGAACTGATAAGAAATTATACAATTAGCAATTAAAAAGAGAAAAGAAGCATTTTCCACTTCTATGAATAATTAAAAATTTTATGTGAGTTCCCTTCACTGAAAAAAAAAAAGACTTGCGCAGGTTGCCAGATTAACGACACCAACAGGAACGAGCGCACATTAGGATGAATACAATTAAATACACTGTGTTTTCCACCAACTGGCAACCCGCGGTGCTGAAATACAATTGGGTGAACTGGCAGTGGGCGGGTTTCACAAACCATAACAAACACAGACATTCCGGGCCGGAATGCACATTTTCAAAGGAGAATAACTGACTGTAGCATTGTTTTTCACATGTTTCTATTTTCAATTTTAAATCAAAAACGAATGCACGCAACGTACACGGACCGCTTAGCTGTTGTTACTGATTGTATTTGGATGTCTACCGGAAGTTAAGTTAGGGCCACAAAAGCGCGCATGCGCAGTAACGTTTGTTTATGTTGTTGCCGTTGAAACCGTCTATACGATTGTTAAAATGGAATTGTCTTGAAGGTAGTTCTTTGAAATGAGTTGTGAAAATTTTTATTATTTTTATTTTTTTATTTTAGGTATGGCAGAGCCGGCAAATGCTGTACGGTGGATGATAAGCCTAGAGGGCTGTGTTATTTGTGAGTGTGTCCAGTCAACATTTTTGATTGCAGTTGCAACAGTGTTTGCTGTGTACTACATCTTCAACCTGCAGTATCAAGAGGAGGCTTGTTGCATGTTAGAATTTCTTCAAAGGTAAGTGTTTTCCTTTTTGCTTATGTTTTTTTCACTCTCTTAGAATCTATGGTAACACTTTATAATACGTATACAGTAAAAAAAAAGTAGTAAATAATTTGCAAACTAGTTAACTCCTAGCCTTTCTCCTGTGTTCTCCTTGAGTTCATCATCTGAAACACTGGTGTTATTCACATATCAGACACTGGGAGAAAATAGGAGAAAGGCGTGTAGGTCCACAATAAACCCAAAGAAGGAGACAGCATCTATATAGATAGTTTGCAAATGATCTATAAGTGCTTTGTTACTGTATACTTATTATAAAGTGTTACCAAATTAATCTAAATTCTAAACCAAATTAATCAATCAGAATTTTGAAAAATGGTTATTGTATACTTTGGTAATTTTTAACTCAACTGTCCTTAGACGCTTCATTGGAATAAACCCAGAAAAAGGCTCAAAGACCTGCAGAGGCAAGGTAGTCTCCAAGAAGACGGGGAAGGTGGTGAATAAGAAATCTGCTACAGTCAATCCAAAGGTTGCCTCTCTACTAAAAAATCTCATGGATTTCGAATGGGATTTCATCTAGGCAAGTGAAGTTGCACATACATTCTCATTAAATACAGTTCTTAATACAACATATTTCACCGTTTAAACACATATACAATATTTCTTACATTTAAACTTGTTTAACAAGCATTTTAGAAGTAAAAAAAATTAACATTTAAAAGTAATCAGTCGAAAAATACTGATGCGACTCGTTTAGGTTACTGACATCGCGTCCCTGTAGTTTGCTTTGCATAAAATAAAATAATTTACAGCAAAGAAACGGTTTTATAGATAAAATATACACAAACCTATATTTGACCAAATAAATGCAAGTCGGCGGCACTGAGAACTACTCTGAAGAGGATGCAGTCCGCACTCATTACATCCCCTCTGTTGTTGGGACTGTCTGGTCCCAGGAGCTGGGTTACACAAAAACTACTCAAACACACACACACACACACACACACACACACACACAAAAGATTTTATAATGATAATGATTTTATTAAAACCATGATTTTTTTACATGCACACTATAAAAGCAACTGATGCAAGCTGTTAATCAGTTAAGTTGGTCCACTAATGTTGCTCAAATGCTCTGTTACCTCCCCTCTTCTAATCACTTGCGAACCGGTCACCCTCTTTGTTCCAGGACCTCGCAATTTGCAAATTAAGCACTGCTCATACTAGTGGTGTGGAAGAAACGGTTGTTATTTTAGTTGAAGCGTAAAAGCTAAATTTAAAAGGTAAAATAATACAAAATCATCAGTCGATTAAAAATATTGATGTCGACTAATTATCAGCGTCGGCATGATCGATTATATCAACCAGTCGTGACAGGCCTATTTACAATAAATCTTGAACTGATAAGAAATTATACAATTAGCAATTAAAAAGAGAAAAGAAGCATTTTCCACTTCTATGAATAATTAAAAATTTTATGTGAGTTCCCTTCACTGAAAAAAAAAAAGACTTGCGCAGGTTGCCAGATTAACGACACCAACAGGAACGAGCGCACATTAGGATGAATACAATTAAATACACTGTGTTTTCCACCAACTGGCAACCCGCGGTGCTGAAATACAATTGGGTAAACTGGCAGTGGGCGGGTTTCACAAACCATAACAAACACAGACATTCCGGGCCGGAATGCACATTTTCAAAGGAGAATAACTGACTGTAGCATTGTTTTTCACATAAACAAGTATGTTAACTCAGCATGTTTCTTAAATGTCTGCAAACATATTATGGTATTTTTATGCTTTAGTAGAGTCAAAATCCTACATACAGCACCTTTAAGGCTAGAAGGGAGAGAGCTGTGGCTACTGGGCATGCACACATCAATATAGCGTAACTTTTGTCACACTGTACAACAATAATTACTATTTTTACATTATTGTATGGGGTAGGTTTAGTGTTGGGGTAGGTGTAGACATTAATAAAACACAATCTAATAGGTAGAAAATTTAATTTCATTGTTAGTTTCAGGTCGGAGCTGTATCCCTTCTAGCCAAAACCCTGTATCCCGTGTAGCCACAACTCTTTGGGCATTATTTCCAGAGCATGATGCATGATGGGATACACTAAGCCTCAATTACCTCGAGATAGTGAGGATTTAGTGTGCGATAAGGGCACTGCACTTTGGCGTTAAGACCTGGGATGGTTGTGGCTAGAAGGGATACAGCTAAAACCGGAAGCTAACAATCAATTACATTTTTCTACCTATTAGATTGTGTTTTATTAACGTCTACACCAACCCCAACTGTACACCTACCCCTTACAATAATGCAAAAATAGTAATTATTGTTGTACAGTGTGACAAAAATTACGCTATATTTATTGACAGGCACATGCCCAGACGACAAATTTGTATAGCCTACCATCTATCCTTAACCACCTGGTACAGTCTTGCACACTTACTTCCTGTCACGTGCACATGCTCTCAAGTGGCCAAGACCGCAAGTGTGGGTATTTGGACAGGGCAATTGCCTCCTTTGATTCGTTCAAAAACGTGGATTCATTCATTAACGAAACACCGCTGTGTGTTGCTAGGAGACACACAACAGTTATGCTGTAGCTTTGATTGGAATTTTCTTTTACGAAATTGAGCAAAAACAGTCAATATTGTCTAAAATGTAAGTCACTTAATTTTAACTTCTTGTTTATTGAGCTACTATTGAATACAATAAGTATCACATTGCAATTTTGCTGATATTCGGGGAAGTCTCTTTGTTGTGTAATGTAGGCCATTTTTCTACCACAGTATACCTCTATAACTTGTGAGTTACTTTGTGTGTGCTATTGCGCTCATTTGTTTTTATTTCTGCATGAATCTCTCACTTACTCAGACAGGCCACGCAAGCCTCTTCTGGCACAACATCAATACATTATCAGTCGCCGTTTACACTGAATGCAATAAAATCAGAATCATTCTCGCGTGAAATTTTTTGGTGGCCTAGTTTCAGTACTTCCCTAGTTGTTTTTGTTATTGATGTTTTGATCAGGTTTCTTGTCTGGTCGGGCAAGTAAAATTCCCTCTCATGAGCAAACTGTTCTCAAATTTGCTAATCTACGAATGCATTTTGGGATGGGCAATAACCACCTAACAAATTATACCTAATTATAACTAATTAAACCTAGTACCTAACACGTCAATGACGTGGTAACAGTCCTACAAAGAGATAAATATTCTGAAGGTCATTTAAGGACTTTTTTTTGGAGTAGTCCTACTAGT
Source organism: Onychostoma macrolepis (assembly GCF_012432095.1). NCBI lineage: Eukaryota > Metazoa > Chordata > Actinopteri > Cypriniformes > Cyprinidae > Onychostoma > Onychostoma macrolepis. The sequence goes on from NC_081163.1 coordinate 30,680,603, forward strand.
GTTCTTTCTCAGGGTTTAAGCACCCATTTTATTACAAAGAGCTATGGAATATTCTGGTTAGTCAGATACAAAATGAGCAGGCCTCTTTTTAATCATGAAAACGAAACTATATTTGATGGTTCAATGCAAAGTATCAGCGCCAATTTATTATTGACTCCAAAATCCCTATTTGCATAGGCCTAAATTATATTTTAAATAATGACTTTTTAAATCATGACTCAAAATAATTATTTCTAACATGGGTAACAAACATTGGAGTATTATATACATTCTAACTGATAGAAAGAACTAAAAATGCAACTAAAAATAAATCATTTTCGCACTCAACTTCTGAAATTCATGTATCTTTGATACATTGCCCTTGCAATAATGACAGACTGAGTGTACATTAATACGATATTTGTGAGTTGAAAAGGTCTTGTAGCTTGGCTTAAAGTTTCCAAAAGGAAAGGAGACTATTTAAATTTAGAAACAATCGGCAACAATGAAAAAAAAATTGGATGTATTATTATTAATCTATTACTTTTTCTATGGACAAGTTAACTAACATGACATTTTAGATTTCTTTCTTTTACTGACTCCTATGTAGAGAAAAAAAAAGATCAAAATACAAATACAGTATTTTGAAAGTACATAAATAATTCATACATACATTATACATACATAAATAATTCAACAGCAAGCAACTTGCTAATGAAAGTTAAATTAGCTTGTAGCTGGCTGCTGACAAGCTTTGATTTCCACACTGTTGATATGCTTTGCATTGACTGGTGAGGAGTATCCTGAATTAATATTTTAATAGAAACTGATTAACAATTTATTTTTTTTGTTTTTTTACAACATGTAGTTAGAATTTACTCGATTTTAGGTTTGAATCCATCAGTCAATTCCAAGAATTGATTCCAAACTAGTATTTCCTATTCATGATCATGTGATCACTAGGGACTGTTGGGCCGGTGTTGGCCATCACTACTGATATTGAACTTACAATGAAATGTTAAATTGTGAAATTTACCAAACAAATTATGAAAAATGATTTGTACAGAATAATATTAATGAAGGCATAATTTCATTCCATACAACTAAATTTAGTTCAAAAAGACAATACATATATATAACCCAATTTATCACAGTTAAGTTACTGCTAATGTGTGAACAATTGATGTCTGGGTTAGCTTTTTTGTGATAGTGAATTGAAATTGTTAAACTGAATGCTCTTCTGAGGACTTGATTCTCTGGGGCCAGTTGCACCAGTTGGACGTACACCTAGCTGTAAGACTAGCTGGACATAAAATGCACCTCAAGTCCTATCTAGAATAATACCTCTTGCACCATCTAGGCATAAATCACAGACTGGAGATCATCACATCAAACACACTAAATCTTAGTCAGAGTGAAAAGTCTTGACTTGGTGAAAATAAAATGGATCACTGTGTGATTGTTTCAATAATTTGCATGAATTCATTTTTATTTTTTTTTCATTATTTGGCTCAACAGTCATTTCAATCTGCTAGAACCAGTAAATTTAAGTTTGTAACCATAGCAAAATAAATGGTATCTTAACTATCACTGGTAGAATGTGTCAGCATTGACACTGGGTGTATCTGCACCTAGTCATAGTTTTAGATCGGGGCATCAATCTCGAAACATCAAACATCAAACAGCCTGCAGATTTTAGCTCCAACCTAATTATACACACCTGATCCAGCTAATCGAGTCTTTCAGGCTGATTTGAAAACTACTTTGTTTGTGGGTTAGAACTAAACTCTGCAGGGCTGCAGCCCTCAGGGAACTGAGTTTGACACCCCTGTTTTAGATGGTGTAAATATTTGTCACAAGGTAAAAAGCAAAGCCCAGCATAGGGTTTACACCCAACCTTTTTTTTTTTTTTTTTTTTTTTTTTTTATATACATCTAGCTGGTGCAATTGACTTCCGCCGTTGGATTTGACCCTCTCCAAATGACTCGGAATTGGGTCCCAGCCCCACTCCATATTTCCATGCAGGAACACACAATATTTGCTTCACAGTGCTGAATGGAGCCGTTTTCTCTGACATCTGCAGCTTGTGCTTCTACATGATAGTTGGGTTTGGGGGGCCTGAACTACAGCAGCTGATACAGGAAATCAGCAGCCTAATAAAGAGTACCACAAAGTATTTTGTCGGCCTATTTTAAAATAAAAATACTAAAATACTAAACTAAAATGTATTAAAACACAAATTTGTTTTTCAAAGTCTATAAAATACAACATACAAAATAGTATTTTATTTTTCAAATAGCATACATATTTTAAATAGGCTAGGCCTACATGTATTTGAAATACTGCCCATCCCTGCTTGAGCTCATGGCATAGCAGAACAGCGTTTTCTGTGGACAAGGGCACGACTAAAATTTAGACATTTAATGTCAATATTCCATTGGTTCAGAGAAAAGAACAGACACCCCGTCGTAGCCAATCAGCGCCCATTCCAAGTCTATGCTATGCCATTCAGTACAGTAGTTAAATGTTCACAAATCATGTTATAAACATTCATAAGAGCACTAGACAAAGTTAGCAGCTATATAGCAATGGTTATTAATAAAAACTATAACAGTAATACATTGTTGCATGAATAATAAACAACTGATAAAATTATCCACCCCAAACTATAGTACGGTAGGCCTATTAACAAATTTTGATGCAATAGGGTATGATTTAAAAACGATCATCCCTCCAAAACAGAGAAAACATCTTCCACATCTACATGTCTGTGTCTTTTAAAGTGTTTATAGTGTATATAATGAGTTGTATTTCTTTGTCATTATAGCTGACAAACAATGGCCAGCGCTCGTTGCCGCTGTTATCACTCTTGGTGCTCGTGCACGATGCATATCTTCACACAGACGATTGAGCGCTTGGTTCTGGTAAAAACACAAAATGCACACAAACTTGTCCTTGCTCTTGATATACAATCACTGGTGAACACCGCTTTGGTTTTAATGGGAAAAAAAAAAAAAAAACTATCCGAGGGTCAGTGTTGGGTAAGTTACTTTCAAAAAGTAATTAATTACTATTACTAATTACATCATCAATATTGTATTTAAATTACTTTACTAATTACTTTGTCAGAAAAGTAACTTAGTTACTCAATAAGTAACTTAATATTTTAAATGCTAATTAGGCTACATCTTAAAATCCCTATAACCCTTAATAGAAATTAAACTCTTTATTCTTTTAATTTGAGTCAAACATAGAATAGTTTAACCTTTTAGATTTACAACTGTAATACTTCTTTGGTTAACAAACAGAAATACTCCGAATAACAAAATATCTGGGGAAAAAAAGCTTAAGAACAGTTAAACAATACATTTCAGTTTGGCAAGGTGTTCACGAAAAGCCCAACTAGTAAAAATCCGTTGAATCTGCTGAATAAAGCAGTGTCAGATCGCGCGGTAAATTCTTCATAGCAGGACTTCTTTCAAAAGCGATGAAAATTAGACACATCTTTTTTTTTTTTTTTTTGTATCAATGTGGATTTGCGCAGTTTGTCAGTGAACAGCGGCTCTGTGTAGTAAATGCTGCTCCATGTGAATTCACGCACGTGATGGAAATTATGGCTGATTACAGACAAGATGCGCATTAAATATTGCATGCAATATATAGTGCATCCCTAGATTACATAATCAGGAATATTCCTTTTCGATTTGAACTCGTTCAATTTAAAAGTAGACACTTCAAGCTTTCATATATGGGAAAGACTGTATCTCGCTTTCATAAGGATTACATAATCAGAGAATATTCGTTTTCGATTTGAATTCCTTCAATTTAAAGTAGACACTTCAAGCTATCCAGTGGATATATTATTTGACTATTGCGATAGATCGAAGTATTGCGTTTACATGAGGTAAAGATTAATCGCAATATTGCCAAAGTCTCATTATAATCGCATTAAGAGGGTGCATGTAAACGCACTCAGAAGTGCTCATAATCGCAGCAAGCATAATCGTATTAACATAGACGCCAATTTTAATCGAAATACACAGGCATATTAACACCTTAACTGCAGTAAGCTAATTCAGCAACCTGCGCCGCTCTGCTGTTCTCGCTCCGTGCTTCCAGCCCGAGCCGCTTTCAGTACCCGCGCAGCTCTCAGCTCGTCCCCTTCTGCTATCCGGTGAGTTATAAAAGAGCAGATTTCTAGCGACGTTGTTGCAAATGTCGCACCGTGAGTGTGGCTCGTGCAGGCGATCCTGCACGATGCAGAAGGGCAGTGAGCACGTCGCCTATCTGGGTAACGCGCTCTCACTGAAGTGGAATGCTCACTCAGAGTATGAGTCTCGCTCTTCTCCGCTCGTTGACCGCCTTCAATGAAGGCAGCCCCGCTCTCCCTTTTCTCCTCTCTCAGCAAAGCTCGGAGAATGAAACAACAGAGCCACGGAGCTGAGCAACCAGGTTTGAGTGCTCACTCTTCCCGCAGCGCTCTGATCCGTCGGTGTTTTTACGTGTGAGTATCAGCGCCCCTCATTACATTGAGCAGCTCTATCCTCTTGGGCGGATCAAATTAGGAAGCTACGTGTGTGTATCGCTGAAGCTGCGCTTACACAGACAGGCTGCTTTCAACGAAAGCCGGAGTCGGTCCCTGATTCACTCGTGGATCCTCAATGAAGGTGACCCCACCTCCCCTGCTCTCGCGTTTCTCTTCTCCCAGTCACCTCGGAGAAAGGAACGGTGAACTCGCGAGGCTGAACGATCAGGCTTGAGTGATTGAACACCGGCATATCTCGCGTGCTCACTTTGATCTGCCAGTGTGTTTTAATGGATGAGGATTAGCGCCCCCCATTACATAGAGTGGCTCAATCCTTCTAGGTGGATCGAATGCTGCGCTGGGCAGCCCGCCTTCGTGTCAAGGTGAGCCAGGCCTGCGTTGCAGCTCTGGCCTCTTGGAAAAACCCTCAGTGGATGGAATGGGGCGTGCCCTTGGGAATGGTCTACAGAAGGAAGGTGGTCTCGACAGACGCTTCCAACACAGGTTGGAACACAGGTCGCACCTTTCTGCCAGACCTGAATGGACACCACGTCTGTTCGGACAGCATGACAGTGGTGTCCTATATAAATTGCCAGGGTGGTCTCTCAAAGTGCCTCTTCATTCTAGCAGAGCGCCTCTTGGAATTGACTGCGTTCACTGAGAGCAAGGCATGTGCCGGGCAGGTTGAACCAGGGAGTAGACATGTTATCTCAGAGCAATGTCCCCTCAGACGAGTGGATGCTCCACCCACAAACGGTTCACAGAATCTGGGAGATCTTCGGCAGGGCAGAGGTCGACCTCTTAAGCTCAGAAGACAACTCTCATTGCCAAACTCATTTTTCGGTGGACAAAGATGCGTTGGCCCACGACTGGCCCAACCTCCTCCATCGCGCTTTTCCCCTGATCGCCCTGATCCCACAGGTAGTCAGGTGAATCAGGGAACAGAAGCACAGGGTTCTGTTAGTGGCCCCGCTCTGGAGGAACCAGCAATGGTTTGCAGAGCTGTCTCAGCTGCTCTCTGCAGCTCCTTGGCCCATCCCCCTGAGACAGGATCTCCTTTCTCAGGCGAACAGTACAATTTGGCATTCCCAGCCCGAGCTATGGGATCTGCATCTTTGGCCTCTCGACGGGAGCCTGCGAACCTCCCCGAGAGTGTACTAAATACAATTTCTCAGGCTAGAGCACAGTCAACGAGATGACTCTATGCCCTTAAATGTCTGTGTTTTCCGCCTGGTGTACAGCCTGCGATACAGACCCAATTTTCTGCGACATATTTCTGATATTGCCCTTCCTGCAAGAGCTTTTGGATAAAGGTCATTCCCCTTCCACGCTCAAGGTCTATGTAGCAGCCATAGCAGCCTCTCACGCTCCTATAGCTGGCCAATCGATTTGCAGGAACAACTTAGTTGTTCGTTTTTTGAAGGGGTCAAGGAGGCTCAACCCGCCTCGCCCCATGACCGTCCCTACGTGGGATCTGCCCACGGTGTTGAGGGCTCTGAAGAGCCCTCCTTTGAGCCACTACAGTCCATTGACCTTCGTTCCCTGATGTTAAAAACCGCTCTGCTACTAGCATTAGCATCTGTAAAGCGTATGGGAGATCTGCAGGCGCTCTCTGTGAGCCCCTCCTGCCTGGAATTTGGGCCCAGCAACTCTAAAGTCATCCTGACCAAAGGGTCTCCGGTCACGAAGCAGAGACTTTCCAAATGGATAATTGACACTATTGCGTACTCTTCCTTGGGCCAGCAATGCCCCATCGGAGTATGATCCCATTCCACCAGAAACATCGCCTCATCTTGGGCGTGGTCTAGCGGTGTGTCCATTACAGAGACCTGGGCAGCGGCCAGCTGGGCCTCACCATCCACATTTGCTGGGTTTTATAACCTGGATGTACTGGCCTTGCAGGCCAGAGTCCTTTGTATGAAGGTAAATTTGGTGCAAAATAACTGAGCGTCCGTGACAGCGGAATTTGTAGTTGTAGAGAAGAGTCACACATGTGTATCAGTAAATTTGAGGCCACAGACAAAAGTTGCAAACTTGTAGATTTTTTTCTCTCTCCCACAAACACAACACAACAGTTACACCTTCTCGAATCCTTCATTGAATGAGGCATTTGAATGAATGAATGAGGCATTTATATAGCGCTTTAATGTGTATTGCAATACACCCAAAGCGCTTTACAATCATGTGGGGGTCTCTCCTCAACCACCACCAGTGTGTAGCATCCACTTGGAATTGACTGCGTTCACTGAGAGCAAGGCATGTGCCGGGCAGGTTGAACCAGGGAGTAGACATGTTATCTCAGAGCAATGTCCCTCAGGCAGTGGATGCTCCACCCACAAACGGTTCACAGAATCTGGGAGATCTTCGGCAGGGCAGAGGTCGACCTCTTAAGCTCAGAAGACAACTCTCATTGCCAAACTCATTTTTCGGTGGACAAAGATGCGTTGGCCCACGACTGGCCCAACCTCCTCCATCGCGCTTTTCCTGATCGCCCTGATCCCACAGGTAGTCAGGTGAATCAGGGAACAGAAGCACAGGGTTCTGTTAGTGGCCCCGCTCTGGAGGAACCAGCAATGGTTTGCAGAGCTGTCTCAGCTGCTCTCTGCAGCTCCTTGGCCCATCCCCCTGAGACAGGATCTCCTTTCTCAGGCGAACAGTACAATTTGGCATTCCCAGCCCGAGCTATGGGATCTGCATCTTTGGCCTCTCGACGGGAGCCTGCGAACCTCCCCGAGAGTGTACTAAATACAATTTCTCAGGCTAGAGCACAGTCAACGAGATGACTCTATGCCCTTAAATGTCTGTGTTTTCCGCCTGGTGTACAGCCTGCGATACAGACCCAATTTTCTGCGACATATTTCTGATATTGCCCTTCCTGCAAGAGCTTTTGGATAAAGGTCATTCCCCTTCCACGCTCAAGGTCTATGTAGCAGCCATAGCAGCCTCTCACGCTCCTATAGCTGGCCAATCGATTTGCAGGAACAACTTAGTTGTTCGTTTTTTGAAGGGGTCAAGGAGGCTCAACCCGCCTCGCCCCATGACCGTCCCTACGTGGGATCTGCCCACGGTGTTGAGGGCTCTGAAGAGCCCTCCTTTGAGCCACTACAGTCCATTGACCTTCGTTCCCTGATGTTAAAAACCGCTCTGCTACTAGCATTAGCATCTGTAAAGCGTATGGGAGATCTGCAGGCGCTCTCTGTGAGCCCCTCCTGCCTGGAATTTGGGCCCAGCAACTCTAAAGTCATCCTGACCAAAGGGTCTCCGGTCACGAAGCAGAGACTTTCCAAATGGATAATTGACACTATTGCGTACTCTTCCTTGGGCCAGCAATGCCCCATCGGAGTATGATCCCATTCCACCAGAAACATCGCCTCATCTTGGGCGTGGTCTAGCGGTGTGTCCATTACAGAGACCTGGGCAGCGGCCAGCTGGGCCTCACCATCCACATTTGCTGGGTTTTATAACCTGGACGTACTGGCCTTGCAGGCCAGAGTCCTTTGTATGAAGGTAAATTTGGTGCAAAATAACTGAGCGTCCGTGACAGCGGAATTTGTAGTTGTAGAGAAGAGTCACACATGTGTATCAGTAAATTTGAGGCCACAGACAAAAGTTGCAAACTTGTAGATTTTTTTTCTCTCTCCCACAAACACAACACAACAGTTACACCTTCTCGAATCCTTCATTGAATGAGGCATTTGAATGAATGAATGAGGCATTTATATAGCGCTTTAATGTGTATTGCAATACACCCAAAGCGCTTTACAATCATGTGGGGGGTCTCTCCTCAACCACCACCAGTGTGTAGCATCCACTTGGATGATGCGACGGCAGCCACAGGACAACGGCGCCAGTGCGCTCACCACACACCAGCTACAGGTGGAGAGGAGAGAGTGTCATAGAGCCAATCAAGTGGATGGGGATTATTGGGAAGCCATGATAGACAAGGACCAGTGGAGGGAATTTGGCCAGGACACCGGGGTTACACCCCTACTCTTTACGATGAGTGTCATGGGATTTTTAATGACCACAGAGAGTCAGGACCTCGGTTTAACGTCTCATCCGAAAGACGTATCATTGCAGATACACAAATCCTATTCTACGAATCACAAATCAAGAAACTCGTACGCTCACATGTTTTGCTACTACTGCTGCAGCGAATATGGTGCAAAACACATTCACACACCTGCTGTCAGTACACGATCCGGGATACCTGCATGATCTGTCCGCGCATGCGCGTAATGACGTAGTAGAAAACGCGCATGCGCAAATGACAATTCTGTTTTGCGACGATTTACGACACTGCACGATCTGTTCCATGCTTACTCATCTTTGTACCGCGAAACGCTCACAGCGAAAGAAAATGGAGTACAGCGAAGGTAAAGAAAAGTTTGGTCTTTGGTCTAAATAATAAATGGTCTAAATAATAAATGTATCCATCAGGTCAAAAGCTGTCACAGATGCCAAAAGAATGACCCCATAAAGACTGTGTCTCCTGCCCTTCACCCTATTAAGGTAGAGCTTACCTTGGTTACCTAGGTAGCAACAAGTTATGTATAAGGTGATGTGGTAATATTACATATCTCCACAGGTGAAAGAGCCGTGGGAGGTGGTCGGTATGGACCTCATTGGTCCACTGAAAAAAACTGTGAAAGACCATCAATACGTCCTCACGGTGACAGACCTGTTCACCAAGTGGGTTATCGCTGAGCCTTTGAAGTGTGGCTCCAGCACTGAGGTGGCTGAGGCACTTGTGTCAAAGCTGTACACATTTGGTATGGTCCAGAAAATCATCACTGACAGGGGCCGTGCATTTGTTAACGAGGTATGTGTCCTGATTACCCTCTCCCTTCACACAGGTCATATGACATCATCACAATTCACGCTGTTTTAAGAGGTCATTGGTCATTTCTGAGACCAATAAATATTGAAAATAATTATGTGTGTCTGAATTACGTACAGCTTAATGCACACATATTTGCGGTGCTGAACATCAAGCATGCCATCACAAGTGCATACCATCCCCAGTCAAACGGCCAAGTAAGTGTGCCATCATGACATCCTGCAAAACAGTAAATTCAACTTTAGCCAATGTATACTAAAGTGCATGTAGTAATTCCTTTCTATGTTGAAGGATGAGAGAACTAATCAAAATGTGAAGAGGACTCTCAGAAAATATGTTAATCAGCACCAGGATGATTGGGACATCCACCTGCAGGCCATAGTTTATGGAATAAACGCTGCAAAACAGGTTATTATTCAAAATGACTAGATAACATATATTACATACATGTTTTAAGAGTTTTATTTTGTGGTTCAATGCAATCTAACAAAACCTTTTGTTTCAAATTAGAGATCCACCAAGTACAGCCCGTACTTTTTAATGTACAATAGGCACCCCCGTCTACCACAGGCATTAAATGCCTGTGAGACGGATGCCGCCTTTGAATTGGCAGACCCAGAGGAGGAGCTGGAGCTAAAACTAGCTGGAGTCAAGGCCCTCAATGAAACAGTTTGTTCAGAGTTGTGTGGATGGCATGTTCAATTTGAATAAGAATGTTTGCATAGTAATTAATATATTCTTATCTTTAAGGTACGGAAAAACATTGAAAAGGCGCAGGGGAAACAAAAAAAGGCTTTTGAGGCAAAGAAAAGGAAAGGGTCAGGGGACGAGGTCCTAATTGGGGAGCCCAAAAAGAAGATGAAGAAGGGAAATTGTTTACAGGATCTCCACCAAGGGCCATTCACCCTCACATCCCTGACAGAGAAGGGTGTGGTAAGTGTGGCTATGTCAGGGAAAATACAGAAAGTCAATGTTTCGCAACTGAGGCCCTACTTTCGGCCACAAGGTATTGTAATAATCCTACTTGGTGACATAGCAAATATAAACATGACACTTGACAATGACGATTAGTCTTTACTTTCCTGTTGTGTAGACCATAGCCATGAATCTGAGGGCAGCCAAAATGATGCAGAGGACATTAGACTGGTGGACCACCAGTATGCCAATAATGGTCAACTGTGGTCCAAGAGGTTGGGTCCTCAGCAAGAACAACTGGTGAGTGCCAAACTAAACTGGAAGGTTCACATGCACAGCTTGCTGGTGTGCTTCAAACAATAAATGCATGATTGCTCATTCCTAACAGGGATATTTTTTGTTATTTCTAGCTGACCTATGTGCTGGACAGAGCACGTCCAGCAAAAGAAATTGTTGTTCTGGATGGCCCAGTGTGTCTTCAAAGGGAGGACTTTTGGAGCCTGGGGCTAGATGAGGAGGTGGAAAGCAATCTAAGTGGATATTGCCGTAAAGAGTTTGGATGGTTCTAATGCCTTTATTGTAATTATGCAAAACGTTCTGTGCTTTCAGATTGGGAATGCGTGCTTCAGGCTGGTAGAGGAGGCAGCCAGGCGACATGTATGTATTTGTATTTACCACGATGACTTGCACATAAATTTGCGTTACAGTATTTAACAAAAATGAGTACACCCCTCACATTTTTCCAAATATTCTGTTATATCTTTTCATGGGACAACACTATAGAAATGAAACTGTGATGCATCTTAAAGGGGTGGTTTACTGCTTTTTTTCTTTGCTTGATTGCGTTTATGGGGTGCAATATAACATGTCTTCGTGTTTCATTTGTTAAAAAACGCCTTATTTTTCATATATTTCACCTTTATTGTAAGCCGCTTTCTCCTTTGTCATTTGAACGATCGGTTGACTTCCTGATTCTCTGAAACCACTCCCTCAGAAACAGGCAATGGGCTCAGATTGGTTAGTTGGGCCAGTGTGTTGTGATTGGCTAAACTGCGTACTGCACATTGTCCGGAAACTTCACGCCCATTACCTTCACGGGGTGACAGTCGCATGTGCTCCGGTCAAATGTAAATAATGGTGTCAATATTGCCGTATCAGTTTGAGCCAGAATCAGACCCAGAAAGCGGTAATGAAGAGAGTCAAGCAGAACTTCCGCAAGCACGGCTCTTACAAAACGTTTCTGAATGGAAGTTTGCTGTTGTGATTACATACAATTTTTGATGTTTGTACACGTTTGTCTTATACACACAAAATAGCATTGAACTAACTGGCTACTATAACCAAACAGCGTTGGCTTGTGTTTACGTTCTTGATCAAATCGAAAAATTACGTCATAAAGTATAAATGGAAAATACATTTACAAAATTAGTACATAATTACAAATTCGGGTCCAAAATGTTTATGCAGCGTTTGTCATAGACACACGAAATAGCATTTAACTAACTGGCTACTAAAGCCAGCGTTGGCATTTGTTTACGTCCTTGATAAAACTAAAACATTACGTCTGAAATTATACATGCAAATACATTTAAAATTATTAAATCTTACTTACAGGTTGTGGCCCAACAACTGCTGCCTCTGGTTTTAAAGTTGGAACTGCTCCATGTTTTAGTAATAGTTTCTGTGTGATTATTATGCGCAGCACAGAGAGCTAAATTAGGATTGTAATTGTCAGGAACATAATCAAACATAAATTTTAACCATTGTTGATCAACTACAGCGTCCGTAGGAAGCCCGAACACAGAAGACCTGACAGCTGGGTGAAAATAACACCGTTTCGACGGCATGACTACAACTCTCCACTATAACTCTTCCTCTTCGACAAAGCCGCAGAACATGGCCTTGCCCCCTTTTTTGCATGTTCCGGAGGGAGGGGTTGATGCAAATTTATGGTTTTTTTACGTATGCAACCCGGGAAGTATCTCGGTGTAGTCCCATATGAGTCGTTTTTGTAGGCATTAAACTTCCTGATTTTTAAAAGACGATATCTCCGCTTACGTTGAACTTTTAGCGCAGCAACTTTGCAGATACTGTTCATGCACCAACAGCAACATTACACACTATATAAAATGAAAAAAGTGAAATCGCAGTAAACCACCCCTTTAATGGTTATATTTCACAATATTGTTGTTTTTACTGTATTTTTGTTCAAATAAGTGCAGCCTTGGTGAGCATGAGGCTTATTTAAAAAATATTACAAAATCTTACTAACCCCAAACTTGGTTTATGTATGTAATATTTATTTTAAATAGGCTAGTTGTGCAAGTAAAACTGGTTGTTAAAAGTTCAAATGGGTTCTTTTAGGTTCTGTAATTGCTTTTAAGAAATCTCTCAGAAAAAAAATATGTTTCACATTTTCAAGTTTAGGAGTACAGCAGCCTGGCAGCCTTTTACAGTAACCACAGTTTACCACAGTATTTGTAGTAAAACTGCAGTAACCACAAATTTACCATGGTAATAATAATAATAATACATTTTAGTACTTATGTAAGGTACTTTCATGAGGTACCCTCAAAGGTGCACCTTTGTAACTTATCTACCCTTAAAGCATGCATACTCGTATGGTACTAATATGCTCCCTTTTAGGGGTAAAGGTGCACCTTTGAGGTTACTTCCCCAGGAAAGGGCTAAAATACAATTTTAGTATATTTTATTTCTGACAGCGTAAACAACAAAAAAGGCCTATGAAATGTAAAAAAACCCCATGGCTTTAAAATCTAATATTAAGTGAGTATATTTACGGATTATATTCTTTTAATAATTTAAAAGATCGGTTTAGTTTAGAGGTATCGGTATCGACGATACTGGGCTTGAAAATATCGGTATTGGATCGAATATAAAATAAGAGGTATCGCCCATCCCTAGCTAGAAGGGATACAGCTGCGGCTACTGGGCATGCGCATTTACATATTTTCAGAGCCAACAATATAACGTGAAACCTATAAAAATTGTTTTAAAAAAGCACATAGGGCTGTAGTTTCATCACTTTAGAGTGTCGCAGTAACCTCTTTTTGCAGTAAAGGACCTGTCATAGTTTAATGAGTGGGAAGATGACATGAAGCGACGCAGGGTTAGCCGCATTGAAAACAAATGAGCGCACATGTGCATATTAAGCTCCTATTCGGGGGCGAAGTTCACAGGATTTTGTCCACAGAATGATAAGAGCACACGTTTTAACATATTATTTTATTATTTAACACTCAGTATTTAACTTAAGTGCTGCAAGCCATGCATACAGCACCGTACATGACAGATTTTCTGGTATGCAAAACAAGTATTTAAAGCACCTTAGCTTATTGCCTTTACTGTGGCAGCCAACAACAGCACAGCTTAACCCTCTGCACATATTTATATTTAGTTAAATTGAAAAAGTTTCAATTCAGTCTATCTTTTTTACCGTTTTCACATGTATTTCTATGGAGACAGGCCGTAACTGTCGGGCAAGATGGCGGATAGCAGCGGCAGCACATAATATCCGCGTTCTGTTTGGTCAGATCGCCTGTCAATCAAGCTCTTTGCGAACGGTCAGTTGCATCTACTTTCGGAAGGCCAAATTAAGTGCTTTTGCTTTGGCATAGAAACACACAGCATCTCCCGTACATGGCTGCATCAACACTACTGCTGTTACTGAAACCACCCCTTTTTTATTTGCGTGCACATTATGCAAATATTTCCACATCGTGATGTAGGCATGTGGGGGCGTGTTTGAATGAGGCGTTTTAGCCCGATCTGGATCAGCCTTCTCTTTTAGATAGAATAAATCCTTTTGTGGGAGACTTTGAGCTTTGTAACTCTGCAGATCGTATACATGCACAAACAGCTACATAACACACTAAAGAAAAGGACAAATAGAAATCGCATCATATGACCCCTTTAAATAAATGTTGTTCTTTTGAACTTCATATTCACTTTCAAATTAGACAGATGCCAACATGCCCTCAAACAAAATTTGACCCAGACTACAATAAATACAGGTTACATTCATGTAATTTTGCTTTGCAAGTAAATGTATCTTGATTTAAGAAACTTTAGATATAAACTATAGATATATACTGGAAAACAAGAAAAAAATACTGATAAAAGTTCTTTACTCCCCTTTTAATTAATCATAATTAAGGTACATTAAAAGTTATTTCCACATTTCAGTGTTTGGAAGCAGAATTGTTCAAACTTTAAGCTTTTTTTTTTTTTTTTTTTGTAAAATGAATTAAAAAGTTGCTGTGAGAACCTGTTGACCTATTGTGATCCTTTTAAATTATTCATAAATTTTTCGTTAACCCTGTCTTAAAGTCAGGCATAAAACCTGCAGAAAATATATGAATATAAAAAATATATATGTATTATTATTATTATCATTTTTATTATTAGTTTTAGTTAACGATAATAACCCTGGACCCCAGTCAGATGAAGTTCAGTAAATGCAGGCCGTGCTGTCATTGCAGTGGATGGTGTCCGCAGTCTGAATTGCAGTTCCTGTCTTACAGACATGAGCGATGGATCTCCAAAGATGAGGCAGATGGTGTTTGGGGTGGTGACGGCTATTGACCTGCTGAACTATGTGGCCACTCGTGAGCGGAGGGAACGCTCGCTGTCTGAGTGCTCGCTGTCTGAAGATCAGTGAACAACCAAGAGTATGAGAACACAATGCTGGAGTGTCCTTTTCTCTTCTCTCACACAGTTTTTGAGTTTATTTCTCTGTGAGTTGTATGCTCCATATTAAAGAAGAATTATGCTCATGAGTCAGTCAATATAGTTTTACATGTACATTTTTTTTCCTGTGTTCACCACATTCTTCTTTAATATCTCTTTATTTTACATTTTAGCTGCTTTCTCCAGTCAGCATAATGAAGTAATATCACAAGTCAGTCAACCACTACTTGTAGATTTGTTTACTTTGCAGATTTGATTTATTAGGGTGTATATATTTAAATGAATGTATTTTATTCCTTCAGAAACTATGCATGCGGTTTGGTTTGGTTTAGTTTAGTTTAAGTGCTGGATTCAGGTGCTCTCTTGTCTGAGCTACAACTACGTCTCCACCTAGTGACTGCAATAGTTTACAACAGGCATTGAAACTTTGACCTTCATCAATCTTGTTCTGCTTCTTGGCACAATGATCTCTAGGGTGTGTGAGGAGTTTTACAGACATGACTGACAGCAGTTGACAAAGAAATTACTACGTGTTTTTGTAAAGCAAACTGCACCCAGACGGGGTGACTTGGCATTTTTCTTGTATTGATACAAGACCTGATATTGAGTGTAAATAAATATTGGTGATTTGGACTTGCTTTAAACACACCACTCTGTGTTAAGCAAATTTGCTTAATTGTTCTATGTTCGTCTGACCGCTTGTAAATCAAAACTGCAACTATAGAGTGAATAAGATTGTTTGTATAGACGGTTTCAACGACAACAACATAAACAAACATTACTGCGCATGCGCGCTTTTGTGGCCCTAACTTAACGGTAGACATCCAAATACAATCAGTAACGACAGCTAAGTCCCTCTGGAGTATATTATGTTTTGATAACAAGCAAAATATGTTTGCTGCTTAAATCAGACGGACTGAGATGCAGCGATAACTACTTGGACGGACTTTTTAAAAAATTAAATTCATTCTCTGCCAGCAGGAGGCGCTTTAAACAGTGTTGCCAATTTAGGGACTTTGTCGCTAGATTTAGCGACTTTTCAGACCCCCCTAGCGACTTTTTTCCAAAAAAGCGACTAGCGACAAATCTAGCGACTTCTTGGACAAACCTTAGCGAGTCTCTGTGATCGCTGGTACTGCCGCAACGGCGAGGTCAGGGTGCACGCACCTCTTTCTCTGCATCTGCTCTGTTCAGCGGCGGCTGAGAGGAGCAGCGCGTTCAGTTAAAACAGATACTATGTTGCTTCTCTAATTTTACATGCAAATATAGCCAAAATCACAGAACAGGAATTGTCTCTGTCTTGTCTTATCTTGTGTGTATTATTTTATTTGATCAGACGACGGCTCAATTATAAAATAGGATTTTTGTGCAGAGTAACTTCTTGGAAGGGAGAGCTGGTTATGTAGTCTTAAAGGGCTGCATTTCAGTCACTATTTCATATTTATCCCGTTGATTGACAACAGAAACAGTAAAATATATAAAGGAAAACAGTTTTATTGAGAATTTAGCTGCATTAAAATACAGTATGAGCACAGAGAGACAAACAAATGTAAAAGGCAATATGACGTGATGACGTCACGAATATGCTAATTAGCGTGTGACGTCATTTAGCGACTTTTCAAACTGGCTTTAGCTACTTTCCATCGAAAGAAGTTGGCAACACTGGCTTTAAAGCGGGAGAACTAGAGGTTCCCTCGGAAACGGCTGTTGGGCTGTAGTTACACAAAGCAGCGCTGAGCTTACAAACGCTGCTTTATCAGGCATATAACTTGCTAGATGAAATGAAAATGACATCGAACATTTTCTAAAGACAGTTGTCCTTCAGAAATACAGTGATATAAAAACCCGCGCCTCGTTTTGATTTTTAAACGTGCATTACGTGCTCATGTTTATTCAACGAAGCCATTTGAAAAATCGGTCCGTTTTGATATCGGGGTCGCCACAAATAAATAAATGTGTGTGAAACACATCCCACAGCACAACAACTTGAGCCCAACTTCATTACTCATCACTTTAACTTTAACTATGTTTGTAGCCGGCGCCACTAACAAGACCGATAAACAAACACAGACCGGAAGTTAACCTCGGTCCAGGCGCGTGCGCCCGATGAAACCGTCTATATGAGTTAATGTGATGTAAATGAACTTGCGTGAGGGTGCATTACACTGTAAAAAAAGTCTACAAGG